>NW_028324166.1:5940982-6542723 GCF_054372755.1 Phalangium opilio
ATGTACAAACCTAATTTATCACAGGGTTCATACAACTTTTGGAAAACAAATTTCCCTGAGATTTCCAGGTTTTTCTCCATATACTTCCCTGAATTTTCCAGGTTTTTCCCGAAGATGGAGTATCCTATGGAGCAAATGTTAACGAAGGAGGGGGGGGGCAAATAGGACTATAACATACTAAAAGGACATCCCCGTATCTCTAATATAACCAGAGTTATGAGCCTCCAAAGTATGGTGTAATGTTAATCCTATGGAGGGGGTTATTTTTATGAACATTTTGCTGCCCCTGTTTGACGCAAATTTCCCTGATTTCTCTGAATTTTACTAAAAATTCTACTAAATTTCCCTGAGTTTTCCCTGAGATTTTTGTCAACAATTTATTTCCCTGATTTTTCCAGGATTCCAGGTTTGTATTTACGAAGCTGATTATGCATTGAATCAAAGGAGAAATTGTCAAACATTTGAAGTTGGGAAAAGGTCTTTTACTGAACCACATACTTACAAGTAGAAGCGGCTTTACGGCTTACTCTGGCCTCAGGTGGTGACCTGGCAAGGCACTGCAAACTCAGTGAACGACTTGGTCCTGGTTGACAATTAGTTCCAGGACCAACGTCTTGGCTAACATTAGAACCAATGATTCCCTGATAAGCTAAACCTAACCTTTCGCTTACTTTTGTAAGCGTGTTCGCTACTTTTTCCGACGACGCGTTTCTTTCTGAGGCAGACTTTGATAACTTCGTATTTCTACCTATATTAAAATTTCCGACGCTAGGACTTGGTCTGACATTTGGGAAATCTTCCTCAAATCGTTCACTACTACCAGCCATAAATTTGCCCTTCCCTATTTGAGAATATCTACTTTTATAACGTGACTTTGGCGTCCATGGAATATAGAATTGAAGTTAGTAATTTCAATAAATAATTTTCGCAAATAATCCACGATGTCAAGTGACAAGTAAGAAAACTATGAAACTAGTCATGGTCAATGGTTAATTATGATTAGAGTCGTCTGCTTCGGAAATTTACTTCTCAGCCCAGGGTGGGAAATAAGGATTTTTTTAAACTGGACCATAGCCCAGGGCCGGAAATAAGAAAAATTTCTTATAGGACATGTGTCCAGTGACGCCCCCCCCCCCTTTGACTGGAAAAATTATAGGACATTGTCCACTGGAGTGTGCAAAACCAGTGTCGTATCTTCATAATCAAACCATCAAAACTACGGAAAATTTATTGGTCAAAATGTCCAGTGACCCCCTTAGTTTTTAAAAAAATTATGGGACGTTGTAAAATTTTATTGGACAATGTCCAGTGTCCTGTGCTTATTTCCGGCCCTGATATAGCCCACTTGATCACACGCATCACGACGCAAGCAGGGCCAGAAATAAGAAAAGATTCTTATAGGACATGTGTCCATTGATGCCCTGGCAGAATCAAGTCGGGAAAATATCGGAAGTTCTGCCAAAAGAAAAAAGCAAAAAATACCTATAACAATTTTCAGACCAATCTAAACAAGAATTAAAAACAGTTTTTGGGGGGGGGGGGGGGGGTTTGTATCTCCCCCACGAACTGCAACTCGGTCATTCTAATTGAAATTAAGTAAAAACGGATTTTTTCGGGTAAAAAACCTTCTATCTTCCCCTACGAACGGTGAATTTTCTTGAAATTAAGCATACATCATGGATAAAGAATGCGCGTGAGGAAATTTGTTTTCACTCTACAGGATCTGCAACTCCCTATCTCGAACGACAGCTTATTCTGTATATACTCTTTACAACATCGGTTGTCAGCACGCGCAAAGCTAGGTTTCTATGTAATCTAGCCTTGCGCGTGCTGACAAGAGACTAAAAACTTCAGGATCTTCTGGATTTAAAATCGTTTAAAATATCCTGAAGTTTTTTGTCTCTTGTCAGCACGCGCAAAGCTAGGTTACATCGAGACCTAGCTTTGCGCGTGCTGACAACCGATGATGTAACAGAGTATATACAGAATAAGCTCATTCTCGATTGCATTGTCCTGTCTTATCCTCTAAAAAACCCGTTTCATTCTCAAAGTGGGAAATAAAAAGACGAATTCGGAAACCCCATACTCAGAAAAAACTTTCAGGGGCGCTAGCCATATCGGGCAGTCTGGGAAATAAGGATATTTTTTAAACTAGTCCTTTGGACCAGTGACCCCCCCTAGTCCCCGAAATAATTAACTGGTCTCCGGACTATTCCCAGCCTTTGTTCTCCTATAGACTTGCAATTAATAAACTGTTCCTGAGGACCAGTAACCCCCACTTCTTGAATTAAAAAACTAGTCCAAGCAATTAATAAACTGGTTTTGGACCAGAGGAAGTGTGCTATTTCCCAGACTGATATCGGGGGGGGGGGGGCAAATATTTGTAATAACACTTCACGGTAGATGGTGCTAAAATACTTGCTCTTGATTTTAATTATTTTCTTAAAATATTTTTCGTGTTATTTTGCGTTTGTATGTATGCAAATAAATTTGTACCTAAGGTCCAAACTTATTTATGTCAAACAATTAGTTATTAGTTCTCGTTTCAAAGTGTAGGGAACGGTTTGAAAAAGCGCACTCTGTGATCTGTGATTGGCAAGAATTACGCCGCTTACGCGCAGGGCCGGAAATAAGAAAAATTTCTAATGGGACATGTGTCCAGAGATGCCCCCTTTGACAGGAAAATTTATAGGACATTGTCCACTGCAGTGCGAAAAATTGTGTGGCGCCTTCATAGTCAAGCTATAAAAACTCCGAAAAAATTTACTGGTCAACCGTCCTGTGACCCCCTTAGTTTTTAAAAAAAATATGGGACATTTTAAAATTTTATTGGACAATGTCCAGTGTCCTGTGCTTATTTCCGGCCCTGCTTACGCGCCAACGCCGCCAAGCAGGGCCGAAAATAAGGGAAATTTCTTATAGGACAAGTGTCCAGTGACGCCCCCTTTGACTGGAAAAATTATAGGACATTGTCCACTGGAGTGTGCAAAAATATAGTCGCATCTTCATAGTCAAACTATCAAAACTTCGGAAACTTTATTGGTCAGAATGTCCAGTGACCCCCTGAGTTTTTAGAAAAATTATGGGACATTTTAAAATTTTATTGGACAATGTCCAGTGTCCTGTGCTTATTTCCGGCCCTGCCGCCAAGTCACTAGCATCGTCTGCTCACGGGTTCATGTACAACTTGCAGTGTTTATAATAACTCCAGGATAAAAGTTTTAAATTGTTTAAATTTTACTTTAATTAGAAATATAATAAGTTTAAGTAAGCCTTGGTCAAAACTATGAGTTCGAGAACTAGGAGCCCTCGCTTTGCTGGGAAAGCTTGCTCTGTTTTATATTGCACCCAGAGAGGGTATTCAGAAAACGTAAATACAATTAAAAATTAAAATTTGAGAGTTTAAGGCGAGTACGTTATTATTAAAAAATTGTTTCAGATTTCATATCATAAAGTTCCTTCCTTAAAAAATTCTGCAATGAGATGTCTATGGCTGAAGAGAATTCGGCGTCGAGATTATATTTATAAACTGGTGAAGCACATTTTAGTATGCTCCAAGCATTTTAAATCGTCTGATTTCAAAACTTTTAATGGGAAATTTGGGAATAGACCAAAATATTTGAAAGAGGGAGCTGTACCTTCAATATTTCCGTGGGAGTTTTCTCATCAAACTAAAGTTACCAACACCATGGAATCAACATCTATTAAAATCCCTAAAAAATATGAAACCACCGTAGAAACAACATCGAAAGAATATACCACAGAGCAAAACGATAGTGCAAAAAACAACCATTCTAGCGAAGAAAGCGTAATACCCATAGCGGAAGACCAGGAATGTGTTATAGAACCAATGTTACCTGATATAGTTACAGTTGTTGAGCCACTGAATGATTATGCGAGTTCCGAAGACCAATGTATTAAAGATTTATCAGAGAAGCATTTTGACCAACCAGAGAATAATATTAAATGTAAATGTGCTGAAACAATAAAAGAGCTGAAAGCAACCATCGAAAAACTAAAGAGAGTAATTGAGGTACAAAATTTCAACATGAACAAAGCGGAAAAAGATTTACGTCATGGGAAGATCTTAAAAAAAGTCAAAAATATTGATTTTAAACCGAGCATAGAGAGAATAAAGAATAACAACAAGGACATAGCATTTTACACAGGATTACCTAACTATGAAAAACTCATGGCTTTATACCATTGGCTAAATCCAGGTCCAATGGGGGAAAATATAAATTTATGGAATTGTGGCAATGTTTCACAGCACACAACGCCTACAGGTCGTCCCAGAAAACTGAGCGTAGAAGATCAGTTTCTTCTTGTTTTGATGCGTCTACGATTGGGTCTATTTTTAAAAGACTTAGCTGATCGCTTCAATATTTCACCCAGCACAGCATCAAATTATTGCATAACATGGATAAATTTCATGTACTTTCGCCTAGGAAAAATAAACATATGGCCAACACGAGAGGCAATCGACGCAACTATGCCGCAAGATTTTAAAACGGAATACCCCACTACCCGGGTCATTATTGATGCTATCGAAATAAAATGTCAAACCTCTAAGTCATTAGTATCGCAATCAGCATCATGCTCAAATTACAAATCGATTAACACATACAAAGGACTTATAGGCATAAGCCCGAATGGATATGTCACATTTGTCTCACATTTGTTTACCGGATCCATATCAGACCAGGAAATAACTAGACGTAGTGGCTTTATGGACTTGAAATTTTCGGCAAATGATAGTGTCATGGCTGATAAGGGTTTTCTCATTGAAAAAATGTTAGACAAGATAGGTGTGAAATTAAATATACCACCATTTTTGAGCGAAAAAGACCACTTTACCAAAGAAGAACTAGAGAAATCTCAAAAGATTGCAGCCCTGCGCATCGATGTAGAACGACGAATTGCGCGAATAAGAGGGTTCCACATCCTTAACCGTCCTGTTCCCTTAACTCTTGCTCCGGTTATTAACCAACTCTGGACAGTTGTAACTCTATTGACCAACTTTCAAAATCCTCTCATCAATGTCACAGATAATTTATCTCTGAGGTCCCTCGAAGATGATGAATTTTACGAAGAAATAACAGTACCTATTCATGAAGAGTTGGATAATTTCGAAGAAGAAATTTAGCAACCGGAAAATTAGTCGCTAAGCGACGAACCGAATGGTTTTATTTCAGATGAATATGAAAATAAGGAAGATGTATCTTTAATTAATTTGGATACCTCATTTGAGGAAGGTAACTAATGTATGTTAAAAAAATATTGTTCCATACAACTTTTGTAAAACATAATTGTAATAAACTTTAAGACATATGTACAATTCAGTAAAATCATTTTAGCAACTTTGACAAATTTGTGCATTTCAAACTTAGGCCATTTTCGGAACTTTCATAAAATTGCTCAATTTAGACAGAGACAATTGCACACTTTAGATTAAATATTTTAGTAACGATTTTAGGAACTTTAATTTTTTTATTATAATTAGCTAAATGAGGCAGCATGTAAAAAAAAAAGCCTTTAAAATGGATTCCATCTTTTTCCACTTCTCAGCATTGAAACGAACCCGAATAATAATCAATGCAGCACAAACTGTGTAGGGATTTTCATTTTTTTTTTCTGACTTTTGAAACATAGGGCTTTAACAAAGACTCTGTCATTCTCACTGAAATGTTGACACGAATTAATTAATAATAATGCCTACATCAAAATTGGTTAAACTCTTTTACTTAGACTTCTGCTTTGCTCATTAATGAATCAGAAGCAATATACTCCTCAATAAAACAAGACGGCCCCGGCCAGATTAGAGCCCCATCGTTTGTAAGGCTCCAGCAATCAAGAACGTTTTATCTGACCCCAAAAGATACAAGTTCAGAAGTATCCGACCCCAAAAGATACAAGTTCAGAAGTATCCGACCCCAAAAGATACAAGTTCAGAAGTATCCGACCCCAAAAGATACAAGTTCAGAAGTATCCGACCCCAAAAGATACAAGTTCAGGAGTATCTGACCCCAAAAGATACAAGTTCAGAAGTATCCGACCCCAAAAGATACAAGTTCAGAAGTATCCGACCCCAAAAGATACAAGTTCAGAAGTATCCGACCCCAAAAGATACAAGTTCAGAAGTATCCGACCCCAAAAGATACAAGTTCAGAAGTATCCGACCCCAAAAGATACAAGTTCAGGAGTATCTGACCCCAAAAGATACAAGTTCAGAAGTATCCGACCCCACAAATAAGAGGGCTTCGCCCCCATCCTCGACTCTTGAGACACATTTGAATTAACCGCCAAAGTTACCGAACGAGAACGAAACACAAGAGGAGCGCAGTAGGAAACGGGGAAAATCGTTATCTATTTAATTAGCACATAAATAAAAAGAAAATAAATATAAAAACCTAAAAGAAAAAAAATCAGAAGTGTCCGACCCCACAGATAAAAATTCAAAAGTATCCGACCCCACAGATAGAGAGGTACCCTACCCCCACGCCCCCATCCTCGACTCTTGAGACACATTTGAATTAACCGCCAAAGCTACCGAACGAGAACGAAACACACGAGGAGCGCAATAGGAAACGGGGAAAATCGTTATCTATTTAATTAGCACATAAATAAAAAGAAAATAAATATAAAAACCTAAAAGAAAAAAATCAGAAGTGTCCGACCCCACAGATAGAGAGGTACCCTCCCCCAACGCCCCCATCCTCGACTCTTGAGACACATTTGAATTAACCGCCAAAGCTACCGAACGAGAACGAAACACACGAGGAGCGCAATAGAAAACAGGGAAAATCGTTATCTATTTAATTAGCACATAAACAAAAAGGAAATAAATATAAAAACCCCAAACATACAAATTCATAAGTATCCGACCCCACAGATAAAAATTCAAAAGTATCCGACCCCACAGATTAAGAGGTACCCCACCCCACATCACCCTGACATTTTAGAGATAAAAATAAATAATAAAAAACTCGGGGTTTCTATCAAGTCTCTATAGCTCAGTGGTAGAATTTCCGTCTTCTACGTGAGCGACCCGGGTTCGAATCCCGGCCGCGATCTCAAAAAAATTTTAATTAAAATTAAATCTCTAACCGAGCCCAGTTACCCCTATGGGTGGGTTGTGGTAATATAAAGTTCCTTTTAAGCTAAAATCTGACGATAACGAAAGCGAAAACTCCGGCCACTACTGTTACTACTACTACTACTACTACTACTACAGCTCGGGTCAAACTAAGAGCCTATCGTATACTACGATGTGGCTAAAAATTGTAGCTTCTACGAAAATGCTGCTGGGTTTCCGATTTAGAAGAATAAAATGCCTTTATGTCTTTAACCATAAGCATATCAAACCACCCGTAGGCGTGAATCGGCGGGAAATTAGCCACAGGCATTGTCTAGGTAAAACTCGCAACACAAGTCTTCCTGGTGGCACAAAAGGGAAACTTTATTCAAATCGAGCAAGGGATGCTACCGGAAGCTTGGTTATAAATACAAGGATTAATATATATCTTAAACTTACCTATTATAAGCTCTACCTCTATTAATACTTGTAATCATAACAAACATTGTCGTCTGCTAGTAGGGCTAAAATGTGGATTTTGAAGTTCGCGTAAATCTTAAACAAACAACTTGAGTCAAGGATTATAGGGGGTGGATACGAATTCTGAGAGAAATACGCGCAGTAGCTTCGGACGCGATTGGGTCTGGTGGGACGCTAAAAATGGGGGAGGAATACTCGGGACGAAAGGCAGGTGAGCTACCTCAGAACTAGACCCTATTTAGCGCCATCGTGTTGGCCTAATTTTGCATGCATATTGCCAAAGTTATTTTAAACCTTTTTCTCATAAATAAAATTTGCAATTGATACACTAAATTTTATATAGACTTAATATTTAATAATTATTGCTTCGAAATTGTTCCAAAAATAATAGTGTACGTAGATGACGCTGCAATAGGTTAACGCCGGTAGGGATTTATTTATTTAGGGATTTGTATTTGAAAACTGGAATAAGGTATAACTCTCCTAATATATAATGGGGGAAGGTACAAAATTATAAATGTCATTCCTGGACTAAAGTATAATGACCTAGAAGCCAATATTGGAATAAAGTATAACAGGACTAGAGTATAACCGCGAAATTCTATACCGGAATAAGGTATAACCGGATTAATGTATAATGGACATACGTATAACGCCAAATTTCACAACTGGAATTGCGCATAACCGGACTAATGTATAATGGACGTAAGTATAACGCCAAGTATCACAACTGCTACGACAATTGGGTGACGACGATTGGGAGCGCGACAATTTGGGGCGTTGAAAATTGGTTGTCCTAAAATTGGGAGGTTTGAAAATTGGGTGAGCGACAATTTGGTGTCAATGAATTGGGTGAATTAATTAATGTTTTTTAAAAAGTACATATTTCTGGTAAAACCTGACCTATCTCAACCAAACCAAACCTGACCTATCTCAACCAAACCAAACCTGACCTATCTCAACCAAACCAAACCTGAGCTATCTCAACCAAACCAAACCTGACCTACCTCAACAAATGTTTGGCAAAAGATAAAACCGAACCTGACCTATATCAACCTAACCAAACCTGACCTATGTCTACCTAACCAAACCTGACCTATGTCTACCTAACCAAACCTGACCTATGTCTACCTAACCAAACCTGACCTATGTCTACCTAACCAAACCTGACCTATGTCTACCTAACCAAACCTGACCTATGTCTACCTAACCAAACCTGACCTATGTCTACCTAACCAAACCTGACCTATGTCTACCTAACCAAACTTGACCTATGTCTACCTAACGAAACCTGACCTATGTCAACCTAACCAAACCTGACCTATGTCAACCTAACCAATGTCAACAGAACCAAACCTAACCTATGTCAACAAAACGTAACCTAACCGAACCAAACCTAACCTATGTCAACAAAACCAAACCTAACCTATGTCAACAAAACGTAACCTAACCGAACCAAACCTAACCTATGTCAACAAAACCAAACCTAACCTATGTCAACAAAACCAAACCTAACCTATGTCAACAAAGCCAAACCAAACCTAACCTGACCTATGTCAACCTAACCTAACCTACCCTATTTCAACCAAACCAAACCTAACCTGACCTATGTCAACCTAACCAATGTCAACAGAACCAAACCTAACCTATGTCAACAAAACGTAACCTAACCAAACCAAACTTAACCTATGTCAACAAAACCAAACCTAACCTATGTCAACAAAGCCAAACCAAACCTAACCTGACCTATGTCAACCTAACCTAACCTACCCTATTTCAACCAAACCAAACCTAACCTGACCTATATCACCTAATCTAGTTTCATTGTTTTAAAATAAAATTGAGAATGTCAAGATATTTGTAATTTTTACAAAATAAAAATTTAATTCTCCTAATTTTTGGACACCCACTTTTCAACGCCCCAAATTGTCGCACTCCCAATTGTCGTAGAGCCGATAGTTATACACTATTGCACTTGTGAAACCTGGCGTTATACTTACGTCCATTATACATTAGTCCGGTTATACGTTATTCCAGTTGTGAAATTTGGCGTTATACGTACGTCCATTATACATTAATCCGGTTATACATTATTCCGGTATAGAATTTCGCGGTTATACTCTAGTCCAGTTATACTTTATTCCAGTATTGGCTTCTGGGTCATTATACTTTAGTCCAGGAATGACATTTTATCATTTTGTCCCTTCCCCCATTATATATTAAGACAGTTATACCATAATGTCCTTATGGTTATACTTTATTCCAGTTTTCAAATACGACGTTATACACTATTCCAGTTCGTTATTATGCCTTATTCCCATTATACTTTATTCCATTTATACTTTATTCCACCACCCCATAATGGGTATCAAGAGCAAGTATTTTAGCGCCATCTACCGTGAAGTGTTATTACAAATATTTGGCCCCCGATATGGCTAGCGCCCCTGAAAGTTGTTTTCTGAGTATGGGGTTTCCGAATTCGTCGAATAGCTTAAACTTAGTTTTTATCTTTTCATATACTTATCGGAAACCAATGATTCGTGATTAAAACTTGTAAAAATTAAATTTGGTTAAGTTAGGTTAGTAATATTTTATAAATCACTTGACAAATGTTGCGCCTTTTCCAAAATATTGATGTCTATCTTCATTGACTTCTCAAATTATATGTCTTTTCCAAAAAATTACTGTTAAGTTAGGTTTGGTTAGTAGGACATCTCTTCCACTTTGGAGCGGTTATACACTTCAAGTATATTAAAACGGCTGGCTTAAAGTGTTTTCATGATGATTATAACATAAAAAAATAAATAAATATTAGCAATTGGTAATATTATGTCATATTTTGCTGATTTATTACTATTTTCAAGTTATATTTTTCTTACAAGACTTAGTTTTAAAATAATTATTTAGATTTTAGAAAATGTTTGGATCTAGTGTTCATTTTACGTAGGTCTTGAATTGTTTTAAGTTAATTTAATTTTTGCTAGCAAATCTTTGCGTTCCCGGGATTTTATTTATTTAAATTCCATCGGGAAAAACCCGAAGTGCGGGTTTTTCGGTGCAATGGGGTTGTCCCATTGGATCGAATCATAAATTTGCCAATGTGCGGGTTTTTTTGGTCGAATGGGATTGGGTTCGGTTGATTGGGATTCGGCGCAATGGAAGTGAACCATAAGCATCTCTATTCATATGAATTCAAGTGAATCCCGATAGATTCTCACACATTTAAAATAGGCCCAAGTATATCTTAAACGAATATGCTACATTCAGTAAATAATATCGATAAGTTCAGTGCATGCAATTTAAAACTGACACATTTTAATATAATTCCCTCCAAACTGTTAATTTCTGCGAATCCTCTTAAAAATTAAAAGACGTTTAAATAATTGCGAAAAACAAAATATAATTTGTAATTCAAACTACCACAAGGACTAATTATTTTGTAATTTCCAAAGATATAAGAAATTTTGAAATGTACTTAAACTAATCCCGTTGAAAGAGTTTAATTCTATGTCCAGGCACGGGCCTCGACACCATATTGGGGGCAAAGGTCACTTTATCCAAGGGATCCAATGATATCCAAGAGAAGTTCCGAATCATACTCGCCATAATCGTTTTCTCTTCGTTAAGCGCAAATTTTTGACCTGGAGGCGTAAAACACTTTAATATTGGTATTAGATAACCTTGTTTTAAATATTACCAATGCAGTTTCTGGGTCCAGCGGAGAATGGGATATAACCGTATGGATGTCTACCAATAGAGTTTTCCATGGTAAATCTATCAGGGTCGAATTTATTAGGTTCTGGATATAAATCAGGATCTCGGTGAATGACCGCGATGGCTACGAAGCAGTTTGTACCTTTGGGAATCACGTTCCCGCCTAAATTTAGAAATTTCATTACAGTTAAAAATAAGATTTAATTTCTGTTCATGAAGCTAAAAATCTGGCCATTTTCAAAGGGGCTGTTCACAAATTTTTTATCGTAGAACCAGCAGCTTGAATAATTGTTAAAACAGTAAGTTTAAGTTGCGTAAGAGGAAATATACTACTTAAGCATAAATAGCACTAGTTCATTTACACATCGGTAAATCGTCTTCCAATTTTCGACCAATGAATGGTACAGAAGGATACAATCTTTGCGATTCCTAAGTTATTCATTAATTTAAAATGAATTTTCAAATTCCAAGTACTTCAGTTACCTTAATGACGCATTCGAGGTATTTCAACTCTTTCAACTCTTTGTCGGTGATACACGCCTGTTTATCTTGACCCAAAACACTAACGACTTCGTTGTAGGCGCGCTCTTGGATTTCTGGATGATGGCCCAGTAAGTACACGCACCAACTTAAACCAACTGCCGTTGTGTCATGGCCCTTTCAAAGAATTACAACTTTTCATGAACAGAACAAAACCTAATATTTAAAACATTTCAAACAAAGACGTAATAATAATAATACCAGAAGGGAAAATAGAGAATGGCACTGATAACAGGATTTTTCCCAACTTCAAATTGCCTTTTCTACCCTGATTGGCTAAAAATCCTCTGCCGTTATTGGACCATTTAGTGTCATGCGGGGGGTACTTGTAGAACCGAATAAAAGTTGAGGGTGTAATCTGCATTCCTTAAATGAACTTTGCTGTAGCTTCGTGAAGCTGAATCAGGCTATTCACACTGTAGCAGAAAACCTGAGAGGAAGGCTAAAACTTTTGAAACCTAGGGACTATGTTTTGAGTAAGTTGGTTTTACTTTTTGTAGTTGCGCTATGTCTCAGGGTATTTTTGAGGCTGGTCGGACTGACGTTATAATCCTGTACCCATATCTCTTATTATTCCGTTCGGATAATACTAATATCTAACCTTTATCTACGAAGGGAAACTTGAATACTAGGGATATAGTTCAGCACAATACTCACTTCAAACATGAAAGTATCGACTTCTTCTTGGATGTCACCTTCAGAAAAACTCGGATTTTTAAAATGTTCATCTACGAGGAGATCCAAGAAAGCTGATCTTTTTTTAACATTTAAATCGTCGGAAGTTCCAACGTCGGTAGCATTGTCCTGTGTATTTCCAGTTAACCTTTCGTTTATGCGACTTTTTATGATCTAATAGTATAATTCTCATGTCAGGATTAAAACTTTCAAAAATAACTTAAGACGACACAACTTTGATTAATTTAGATGAGTGAACTTGAGTTGAGTAAACTATACTTGGGACGTGTGAGCAAAAGTTGGAAATATTGAATTGGCAAATTATAAAATGATGACTGACCAATTTTTGTTGACTCAGGTAGTTGAGTCAAAAGTCGTATCGACTAAAAAGGCTTTACTAACCTTTTTCGTGAAATCGTGGACCGTTTTTAATGAAGAATTATAATGTCTACCAACTGGAAGCAAGTTGAACATGAAGTCACTCCAATGAAAGACATTGATTGCTCTCTCGATCGCAATTTTACTCATGCTAGAAGAAGAAATAACCTTGAACTTTACCACCAATTTTCATTACACCGAAATATGTGAACATACTCGTGCAAACTTTGAACGTATGGAGAGTTGCTATTATTTTGCGCGTCGATATTAACTCCCATGGCGGTTTCTACAAACGAAATTAAAAAATAATTAATAAGCCTCGCTCAAGAATAATTTATTTTTTAATATTTGCCGCATATGATGTCAAGAGTGCACATGGTGACGAAATGTAATATATCAATGTACTCCTTATCGACTTGTTTCGACAGATGACCAACTAAGGCGTGGCTATTTTCATTGATGACCGATTGAAATTCGTTAAGAACTCGAAAATGAAACGAGGGGGTCAACATTTTTCTACGTTTCTTCCATTTTGCCCCAGTACTGCGGGAAAACGTAATATGAAAAGTATAAAAAAGTTAATATATGAAAAGAAAAACTATAGTTTTTTGAAGCTGAGCGCCAAAATTTGGAAATTGTTTGGTAATTCATAACGATAATTTAACGGTAAATTACCCTTCTAAAATTACTGTATGTTATAATGGGTAATTTGCGGCGGTATTTGGTAAATCGCCGGTATGTTCATGAAGGTAATTTAGGGAATATTGTTAGAAAATCTCGAATTTGCCTTGAACATTTAGGTATATTAGTAAAGTGCTTCGACTTTGCCAAGCTGCAGTTACAAACTTATGGAACGTATCTTATGAACTTACGCTGTACTAAATTAAAATTAATTACCTCGTGAGTAGTCCTAAACCCAACCACGATTCGAAGAAATTATAATCAGTTGATTTCGTGATTTCCTTGGTACTGCTCAATAAAACTTCGGCTAAATCGGGCTTTATTATGAAGTAATATGAAAAAACAGAAACTGAGAGTTTAAGTAAAGACTCCTTTGGGAACAAGTGTTTCAATCCAAAAATAACTTGTTGAAGTCCTAGAAAAAAAGTAAAAACGTTAAAATTAACAATATGTAAATAAATAAATAAAAATTGATAAATAAAAAAAGAAAAAAAGGGAAAACAATATTCACCTCTCCGCGCAAAAATAAATAAATTAGTGGAACAAGAACGAAAGGTATTTCGTATTAACTGTAACCATGAGTGAATCAAATACTAGCTCCCTATAAGTTACTCAGCCACACTGGCCTAATGTATCCAGCATTTTCTTCCCGCCAAAAATGTGTTACCAATATGCGACCCCCAGTGAGAGAAAATAACACTACTCTCGGCGCTTACGTATTTCCAGTAAAAAAACCGGAAAATGGGATCAACCAATGAAACTTCGAACTAAAAGGTAGTTAGTATAAGCAGACGACGTTTTTAGATATGTTGTGATTGTTTGCGGACGGTTCACAGTCGTATTTTTTCTTTGAAATTATTTTAATGGGTCAGGGTTGGCGCAATTAAAATGGCAGAATTTTGGATATTTTTTGGCAAAGCCCAAATGAAAGAAACTCATTTAAATTATTATTTAATTTATTCCGTAGGCAACGTTCAGGCTTCAGAGGCAGAGCTAAACAACAACTTAATAGTCATCTCGAAAACCTTACTAAACTTTTTAATAATGCTTCTAAAAGAACTAATAGAAAAACTTAAAGAAAGGCCCAACCCATTTGTAACGAAGCCTGTTGTGAAACCAAAATTATTTTTAAATAATCAAAAGAATGAATGTGGCGCATAGAAACCAAAACCTCCAAAACGTTAATACCATTTGGAACTATCATTCATCAATTTCAAGTTCTCGATATATTAATTTCAAAGCCCTAAGAGAGGGCGCCGTCTACTATCACTTTCACCCGCCTCCCCTCTTCTCGACTATTCGGAAGAAAATGCTGGATACATTAGGCCATTGTGACTGAGTAACTTATAGGGAGCTAGTATATGATTCACTCATGCTGTAACTAAGTTGCCTTTAAAAGTTTCAATCCATACAAGCTGAATAAAGCTTGTTTAAAACGTTCATATCGAATTAAATGATTAGTTGCGATAAGATTCTTTAAAATGATTAGTTGCGATCAGACTCATTAGAATGTATAGAACTTGTTTACTTCAAATTAAAATGTTAAAAATATTTAGAATGTTTGGAACTTGTTTACTTCAAATTAAAATGTTAAAAATATTTAGAATGTTTGGAACTTGTTTACTTCAAATTAAAATGTATAATATATTCAGAATATTTAGAACTTATTTCAAATTAAAATGTTTAAAATATTTAGAATGTTTGGAACTTGTTTACTTCAGATTAAAATGTCTCAAATATTTAGAATGTTTAGAACCTGTTTACTTCAGATTAAAATGTTTACAATATTTAGAATGTTCAGAATTTGTTTACTTCAGATTAAAATGTTTAGAATGTTTAGAACTTGTTTACTTCAGATTAAAATGTTAAAAATATTTAGAATGTTTGGAACTTGTTTACTTCAGATTAAAATGTTAAAAATATTTAGAATGTTTGGAACTTGTTTACTTCAGATTAAAATGTCTCAAATATTTAGAATGTTTAGAACCTGTTTACTTCAGATTAAAATGTTTACAATATTTAGAATGCTCAGAATTTGTTTACTTCAGATTAAAATGTTTAGAATGTTTAGAACTTGTTTACTTCAGATTAAAATGTTAAAAATATTTAGAATGTTTGGAACTTGTTTACTTCAGATTAAAACGTTAAAAATATTTAGAATGTTTGGAACTTGTTTACTTCAGATTAAAATGTTTAAAATATTTAGAATGTTTAGAACTTGTTTACTTCAGATTAAAATGTTAAAAATATTTAGAATGTTTGGAACTTGTTTACTTCAGATTAAAATGTCTCAAATATTTAGAATGTTTAGAACCTGTTTACTTCAGATTAAAATGTTTACAATATTTAGAATGTTCAGAATTTGTTTACTTCAAATTAAAATGTTTAGAATGTTTAGAACTTGTTTACTTCAGATTAAAATGTTAAAAATATTTAGAATGTTTGGAACTTGTTTACTTCAGATTAAAATGTTAAAAATATTTAGAATGTTTGGAACTTGTTTACTTCAGATTAAAATGTCTCAAATATTTAGAATGTTTAGAACCTGTTTACTTCAGATTAAAATGTTTACAATATTTAGAATGTTCAGAATTTGTTTACTTCAGATTAAAATGTTTAGAATGTTTAGAACTTGTTTACTTCAGATTAAAATGTTAAAAATATTTAGAATGTTTGGAACTTGTTTACTTCAGATTAAAATGTTAAAAATATTTAGAATGTTTGGAACTTGTTTACTTCAGATTAAAATGTTTAAAATATTTAGAATGTTTAGAACTTGTTTACTTCAGATTAAAATGTTTAAAATATTTAGAATGTTTGGAACTTCTTTACTTCTGATTAAAATGCTTAAAATATTTCGAATGTTTATAACTGGTTTACTTCAGATCAAAATGTTTAAAGCAGTTAGAACATTTGGAACTAGTTTACTTCAGATTAAAATGTTTAAAATATTTACAATGTTTGGAACTTGTTTTCTTCAGATTCAAATGTTTAAAATATTTAGAATGTTTATATCAGATTAAAATATATAGAATATTTTGAATGTTTATATATCGGTAAAATAACCTCTAACCGGTATATGCTTTAACCGATATGTCGGTTTATGTGCCACATCGGTCACCGATACCGATACCGTATCGGTTTGTGTCCATCACTAGTAATTACACGAATATATAAAACACTTACGTATATTTCTAGTGTATCCGTGTGGACACTCTCCCCAGAGTATTGGTAAATTTCCTAAAATTGGGTACGATTTAAGACCGGCTATTTCATTAGTTGAATATTTAGACGTTGATATTTTGCTAACGCTTAACTGGTAAATAACAAATATAATTGATACAACTCCTACGAGTTTAACGACATCAAATAAAAATATCCAATCCATTCTCTTTGGAGGTTTTTTTAAAAGTAACTTTTCTGTTGCTAAACACAAGAAAAATGATCCTAAAATCTTTCCTCTTATTAAAACTACTATAATAAATGTTTTTCGAAATTTCTTAAAAAAAATATTTTCCCGGTTTCATGCACAGTGCAGCGTGGCTTATATATTCGATGAAATACATTTACTTTATGTTACTATCATCAGAAGGGAATAAGAGAGAAGGGAGACATTAGAGCCTGCTATGGTAAAGGGAGTCCGACCAACCTCAAGAAAACCACGAAAACTTTGCGCAAGCACACACAGCTTTTAACCAATTTACTGCAAATATAGTTCTTTAAGTTCTCCGCGGTATCAGGCGGCCTATTTTTCTGCTAGATTTTCATTCTACAAAGGCTTAGGGCTGTCGATGTTTCGTTCTTGTGTAATTATATCAAGTATGCATTTTATTGAATTTAATTTTTATTTTTTAATATTAATTCAGAATAATTAGTTTTCATCTATTTATTACCTTCAAATTATCTGATTTTGGTATGTTCTCAATTCCCGTGCATCTAAATTAATTGCACAGCTTGATTTCGTTTATGAACATGAAATTTGGCCATTTTTATCTTCTTCAGTGTAAAGTTGTAAACAAAACTACATTTTATACGTCAACCGAGACGTCGCCTTCTTATCTGACGTCACAGCTACGACAGAAGTTAGATGTCCAATCAGTGAAGGGTAGTCGATTTGAGGTTAGTAAGACTGTTGTTACGAGTGTAAAGCATTATGGAGATATAAAGTGTATCCCTTCTCTCTTATTCCCTTCTGCTATCATTTCACAATCTGGTTTACCTTGAAATATTCTTGTGTAAATTGTGTAACAGTGCAAAGACCTTCAAAGATTAGTAACAAATATATCAATCACTAATTTTTGGATGAAAACGTTTTATTCTTTCGAGTCCTTGTATTTAAAAGTCTTGACTTACTTATAATTAACGCTCAGACCAAACCGCTTTATTTAGGAAGCTTAGTTTTGCAGTGACGTTACGTTATGGAAGAGTTTTTGAGTTTGCCTCCAAAATAAACAAGTTGGGACAAAACTATAAACCTCTCCGACTCGAGACGAAATTAAGAGGTTTTTCTTAAATATTTAAATAAATAATTATTTTAATCGTCATTAATTTGCATTAATTCTAGTTAAATCGTTTAAAGGAACTCTATTCCTAAAATAATTTAAAACTTATTTTTGACGTTTGAATTCAAGCGTATGCCTCTTTAACAACTTTTGGAAATTAAGGGTATATAAGGCGATTGATTCACTATAAATGATAAGAAAACCAGCAATTGCGTGAACCTTTGGTGGAAGCCCTACCATTGGAGGCTAGACGTTTCTCGTAACCCTTGCCGATCGCCCCATACTTCTTAATCCTAACGATGTAGGCCAGGACAGATAGGCCAAAAAAGGGCTTGACCTAGAACATTTGAACATAAAGATGAAAATTGGTACATGTGTTGTTTTTGACCCAACAAAAAATATACTAAAAGTCCCCTGCTGTAGAGCGCGAGCTTTCGCCGCCATCTTGGAAAATGGCCGCCGGGAATTACAGCTACAATGTATTCCACGTTCTTCGTCAAAAATTATGAAAATTGGTACACATTATGATTGGAACCACATGAACATCATGGCAAAATTTTACAACTCTGTGTTCAATAGTTTGGTCGCCATATTGGAAAATGGCCGCCGTGAATGCTAGGTACAGTATATTTCACCATGTTGTTGGAAAATTATGAAAACTGATAGGTATTATAATCAGAGCTGTGTGAAGCTCATAGTAAAATACTGAAGCCATTAGTCAGATAGTTTGGCCGCCATGTTGGAAAATGGCCGCCATCAATGCCATTTAGATACAGTATATGGTTCAAAAATTATGAAAATTGGTAATTATTATGTTGAAGACCGTCTAAATATCATACATGAATATTGAAGACGTGCTACTGATAGTTTGGGCGCCATCTTCGAAAATGACTGCTCGAAGTGCCAAATATATTACCGATATATAAATTTTTTCTATATTTTTTTATTGAGTAGATGATTTTCATGAACGTATAAAACGCCATAAAAATAAATATTTTCGAGTCTAAATTATCGACCCATCTTCAAAAATGGTCCCTTAAATATTACTATCCTAAAATCTGGAAAAAAGAAAAGGAAAGCCATATTACTCGGATTTTGGTTATGAAAAACCGTTTTATATGTGGTATTTACATTCTAGTGTCGTTAAGGATTAGTTTTAAGACACATTTTTTACATTTCGTTCATATTTCTCGTCCACCTGAAGATTCTTTATTACGGCTTATACCTTGAAAATGACCACACATTGCCCAGCAAGCTAATACAGATCGTCTACATTCACAGTTCTTTATACAAGATGTTCTGCAGACTGTAGGTACAAATAATGAGTGGAATAAGTTCATCTGATGCCGGAAGGAGAATGGTGTGAATGGGTCTTCTACTTTCGTGATCGCGAACCAATCCCCACTGTTCGGGATTAAATCGTTTTCTAGCTGTTGTTGGACTTGAAGATACGCTCGGAAAGAATGTAGTTTTGCGGTGTCGGTCGTTGGATGAAGCTTAGCGAGATCAAATGAGGACTTGACAGTATATGTGGCAACGGTTCCATTATACGTGTAATATCTACATAAATAAAGCGTGACGTGCCAATTATCACCCTAAAAAAGCGAAAAGAAATCTCTCTTCGGCAGCAGCTATGGCTTCCCTAGATGCAAAATGGTCATTATAAAAACGCAACAAATTTGTAATATGTTGATTATCTGTCATTACTTTAAACCACGCCTTATCATAACCACACCCAATTACAGCACGTAAATGAAAGAAGTGTTCTCTTAACCTTTTTAATTCAAAGGACTGGTCGTGGCGGAGGGGGCCCGAGTTTGGTGTGACGGTTCGGGAGTTCCTTGGGTTCACCCTTGGTTCAGACCGTTCCTTGCCCCATTCCGTAAAGGTTTTGCTGGGCCGTTTCGGCCCCACCCAGGTGCTGCCTTGGCTCGCCCCCGCTATTGGCAAGCCTCTAGGGGTCGCGGATACTCTATTTGTTTGGGCCGTATGGCACTTTTGTGCTTGGAGAGAACTCCCCCGTCCCCTCGAGCCTTCTGCTGCTTTAATCCTTCCCTGTCACCCACCACCCTCTGACTGGGCTCGCCGCTGACGGTGTCCAGCTTCTGTCACTTGCTCAAGTGGCGTTTGTCGGTCCCACTGGCCGATCTCGTGTGCCATGACGGCGGTTCCGCAGGTTCAAATTGGAATATGATGGGGAGGGGCGCTGTTAAGGCCCCCAGCTATGTGTAGCGCCTATTCAAGGGTTGTGACATGCAATTATTATGAAAAATCTTCAGGATGACGATGAATATGTATGAAATGCTAGAGATCTGTCTAAATTCTAATCTTAAACAACAGTAGAATGTATAAACCCCATATTAAATCATATTCTCTAATCAACATGTTGAGAATAACAGCTTAGAATAACTTTTCTTTCTTTCAGAATTTAGGGCTATGATTTTCATGTGGCCATTTTTAAAGATGGCGTCGATAATTTCGACTTCGAGATATCCATTTTTTGTTGTTTATTACGTTAATGAAAATCATCTATTCAAAAAAGGAATCTCAAAAAGATTTATATATTTGAAATATATTTAGCATTTCCAGCAGTCATTTTCGAAGATGGCGCCCAAACTATCAGTAGCACGTCTTCAATAGTCAAGTATGATGCTTAGACGGTCTTCAACATAATTATTACCAATTTTCATAATTTTTGAACCATATACTGTATCTATATGACATTGATGGCGGCCATTTTGCAACATGGCGGCCAAACTATCCAATTAATGGCTTCAATATTTTACTATGAGGTTCACAAAGCTCTGATTGTAATACCTATCAATTTTCATAATTTTCCAACAACATGGTGAAATATACTGTACCTAGCATTAACGGCGGCCATTTTCCAATATGGCGGCCAAACTATTGAACACAGAGCTATAAAATTTTGCCGTGATGTTCAAGTGGTTCCAATAATAATGTGTACCAATTTTCATATTTTTTGAAGAAGAACGTGGAATACATTGTAGCTGGCATTCCCGGCGGCCATTTTCCAAGATGGCGGCGAAAGCTCGCGCTCTACAGCAGGGGACTTTTAGTATATTTTTTGTTGAGTCGAAAATAACACATGTACCAGTTTTCATCTTTATGTTCAAATGTTCTAGGTCAAACCCTAAAAGTCCTGGGCTAATGGGAGTAGAAGCCATAAATATCTTTCTGCGAACACGTTTGCTACGATTTGCCAACTGCGAACGCGGTGACAGACACAGACAGACACGCCAGATAAAAATGGCTGACATAAATGTGAAACACTTTCCTGGAGGAATAACCTCCGTCCGTTTCTTCTGATTTCAATGTCATTTAGTAACTTGTTTTGCTATATCCTATTGACGAGTTCCATGGGTTTTTGGGTTTCAGCTTTCAACCATAATGTAAAACAATGGCCCAATGCAGCTTTAATATTTTCCAAGGGTTTGAAAATTGGTCAGAGCGCAATTTTAAATTAATATTTTAAAACACTTTGGACTAGGATGAGCAATACCATTTACACCAGGAGCCCAGGCTTCTTGACGGACAAAGTGCAGTACCAAGTAGCCTGGTCTCCTGTTGTAAATGGTATCAATCCTCCTAGTCTGAAAACTATGGAATTAAAATATTTCGAAAACGGAAAATCAAATATTCTTTTTTAATAAATGATCAGGTTTTAACGGTGTTACCTTGTGTTGGAATATATATGTAGCTCGTGACTAGCATTTTTATTTTGTAGAATGCGCCGAGAACGCCACCGTGAGAATAGTAATGATGCCGTTTTCTTCAAAAATTGGTTAAAGCTCATTTAAATTTCTGCTATAAGTATTTCCAGAAGTAGGATAAGGGACTAGAAGTAATGAGGTAACCAAATTCTTCACTTGGCGAAAGTGAATATTCTAGATTACACACCAACGTTTGGCCCTCTGGTAGTGGTTTCTGTGTTTTCCCTCCAAAACGTGAGACGCTCGTGGCGGTAGACAGCCGAACTAGATTCAAGCACAGGCGTCCGGGTTCCACGGCTTTAGGATGAGGGGAAGGGGATAGGAAATCTTTTGGAACTCGACCAATTTTTTTCTCTCTAGTATAGGCGCGATGGAAGCGGCATAAAATCCTCAAATTTCTTCACTAGTGCCAGGATCTATTACCAATGCTTGAGCTCTTTACTTCTAGTCTCATCCTACTTCTGGTATTTCTCAAAACACACAACATATATACGACAAAAACTATTGTTTTTATAGACAGTATAAGGATTAGGTATGTATTAGTAATTCCAAAGCCAGGATATTGACAGCACTCCATATAGAGGGAAACACAATTAAACGGTAGGATAAAACTACCCCATTGACAGCCCTCGAATAGCTAAGACACCCAGCATGTCGCGATGATAAAAAAATAAAAAAAACTAACAAACAGTTTGGAAAGCTGCTCAATTATCTGAGATTGATAAGGTTATAAAAAAGTGTCTTTCCAAGGTTACGTTAGATTTGGGATTAAGAATTCGGTTAGATAACGATTGGGAATGGACGGAACATTATATCGGGGCCTCCTGTCCGTCGTGTGAAATGTTTTTTCTCGATTAGTTTCGCTTAGTAAAAATTGGGAAACCAAAATAAACCTGTCCGAGTTGAGACGCAATTAAGATATTCTTTTTACCTCTCCGAGTGACGTATGTCACGGAGAGGTTCTAATTTCGACGTGTGTGTGTGTGTGGCTGTTGTTATTGACTTACACCCCACGTGACCGCGTTCGCAGTTTCCAAATCGGAGCAAACGTGTTCGCCATTTCCGAACTGCTTTCAAAAGTCACGGAAATGGCTCCTCTACTTGAGTTCTCACACCACCATCTTCTGATCTTTGTCCATCCCACACGGACACCAGTCTGTACATACTGGCTTCTAATCACCACCATCTTCTGGTCTTCGTCCATTCCACTTGGACACCAGTCTGTACATACTGGCTTCTAATCACCACCATCTTCTGGTCTTCGTCCATTCCACTTGGACACCAGTCTGTACATACTGGCTTCTAATCACCACCATCTTCTGGTCTTCGTCCATTCCACTTGGACACCAGTCTGTACATACTGGCTTCTAATCACCACCATCTTCTGGTCTTCGTCCATTCCACTTGGACACCAGTCTGTACACCTGGCTTCTAATCACCACCATCTTCTTCTCTTCGTCCATTCCACTTGGACACCAGTCTGTACACCTGGCTTCTAATCACCACCATCTTCTGGTCTTCGTCCATTCCACTTGGACACCAGTCTGTACACCTGGCTTCTACTCCATCGTCATCGTTGGGTTTAAGACATTCGCGGCACCCTTATATACTACCTATTTGAGTAAGGCAAAGCAACCGGAGTATGCTTCATTTCAAACGCCAATATTAGTCAAGTCTCTCAAGAATGTCTAATTGTTCTTTATCAACGCGATGTAACGCTCAATAAGGCGAACAACTAACGAAGAAAATATTTAATATTAATTATATTTATTTTAATATTTAAGATAATCTAGTTTCTCAACTCAAAATTAAAACGGAAAGAGTTAAAAATTAGCCTATGTTTTAGTCTGTGTGTGTCCGTCCGTTAGTGCACCGCGTTAGCAGTTCGCTTTGTTTTGTGGAAAAAATCCTACAAAACCTTAATATTTGGTTTTCTCATAATGTATAATTAATATATGGAAATATTTTTCGTAATTTCGATGCCTTTAGTGGTTTTGTAGCTATAAAGCTCTGTTTCATTTTGATATGCCAAGAATATTTTTTATTATTATTATTTGAAATCGATGTTTATATATTACTTAAGCTATACTACATCTGTTTATAGCATAATTTTTTCTAAAGTGATTTCAAGACGAACGCATCTATATTGGTCAAATGAACTTTTATTTGTCAATAGGCCTATCGAACCAAAAAGTAAACGCTTGGGTTTGGTTTTCGTTTCTGTAATACAGAGACATTAACGGTTCAGAGTGAGCCGAAAGTTAAATACACTTTTAAATAATTAGGCTTAGACTTTATAATCATGGTGGAAATCTGGGCCGCGTTCAGAAGAGCTCAGCGCTGTTAGCAGTGTCCTACAGAACGGGATTTTGTTATTGAATTTTGACGTCACGGTGCTCAGCGCTGAGCCAGCACGGTCTTCAAGGAAAATAGTCGGGTTTTTGGATAACGTGACGTAAAACGCGTAGTTCTCAGCTTGGCGAAAAAAGCATGGAGGAATTAATACAAATAGCTCTTGCTGATTATGATGGGACTAGAGCTATTTAATTAGCGTGAAACAAGTTGATCACGCGAGAAGTTTAAGAGACATGTTAGTTTCTAATTTTAATTATAAAAGTTGTTGTTATCTATCTCTTAAAATATGTTATCATACAATTTTTGTTAAGCCTTGGTACCTTGCACGCTTTATTGCGCTAGCGTCATTTTTAAAACACCGATGACCGGAGAAAAGCTATGACGACAGAGCTCACAGGTAAACGTTTTCCAAATCCGCTGTCTTTTTTGGTGAGCTCTGCTGAACGCAGCCCAGATCAGAGAAAGGTCTGATCGCAATCGGATTATAGCTTCGTGTTTTCATGCTTTTTATGGTGCCCATTTACCTTCAGTGTGTGTGGCCACAAATTAGCTTTGGTGTTATGTAACGTTAACAGTCATGTTGACAAACGAGAGAGAGAGGTGAAACGAGAGGATAGTGTTTACATGGCAACCCTGTTGTGAATATGGCTTTGAACATAGAGGGTATACAGTTGAGGAGTAGAAAATTGGGCCTTTACAAACACGTAAAGGTAATATCCCCCCAAAGTTTTATCTCTTCATTTCCCGTTTTTCCCCCATCGGATGATTTTAATGTGTACAAGTATATCCTTATTGGATGTAAAATATCGTCTGATTTACAGTATATTTGCTATGCTTTGTATACTGCTTTAATATTTCATAAATTTTAACTTCACTATTTGCTCATAAAAAAAAAGAAACATTTCCATATCTGGGTAAATAAGTTTGTAAGTAGTCCTCTTCTAGACTCGGAGAGGTAATATTTTGGTTTTCCCAACTTGTTTTAATAATTAAATAAACATATTTGATGTTATTTATTTTAATCATCATTAACCTACCTTAATTCCAGTAAAATCATTTTAATCATCATTAACCTACCTTAGTTTTAGAAAATCATTTTAAGAAAGTTTATTTCTAAAATAATTTTAAACATAGCTAATGTTGACGTTTGAATTCACACGTATGCTTCTTTAACAATTTTTGGAAATATAAGGCGATTTATTCACAATAAATGATAAGAAAACGTGAACATCAAATTTCGTGAACATTTGATGGAAGCCCTGCAATTGGGAGGCTAGACTTTCTCGCAACCCTACCCGATCGCCGCGTACTTCTCAATTCAAACGATGGGAGTAGAAGCCAAAAATTGCTTTGTGCGAAGACGTTTGATCCGATTTGCCAACTGCGAACGCCGTGACAGACACACACAAAGACACCACCAGTGTAAAACCTCTCCGTGACGTCATCGTCAAGATGACCCAAGGGCTGGGCCGTAATAGTCGTTATCTACTTAATTAGCACACACATTAAAAGGTAAGAACAAGAAGTTATATCAGAGAGAAGGTATAAGATACCTTTGTATTCGCGCGCCATAGTCCGAGTCCCCCTTTCAAAATACAAGGGGGGGACGTAAAAGGAGGCGCCGGGCTATTTCGCCTCTCCCCAGTCGGAAAATATGACTGTAATTTTCGTCACTCGCGTCGTCGCGCTGACGTGAGTTTTCAAGAACCAATGAGATGCTGGTTGTAAATTAGAGACGGGGATTGACTGCGGACCTACGTTTGGACTGGAGATAAAGCTGGAAATCTTTAGAATTTATACCTTCTCTCTGAGATACTAGATATAACTTCTTGGTAAGAAATATTTAACAAAATGCTACTCATACATTTACTTACTGACTTCCGATCCCGCAAAGCTGTCGTCCCATGTTAACTTCCCATAAGCTCTAATACAGGCAAATTAGTGTCATCCCATTCCCATGTTAACATTGACATTGGGGGAGTAGAAAAGGATATGACAGTTCTAAAACAGTGAGTGACATACTCTTGCAGTATAAAACAAACTCGTTCGACATCG
Source organism: Phalangium opilio (assembly GCF_054372755.1). Classification (NCBI taxonomy): domain Eukaryota; kingdom Metazoa; phylum Arthropoda; class Arachnida; order Opiliones; family Phalangiidae; genus Phalangium; species Phalangium opilio. The sequence continues at coordinate 5,967,172 of NW_028324166.1, forward strand.
CTTACATTTACCGCTTGCTGTCTATTGTATAGGCTAATTTTGTTCAGGGAAGAAAAATTAGCTGATTAGGGATATTTAAAGGTATAATATAAGCGAGTCAGGGAACGAAAGTACCTACATATATTCTTCATGCTAACACTTTTAAAATTAAAAAATGTGAAATGAATACTATGTCCTCTAATGTGCTCGACAATAATGCAAAATTTCACGATGAAATATTTTGCGCAAATGTAATTTTTGTGAAATACTAATAGAAGTAATTTCTTCAAATAACTGATGTTATCACAAGGGAATGAAAATATTACATATATTAAATTATCAACTTTCATAAAAAAAATTTTATTATCAGAAAAAGTCGTTACGCCACTATGTTAACACGTGCAGCCGAAACATGTTCTCAAATTATTCCTAGTTTCGGCATCTACCAAATAAGCCTGGCATAAACCAAATTTTTCCGGAACCGAATGTAAAAGGCGAAAATTGTCAGAAGAAAATGTATTTATAAAAAAAGTCTATTTGATTGTCACGGAAGCAATTCGCGGATGTTTGTGTCCCATGAGAACGAGACAGAACGAAGTTAAAGCTGTAAAACATCTGGCACTCTACTTTATGGTACGTAAACCAATGTTCAAATCTTAATGTTGCTATATATCTTTTGGCTATGAGTTATTAGTAAGAAGTCTGGATTTTTACGGTACAGACCCACTTCAAGATTCAGAAGGTAACTGATCAAAACTAAAGCATTTGAGCACTTTGATTTGATGAATTAACTTTATAGGTTGTGACTTGAGTCCTCAATGTATTACAATTCACCAAGTGATTACGCGCCCAGACGTTATCGTCGGTTCTTATATTATAACTCTAAACAGAATTACCGTGGTACAATTAAAAAAGATGAATCTAAAAAGAAATTACCAAAAAGAGAAAAATCACATGGATTTCATAAAATTCTTAACATTGTAATTATGAATTAATTAAATGGTCGAGCATAGAAAATATGTCATTAAAATACCTAAAATTGTTTTATTAAGGAGCAATACCAAATTAATAGCACAAATAATTTTTGAATGTCCTTAGGCAAGAAGAACAGTTTATCTATCTCTGTGCGGATTTTGTTTAGTATTCTTCGCTAACCAAACTCTTAATTTTTACTATCAGTATACGGACTATCCTATGGTAGTCAACGTGGAGGTCGTGTTCCCAGACGAAGTGGTTCTACCAGCAGTTTCAGTTTGTTACAATCATCCGTAAGCAAACCATCAATTTTTACTTTTTAAGGGTGAAAAGCAAAATAGTCCATGAATTACGCTATGCACTGAAACGGTTTTGATAATGATCCTATAAAATGATGAGGACAATATGTTTTCTATTCTACTTCGTCAATTGTTTCTCTTTTGGTGATTGGGTTTTTTTATATCAGAATAATGAAATCCAAACTGTGCAATTTACCACGTTACAAGGATACTTGTGAAAAAAACGACTTTTCAGTAAGATTTCTCACACTTTAAAAAAACCACTAAACACTTAACAATATACACATACGTAGGATTTATACGGAGTTTTTCAAAATTTAACCACGCAAGAGCTTCATTATGTTCGTATTACACCAGAGTTTTTATTTAATTTCGCGAATGTCACTGGCTACGCTGGTTACGAAGAAAAGGATATACACAAGTAACTTAATAAACACTGTCTTATAATGGAGTATGATTTGTAAATGTTCCTTTAGGAATGCTTCCTGGTCTCACAGAGGTTTATATTCTTGTTATACCATAAACAGTCAGTGGCATTTTTCTCCATTAAGGCGGGTTAGAGGAGTTAGACAAATGCGTAAGTTTAATCTCGGAGAAGTTCAAATTAATTGAAAATATTTTCAATGCTTATCACTATAGTTGACTACTACTTCTCGATACAATTCGAAGAAAATGAAACCCTTGGTGGTGATGAAAGGCCGCGTCAAGGCACAATTTACATACACAGCCCCTTCTCTATTCCATTAGAAACGGAACAAAAAACTCGTGTTTCTCCTGGAAACTTGTACGAACTTTTTGGAACTAGGGTAAATATAACAACCACAAAATAATATTAACAACTGCATGTGTAACTTTCTAAAAACCTCGGATCATACGTTGAATCAGGGATCTATGTAATTTTAGAAGTATAGAGAACGGTTAGTCTTTTCTTCAGTATAGAGCCCCTCTATTCAACACGTAACGAAAATTTTAAATGATCTTATTGGCTCAATTACACTGCCTTTTTTGTGACGGGAACGGCAAAAAACGTAGTTCCTTAGTTTTTACCTCTGTCGCTATGACTGCCTCTTCTTTCATACCCCCCGTTCCGGTTATGGGGGTCGTGGACTTTGACGCACGCCCATTATACCCTGTTCTCTATTCCTGATTCTAAAATGACATGAATCCATGGTTAAACATATAAATAGTACTACTGCGCCGACACTACGCATAAAAACAAGATGGTTTAGCCCATAATTAAGCCACATAGTTTACGTACTCTCGCTATCCCAACTACAATAAGTATCCTTCTAGTGAAATATCCCCTAATATACCGGTCAGGGGGAATAGTTTTTCAATGGCTGCTTGGCAACGTGAATGACGTGTCGCCAACGCCCGTTACTTAATTATTTACTAAAACTATTACCACTACTACTACCACTACTACTCGGGAAAAACTATTAGTCCCATGCATCAATACCTTGTAGCTTAGAAGAAACCAATAGATCTATGGGCAAAATTGCCAAAGCGCGCTTCTATAGAATCCTCGCAGCGTTTCTATATCCTATTCCTCTCTCTTTTGAATCTCACTCAGAACAGCTCGGACCGCTTCTATTTCCTAATTTTCTCTCTATTTGGAGCTCACTCAGCACAGCTCGGACCACTTCTATAAACTATTCCTCCCTCTTTTAGAGCTCACTCAGCACAGCTCGTAGCGCTTCTATATCCTATTCTTCTCGCTATTAGAGCTCACTCAGCACAGCTCGTACCGCTTCTATATCCTATTCCTCTCCCTTTTGGAGCTCACTCAGCACAGCTCGGACGGCTTCTATATCCTATTCCTCAATCTCTATATTGGAGCTCGATCACTAAGCACAGCTCGGACCGCTCCTATATCCTTTCGTTCTCTGTCGTACCATCTCTGTCTTTAGGCACCGGAATATTACAATTATAGCATTACAGGTAATCGTTTTAGCACTGTTAAAGTTTCCTGTTTGTGTCATACTATTACAAGTAGTACTATTATTGTAGTAAGGATTACTGGTTATCATTTGAGCACTATTAAAGTTAGCGCATCGAGTGGCTACTCTCTCAAGTTGTCTGCTTGTGTTGCAATTATAAAAAGAAGGTAAATTATTCAAGTGAACATTGTGGGTAATAATTTCAGCACAGTTAAAAACAGCGCATGGAGGGGCTATTCACGCAAAATTTCTCTACGCATGTTGAGTACGGTACGATGTGGCTACTATTATGAGCCCAACCCTGTCTTCATCTTGTTTTGAGGACTTTTCCGAAAAATCACGCGGAATTTTTTTTAACGGGTCCGTGAAACTTTGGTTGTTGAAAGCCAGGCTTTAACTTTGCACTTATAATGTTTTCAATTTTTAATACAGCGCACTTTGTTTTTTTTTAGAATCAAATTTTGTTGTTGGAACCACCGTACAGAACGGCTTGTAGAAATTATACCAAAGCCTGGATCGAAAGTAACTTTACCAAACCTTTAGGGAGATACGTAAGTGTGGACTTTCTAAAACGTAAACGATGGAGTCTTGATTAATTCTACAATATAAATGCGTAGAATTGCTTGGTGGGGTGTCGGAAACGTCGTCTCATGGAGCGTTGCAAATGTGTACCAGCCAGATTTCAAATACTTACGGAAAACGCTATAAAATGCGTCGGTGATTACTGTAAGAATTATCCTTGATAGCATAAGTCTAAAAGATATGAACATATCTTATGAACTTAGGCTGATAGTAAAGGACTCTTTAGTAGCGTATTTTGTCTATACTCGAGCCTTCATTCATAAATAAGAAAAGTTATTGTTTCACACTTCTCGAAGCGTTTCATAAAAAGATTTTCTTATAGATTAATGCCAGAAAAGGGAAAAATAGAAATTACCAAGTAGAAAAATTCTGTTTAGTAAAATATGTTAAATTATTCCAAAAATGTGCAAATAACGCCATTATTATGAAACAGCCTACATGTAATTGCTTTATTGAAGTAAACAGTTTTCTCCCAGTGTTACCAGAATGTTGGTGAACCAAGAGATTGGACAGAAAGTCTAGAAATTTTGTTTGAATAGACTATCCCATTAAATATTTGCAGAGAAAAAACACTCAGGACAGAGGCCACCATATTAGGCTAGTTCCTTCGCGCAAAGAGGCAACTCCAGACGAAGCTTGAGTTAAAGACTATTTACTAAAACGAAATTTTACTTGACTAATGATCAACAACACTCGCAGAAGCCTTAAGAGAATTCAATACCCTCAATAATCTAATAAGTTCTAGAAAGAGATCAAATAATTGCCCATAAACAACGCCATTTATAGAATATTACACAAGGGAGAAACTTTATGCGACTCAAGGGGATCTTTAAAATGATTAGTTTGCTCGAAAATAAATAAGAGTTAGACTCGTAAGCCATGCACTAAATTTTATTTTATTTTTTATCAAGCCTATTGCTATAACGATTCTGACACTCAATACCTCGACTCTTGCAATGAAGAATGTCCCAATAGATGCGAGTAAGTTTGCATGGGTTATATTTCTATTGATTTCTTTCTTCACCATTTTCATCAATTTCCCATGATTTCTAATGTTTTTATCTTTGCTAATAGCCTGGAAATGTACGATATGCAATCAGATCGGTTCGACTTGGGACCATCACAAGCGGTAACAGTTTTGTATATACTCATTAATGCCAATAATGAATGACCGTTTCTTAATGAGCGCTATTTCTAAATTTAAAAGCCTTTACATCAGCCATATTTTATTCGTTACCAGTTCGACTTTCTAAAAGCAAAGGCTGACTCCATTGACAGCGTGAAACATGATTTTTATTAACACAGCTGGCTACGCTTGCTATAAAGGGTGTCACTTGTATGAGCAGTTCCCTTAATAGCAACCGCGATTTCATAAAAACAGCGGCGTTGTTCAAAACTGCTGTTTTAGAAATAGCGGCTGCTGTTTTGGGAAATATCAGTTTTAAACTTGAGTTTTGAACAATTTTGAACTCTACAGTTTACCTTATACCTATTAAGTACAACAGGATGATCATACGCAAACCTAACCTTGCCTGACGTGACCTAATACTATTCGGGTTGGAATAACAAAACTAAACTGATCTTAATACTGTTAGATTACTAAGGGTAAGCGTAATGACAATAGAAACAATTGAGCCGAGTTTCAAAACTGATAACGGATTTTATTGTGAACATTGATTTTAGTGATAACGAGCTTTATATAGTAACAGTAAAAAATAACATAATATAAAATAGATCAAAGAGGTTGTTTAGCAGGCTTCGATTTTTAAGGCGCTGTCACTTATCTCCAACAAATACTACTGGGGTTCAAATAGCCAAACCTAACCTAATAGAACTCATAAACGGATATCACATCTTGGTTGTACTATTCTATTGGCAACTGCTGTAGCGGTATGCCACGTTTACGGAAACCGCTGCACAGGGCACTGCCGTAAGGAGTAAACTGCAGTTTCGGGAAACCGCTATTTGAGGACCGCTATTATATGATCGGGCAGTTCCCGTATGAGGGCTTCCCAAGTTCCCACTACATTCACCCCATATATTAACTCTCATTCGTTCCGGCAGTTGGAGTGCAGAAGATTAGCCAGAATGGCATCGGGAGCGCCACTTAAGCATTTTGTTGATTTTAACTTCCACTTTTAAAAACATAATAAGATTGACGGATTTAGCACCATACACGACTTTATCAATGCTGCAATAGTAAATATGGATTTAAAAGTTAAAATATATATATATCGGGCACTTAGGGTACAACTGAAAATGAAGCCATAATCTTTGCGCAATGCTAAGCGTACCAATAAGATCGCCCCTCCCCTTCTACTGATAGTGCACACCCAAAACGTTTTTAGACACCATAAGATATGACAATAACTATTTCGATCGAATGCAATGGGTCAAGGAAAAATTCTATCAGAGTGCATTGCATAAAATAGGAAAAAATAAAAACTTTTCGATTATTTCTTAATGCGTTCGATCGACTGGCAGAAACGATTTTGATTTGAATAATTGGACCAATTTTTTAAAACTAGTTATAGGCAATTATTGGCTGGTGTAATAGGTCGTTTAAGAAAAAGAGCTATAAAATAAAATATTTAAATTTTCCTCAGTTGCAATGTTTCAGTGAAAGCTGGTGAGTTTTTTTATGGAAGTTGACTACACGAGACTGATTCATCCTTTTTTGGCAGCTACAATTTTACGAATACAGACGACAAGGTTATTTTTCATATGTATTTACTTACGTATAGATCTTTAATTTACAATCATCAACCCAAATTCGGTGTAAGAACATTTTTTCAACGATGATAAAATAACTAACACCGGAAGTACGTAGCATATTTCTCAGACGTAATTCAGTAGCATCAGTAAGCCTTGCTTTAGAACCTTTTCGTTTTCTTTCAAAAGACCAAATGGTCCCACATCTATGAAATTAAAGCATATACTAGCAAACAAATGTTTCTCAATGTTTCAAACGTGACGCCAGTGGCGGCGCTACATTAAGGCTAAGTAGGCTATAGCCTACCTGACAATTAGACAAGGGCCCCAAAATTGAGGAGGAGGGGCCCAAAAAACCTCAAAAACTGAGCAATGAAAGGAGCAAAGTTTGGTAGTAAAATAGCTCCAGCTTAATCTGCTATGTAGAATGGTAAACATTTGTTTAAATTCCGTCTCTAGAGGCGACTCATCGCCTCCCAACCCCACACAGCAAAGACAGCTCCATTCACAGTCAGTCGATGAGTCGACTTTAGATGGGAAACTTTTATAAGCATTACCAGCCATAGGGTAAATGTTCAAAGTTGTGTGTAAGAAAAGAATTTTATGGCACTTCAGTCTGAACAAGCATAGTCTCTTAATGCAACGAAAGTCTCTCATAATGTAAAACGCTTGCTTAGCAGGCTGCTCTACCTGTTCATTGAATATAATAGTGATGCCACGAATATTCGGCTACTATTCGGTATTCGGCCTATTCGGCCATTTTTTTTCGTATTCGGTATTCGGCCGAATATTTCGTAATATTCGGCCGAATACCGAATCTCCAATCATGAAGGAAAAAAACGGAAAAATTACTCAAAAATTATTTATTTCAATAACAATTTTTACTTTAATATTTATAATCTACCAGTGGTAAGTTGTGACGAATAAAAAAAGCATATAGTGAGACGATCTACTCGCAAATGAACCAAAAACCTAAAGATGCTATAGACGGGTCCTATAGTGTTAAAGAGAGCGCGTTGAAAAATCGTAACTTCCCCCTTTTCATTCCCTCCTTCCCGAGTTTATCACCAACGTTGAAAGCTTCCGCTCAGGCGCGCTGTAGCAGAGGCGGTAGAGAGCGGATCTAAACAGTGTATCCCTCTCTCTGCTTGCGCGCCAATATTGCGCAGAGCAGTATTCGCGTTACAGCTAGGGCTGAGAGGAGTGGAGAGTTTTCCCACGTGACCCTACATTTCGCGTAGCCATCTGCCTATTCACGTCACCATTCCATACCCTTCTTCTTCCATGATGAGACCTGTCCCATTGCGGTCCGTGTGGGGGATGTACTTTTTTCGCGGAACGGGTTACAGCTCATAACCGGTTTCGCGCGAGTTGCACACATCTCACGCCCGAATATTCGGTGGCCGAATATTCGGTGCTTCGGCCGAGAGCATGGCCGAATATTCGGTATTCGGTATTCGGCAAAATCAATATTCGCGGCATCACTAGAATATAAGTAGCTGAAAATAGTTATCTGGTGCGCAAAAGAGTAAACAAAAACGGACAAGGCAATCAGACATTGAGAAACAAGGAAAAACAATGAGAAATTTCTTTAAAAGAAGCAAAACTGATTTAGAATTAAGAGGTAAACGTTAAAAAATTATATATTAATTATTATTTATTTTTAATTGACTTGTGATATTTAATTAGAAGGGGGTAGAAAGATGAAAAACCCTGCTAGGGGCCCTAAAACTACCTTCAGCCTATACTGAAAAAAATTCTGGCGCCGCCACTGCAAACGTCTCTGCAAAGAGATCTGAAGAACGGTGACTTTTTCGATTGAACCAAAATCAGATTCTTCCGCACCCAAATTTCCGAGTTCCCATTCATTCGAAACGCCGCACCTTTGGCGGTTTTCAAAAATTGCGGACGGAACCAGTACTTAATGATAATAGAATATTGAGAAGTGTCCCACAAAGCGGGGTAAATGTAACATAATTCTGACCATCATCAGAACATTTAGAGAAAGGTTACGAAACCGAATCACATACGAATTATTAAAAATGTCCATCAAACTTTAATCGTTAAATTGAAAGTTTTTTTGTTACATTTTTCAAACGCACTTTTCGTAATATTCCAAATCATTGATTTGAGAGGGATGATTCGTTAGAAAAACAGTTAAATGTGCTAAGTACTTCTGGTTTCAAATGATAACTATAAATTTATCACTGCAACAGCAGATTTCGGTTTCTACATAATTATGTGACTTTATTATTAATAGACGATGGAGATTTTTGGACTCATCGGTGGCAATTTAGGCATTTGTCTTGGTATGTCTATCCCAGCCATTTACAAGTTACTAGATCACTGGATTTTTCTCGGTTACTTCAAACTAAGAGGGATATCGAATGACTTCGAGCTCTGAAAAAAACAACCCTCGTACACAATACTGATGTACAGTACGCCGCCTAATTCACCGTGATTAACCAGCACGAAAATTGGACAAAACAGCTTTGACCCTGCATCTAACATCTTGAACTGACTTTGTACAGCGAATAACGGTTGTACCATAATTTATAAAATAATTAAAATATTATACTTAGTCATTGCTGTTAATGAAACTTGGAAAAGGCACAGCTTCAATAGATTCTTGTTAATTTAAAAGTATTCCGAATCGTAACTCCGCTATAGTTTTTAAGTTAAGATGCGTGAGAAATTTTAGAGAAAATCTGTAAATTTTTCGTTTAACATTACGGAAGGGTGTCAGGTCATATCTTACAAGGGTCTACCGGCCCTTTAGAATATGATTTCATACAAGAAAATCAGAGCACCCTTTTTTCAAAATGACTCATTTATACCATTTTTGGAAAATTTCGAATCATTAAAAATATTTGAACTACGCAATAAAAACCAATTTTCTCCTATCAATTAAACATAATTTCACTTTGCAATACACATATTAATTTATAATTTCTGGCCCTTTGTGGCTTTGAAAAAGTGTCCCTGTTTCACCAAGAATTGTGCATACGTGCATTTCTTTACGGACCGCTAAGCAAAACTCGTTTTTGTATAATTTCTGGTAGACAATGGATTATTAAGTTGAAAGAATTCGATTGTCAACTCCGCTGGGGTGTTACAAGAAGAACACTCACGCAGACATGTCAAGGACAGAACCATCTTTATGACATAAGTCACCCGGAGAGGTAAAATCTGACAATATTTATATAAAATCTCAAAAAGAATATGCATCTACCAGGGTTTTTACCTGAAAGTTTCTGCGTACGAGAATGACGTCATAACCTGCACCACACCATAGCTAAACATCTGAACACTTTTAAATAAATAAAATAAATAAAATAAACTAAGCTTTTGTCTATGAAGGGATTTCCACACTAAGCCTGTGGCTTATTTACAGGTCAGTCCCTTTACAATGCATAGGAGGGTGGTGGCTAGCCCCTATGCCACAGCTAACCTACAGCGCCCTATACTAACTATTTCCGTTAACCTCTGCAAGTTTTGATGGAAAGGAGAAACCGGGTTAGATCGCGGAGGAAAACTCCTTTTATCAAGCGGGGAGAGAACTTGCAAACTCTACGCAGAAGGATTTGGTCCCAGATTTTCACCCGGTGCCACAGTCCGGGATCGAACCCGGGATCCTCTTGCTGCGAGGCGAAAGCGCTAACCGCTACGCCACCCCAACAAAACTCAACAAGTTAGTGAAAACAAGATGGTCCAGGGGCTGGATCTTAATTGTAATTTTATACGGCTGACCTCCCAAAGGTATTTTTAAAAAATTCGTACAACTAAAAAACATTTCTGACACAAAATCGTGTATCCCTCTTAAGTATTATTTCTAATATTGTCACATCTCAAATAATATTACTGAAGCGAAATTTAGCATCCTGCTGAAGTATAATTTTTAAAAACCATAAGAGTCAAATAATGTATGTAAAATAAAATCCTGGATCCCCTAAACCGCAAACCGTTCCCTCCATTTAACAAAACCTAACCTAACCTGGCCTAAGATTATAAAATCCAGCTTGGGCCTTTCCTTAAATTTAACCGGATTTAAAACACCGTGCAAAAGTGAAAGAACATGTCAATTGATATTCCCTACAAACCAATGTAGCAATAACAAAAAAAAACAATTTTGACTCATATACTGTTTTCTCATTTAACTTCAATGCCCTCAATTTAGTCGTAGAATCAAAATTTTATAAGAGTTCTTATAAATTTCTAGAAGATTTTTCGTATTGTGTACTAGCAACTTTCATAAGTAATTTTATTATAAGAAAACCAGTTTACGACACGTAAAGAGCTTGTCTGGGTATTTACCACATAAACCTGGCATAAACCAATTTTTTCCGGAACCGAATGTGAAAGTTAGAAATTGTCTGAAGAAAATGTACTTATTGAAAAAGTCAGTTTGATTGTCACGGAAGAAATACACATATGTCCCTATCCCGTGAGAAAAAATTAGAACGAAGTAAAAGCTGTAAAACATCTGGCTCTATAATTTTTGGTGCCAAGAACCAATGTTGAAATCTTAACGTTGCCATATCTTTTGGCTAGGAGTTATTAATAAGAAGTCTGGATTCTTACGGTACAGACCCAGTTCAAGATTCAGGAGATAACTGATCAAAACCAAGACATTTAAGCTCTTTGATTTGATGAATTAGCTGTAGGTTGTGACTCGAGTCCTCAATGTATTACAATTCACCAAGTGATTACGCCCCCAGACGTTATCGTCGGTTCTTATATAATAACTCTAATCAGAAGCACCGCGGTACAATCAAAAAAGAAGAATCTAAAAAGAAATTACGAAAAACAGACCAGTTTGGATTTCATAAACTTCTTAACATTGTAATTATGAATTAATCAAATTTTGCTCGAGCACCGAAAGTATATCATTAACATAACTTGAATTGTTCTATTGAGAAGGAAGACCAAATTAACAGCACAAACAATTTTTAATTGTCCTTAGGCAAGAAGAATAGTTTACGTATCTCTGTGCGTATTTTGTTTACTATTCTTCATTAAGCAAACTGTTGATTTTTACTATCAGTACATGGACCATCCTATGGTAGTCAACGTGGAAGTCGTGTTCCCAGACGAAGTGTTTCTACCAGCAGTTTCAGTTTGTTACAATCATCCGTGAGCTACCACCAATTTCTAACTTTTAAGGGTGAAAAGCACAAAAGTTCATAAATTACTCTATGCACTAAACCCTTTTTGATACTGAGTCTGTAATTGACTAATTTATTGGCAACAAGATTGGCAATTGTCTGCATTATATACGTTTTAGCCTTGAGTAAATATGTAATAAGTATAGCCAGCTAGCTATGAGGTCAATATGTTTCTATTCTGCTAGAAATTCTGTTTCAAAAGTATCGTATCACGAGCTTATGCAATATTTAGTAAATGATGGCAGAAATTTCGCCCTACAATTATTTAGTTCTTATCGTTTATCTTTCGTGAAATGAATGGGTATTTATCTATTTTTTTTTTTCAGAATAATGAAATCCAAATTGTGCAATTTGCCACGTTACAAGGATACTTGTGAAAGTAATGATTTTGAAGTAAGATTTCTCGCACTTTAAAAAACCCCTAAACCCTTTACAATATACACATACGTAGGATTTATACGGAGTTTTTCAAAATTTAACCACGCAAGAGCTTCATAATGTTCGTATTACACCAGATTTTTTATTTAATTTCGCGAATGTCACTGGCTACGCTGGTTACGAAGAAGACGATATACACAAGTAACTTAATAAAAATTGTCTGACAACGAAATATGATTTGTAAATTTACCTCTAGAAATGCTTCCTGGTCTCACAGAGGTTTATTATCTTGTTATACCATCAACAGTCAGTGGCATTCTTCTCCATTAAGGCGTGTTAAAGGAGTTAGACAAATGCGTAAGTTTAATTTCGGATAAGTTCGTTTTATTTACAAATATTTTCAATGTTTTTCATCATAGTTGACTACTACTTCTCGATACAATTCAACGAAAATGAAACCCTTGGTGGTGATGAAAGGCCACGTCAAGGCACAATTTACATACACAGCCCCTTCGCTATTCCATTGGAAACGGAACTCAAAATTCGTGTCACTCCTGGAAACTTGTACGAACTTTTTGGAACTAGGGTAAATATAACAACCACAAAATTATATTAACAGCAACATGTGTAACTTTCTGAAAACATCGGATCTTAACTACACACGCCCTTACAAAAAACTTAAGGGAGTTTTTGGGAAAAGTATTCTTAGAATTAAGTGTTTGGAAAATTATTGGGACGTTATGGGAGAAACCATTCAAGGGAGTTTTTATACAAAGTCTTACGAAAATGTTATAAAATCAATCAAGCAAGGATAAATTATCGTTAAACGGCCCAAGGTGGTGGGTTTTTGTTGAATTAAAAGTTTAGGAATCGCAAATAACAAAATTTATTCTGCACTATAATTGCTTGGTTCTGTTGCTGAAAATTTAAACTACAAACAAAACGTTCCTTAAAAATCCAATATCTCAACAATTTACAGTAGCCTAACATGTTTTTTACCCTGATTTAAACAAAACTTTCTCTTTTTAAGCATCACTTTACAATAATACCAAAGGAAATGTTACGGATTATGGTTTATTTCTCCTTTCCCTTACATAAGCCTTGAAATCGTTTGCACATATTTTGGGAATTTCCATGGAAACAATTGTTAAGTGTTTTTTAAGTACTTCCCTGAGAATTTTATTAAGACACTCTTAAGAAATAATTTTTGGAAATAGGTGCCAAACTTCCCAATATTTCTCGTTGATACTTTTTAAGAAATTCTAAAACACACTCTTTCTAGTATTTCTTATGCTTTCTTAAGAAATATTTTGTAAGGGCGGTTTTGCAGTCCATCTTACTATTTAGTCTGTACTATGCATTAGACAGCGCCTTACCAGGAGTCGCTTTATGAGAAACTGAGAAACTATGATGTTTCACCTACGTCACTTCATGACAAGCTCTCAGTGGCAAACTTATGGAACATAACTTATGAAATTGAATCTCATGTATCTTTGGATGGATTATAAGTATCACTACCGCGCCGACACTACACACAATACATTCAAGAAACCCGCTTGTAAAACGTTCCCCATCCAAGCCTTCAGTTAGCATCAGAGAAAATCGCGGTTTTCAACTTCGGTCCGCGACAATTTCGTCTCGCTGTTATGGTCTTGCCGATTTGGTCTTGAGACAAATTGGTCCCTGAACGATTGGGTCTCGGGACAAATTGGTCCCGGAACAATTGGATCTTGGGACAAATTGGTCTCTGGACACGAAAGTCTCGTTATAAAACAATTATCACTCATTCAGCCTTTACTCAACCCAGCCAATTTTAAACCAATCAAACCAAACCTAACCTAACCTAACCAAACCCAACCTAACCCAGACAACCCAACCTTGTTTGGAGGTAAGCAGATTATTTATATAAAGAGTATGAAAAATCCGCCTCTTAGCACGAACAATTTATTAACAATAATAGAAATATTTTGGAAAAGGTGGCAGCTAATTAATAGGACAATATTTTTGAAATTGTGGAAACGAATTATTGGCACCATTGTTGTCGAAGGTTCACGGGTAGTAGAGCTGTTTTCAAAAGAGCGCTTTGGAGTAAAGCGGTGCCCAAAACAGCGGTTTGCAAAACCGCGTGGAAGCAAAACCACGGTTGCTGTTTCCGCGTTTCTCAATACAGCGCAATTTCCCAAAACAGCGGTTGCTGTTTCCGCGTTTCTCAATACAGCGCTATTTTCCCAACCAGCGGTTTAGCACTACAGCGTTTCATAACCGTTTGTGATCCTCAGGTTAGGGACTGGTTCGCGGAATATATTTTGGAAAAAGTGGCAGAAAATTAATAAGAGTATATTTTGGAAAAGGTGGCAGCTAATTAATAGGAAATTATTTTGGAAAAGGTGGCAGCTAACTAATTGGAGAATATTTTGGAAAAGGTGGCAGCTAATTAATAGGAAATTATTTTGGAAAAGGTGGCAGCTAACTAATTGGAGAATATTTTGGAAAAGGTTGCATCTAATTATTAGGAGGATATTTTGGAAAAGGTGGCAGCTAATTAATAGGAAAATATTTTGGAAAAGGTGGCAGCTAATTAATAGGAAAATATTTTGGAAAAGGTGGCAGCTAATTAATAGGAGAATATTTTGGAAAAGGTGGTAGCTAATTAATAGGAGAATATTTTGGAAAAGGTGGCAGCTAATTAATGGGAGAATATTTAGGAAAAGGTGGCAGCTAATTAATAGGAGAATATTTTGGAAAAGGTGGCAGCTAATTAATAGGAGGATATTTTGGATAAGGTGGAAGGTAATTTAAAGGAGTTCAAATAACCCATCCCAACCAAACATTAAAACGCATTAACACACTAGACCACGAAACTGTTTGTTTGACAACCATTAAAATTCAAACCTAAAGCTGAAATCAATACTAATTAGAGCTCGGCATTATCCATCCGTAATCCGTGAAATAGTGACAGAAGTGGATCATATTACAGCTCCCTAGAAGTACTGGACGATATAACATCGCCGTGCATCAGCATTGTCTCCTAGCACTGAAGAGAAAAGGGTATATGCGAAACGCAGCGGCGAATTTGTGAACTAAACCAGAGGAATGATTTTGGCGCGAAAGTAATTTTTAATAAGCGGGCGAAGCAAACGGAAATAAGTGGTAGTCTGGTAGCCAATGAGGAAAGGTTTGGGAGAAAAGAGCGCGGAAGGAAACAAGTTGTTCCATACAAATGTTGGGTTGTGAATATAATAGTAGAAGTCCACTTTATTTTTCCGATTTTGAAAAATAATTGGCGGTCTATAGGTATTTTTAAACGCTTGTGTTGAAAAGGAAATTAATATGAATTCAAATTATCAAAATAGCCTTCATCATGCTAGAATATTTTTAATGTATCCCAAGTACAGCACTGAGCTAAGCTTCCACCGATCGATTTAAAGATTTTTAGCGGGGATAGTTAGACCGATTTATTACTAATTAAAGGTTATGTGCGTCGACATAGAAATTTGATTTCCTTTTTTAAGTGTGACAAATTTTTTCAATGCTTTAAAGTTTTCCGTTTGCGAAAGATGCTGGTCAATATTTTTCAGTTTTACAAAACGTTTTTTAGTTGCTTACGGTTAAGTGCTTTTAATATCACATAGATCGTGTTCAGATGTCTCTTTAATGTGGGCATGCAACAATTGAAATTAGTTACATTGATCTTAACATAAGCCATTCTAAATCAAAATTATAACGCGATAATAAGCTTCACACTAATCACGACACTGACGGCGGTCTGACAGCCGTTATCATCAACCGGAACTTCCTTAGGTTAACGTAACTCCAGGGCCGGGTTAATGGGAAAACTATACTTGTAAAACTGAGCTAAAGATGGCGGGCTTGGATGTCTTGGAAGATAACGCTGTTTACAAAGCATAACCTACGTCCAGTACTTATAGGGAGCTGTAATATGATTCACTTATGATAGTGAATAATCGATTATTTATAGATAAATGTTGTGGACATAGTTCGATTTAATATACAACTTCTGTTGATAATTCTGGATTATGGATAAAATAACGTGGATAATGGATAGATAATGCCGAGCTCTAATACTTATACCTTCAACAATACGAAACAACGCTCAAGATATAAACGCTGTAATCAAAATGCGCTGAAACGAGAAATGGCTATAATGGCAAACGCGTTTATGAAAAAGCCGTTTTGGACAATGCTGTTATGATAACACGCCCAATCGATAACATACCGTTGTCGAAAAGGTGGCAAATAATCAAGAGACCAAACAGTCCCGAGACCAAATAATCACGTTACCAAATGGTCCCGCGACCAAAACGTCGAGACCAATTAGTCCCGCGACCAAATCAGCGAGACCATATTTTCCTGTTCTGTTTCGACTTAAACAGTATAAGCGTGAGCTCTTTTGGACTAATAACGTATTAAAATTACAACGACGACCTTAGAAACCAAAACATTTCTCTCAGTTTCTAAAGGAACAAAGGTTTTTGTGTTCCTCAACGCTAGGCCATCTTAACAGGCACCTGGGAAAGTGGTACACCTCTTATCATATTTAAGTAAATGTATATTAATCATGGTTTCCATCTGGCCCAATGGTTAAGATGCCACTCTATCGAGGCCTACATAGAGATTGACAGACGAATGAGAAGCCTATATCTACATCGAAGTTAGAGACCTTAGTAGATATAAACCAAAATGCGACGTTATAGTGTCTCACAGAGCGAAATAAACTACTTATAATGGTTCCAAAATTTTAATACAGGGTGCTTTGTTTCTTTAGAGTCAAATTTTGTTGTTAGAACCACCGTTCAGAACGGCTTGTAGAAATTATACCAAAGCCTGGATCGAAAGTAACTTTACCCAACCTTTAGGGAGATACGTAAGAGTGAAATTTCTAAAACTTTAAAGATGGCATCTTGATTAATTCTACAATATAAACGTGTAGAATTGCTTGGTGAGGTGTCGGAAACGTCGTCTCATGGAACGTTGCAAATGCATACCAGCTAGGTTTCAAATACTAACGAAAAGCAGTCAAAAATGCGTCGGTGATTACTGTAAGAATTTTTGAGAAAAGATCTTCGGTTGCTTAAGTTTATAAGATATGTTCCATAAGTATGACACTATAGCTATACTTTGTAATGCGAGAGACTTACTGTGAGCTAGTTCGAGAACGTCGCGACTCGCGAGAATTGACTACACTCAGTTTTGCAGTCAATCTTCCTATTTAGTCTGTAGCGCCTCCTTCACCAGGCGTCGCCTTACGAGAATCAATGACGCTTCACTTACGTCACTTCATGACAAGCTCTCAGTAACCAGTGACAAACTTATGGAACATGTAAAAGGTCTTTAGTCGCGTACATTTTCTACTCGAGCCTTGAGTCACGTTATAACTATAAGAAGTAGTTTCGTTTCGAAAGAAAGGTTTACCTATATCTCTATAGATTAATGCCAGAATAGGAAAAAATATATATTACCAAGCTGCTTGCTTTTCCTATGGCATTTCAGAAGTGGTCTATCAATACAAGAGCCCTTGACTCACAGAGAACTTGAGGTTTAATCAAATTTTCTAAAACAAAAATTTACGACCCTCGCGGGAGCCTTGAGAGAAGCTTAAACCCTCAAGAAATCTAAGCTCTAGAAATAGATCAAATAATTGCCCATAAACAACGCCCTTTAAAGAATATTACACAAGGGAGACATTATATGAGACTCAAGGGGAACTTTAACATAATTAGTTTACACAAAAATAAATAAGAGTTAGACTGAGCACTAAATTTTATTTCATTTTTTATCAAGCCTATTGCTATAACGATTATGACACTCAATACCTCGACTCTTGCAATGACGAATGTCCCAATAGATGCGAGTAAGTTTGAACTTTTTTATATTTCTATTGTATTCTTTCTTCTCCATTTTCATAATTTTTCCCTCATTACGAATGTTTTTATCCTCGCGAATAGCCTGGAAATGTACGATATGCAATCGAATCGGTTCGACTTAGGACCATCGCAAGCGGTAACAGTTTTTGCAATACTCATTAATCCCAATAATGAATGGCGGTTTCTTCATGAGCGCTATTTCTAAATTTAAAAGCCTTTACATCAGCCATTTTTTATTCGCGACTAGTTGGAAAAATGTATTGGTCAGCCTCATCCACTGACACACGGCTCTAATTTTTTAAACCAAAGGGTGACTCCGTTGACACCGTGAAATATAATTGCCATGAAAAATGCATGCTAAGTTTACTATAAGGGGTGTACCTTGTATTAGCAGTTCCCGAAATATCAACCGCGATCCCATAAAAACAGGGGCGTTGTTAAAAACTGTTGTTTTGGGATATAGCAGTGTTAACCTTGAGTTTGAACAATTTTTAGCCCTACAGTTTACCTTACCTATTAAGTACAACACGATCCTAATACGCTAACCTAACCTGACGTGTACCAAATACTATTCGGATTGGAATAACAATATTAAACTGACCCTAATACTACTGGGGTTCTAGCACTACATTCACCCTCATATATTAACTCTCATTCGTTCCGGCAGTTGGAGTGCAGAAGATAAGCCAGAAAGGCTGGAGCTCCACTTTATCATTCAGTTGATTGAAACTATAACTACCAATTTTAAAAATATCTTTTGAGTGACGTATTTAGCACCGCATGTATATATCGGGCACTAGGGGTACAACTGAAAATGAAGCCATAATCATAGTCTTTGAGAATTGCTAAGCGTACCAATAAGATCGCCCCCTTCCCTTCTATTGATAGTGCACACCCAAGACGGTTTTAGACACCATAAGATAAGACAATAACTATTTCGATCGAATGCAATGGGTCAAGAGAAAATTCTATCAGCGTGCATTGCATAAAATAGGAAAACACAAAAATGCGTTCGATCGCCAGAAACGATTTTGATTTGATCTATTTGACCCTTTATATTTTTATAACTAGTTGTAGGCAATTATTGGCTGGTGTAATAGGTCGTTTAAGACAAAGAGCTAAAATTTAAATATTTAAATTTTCCTCTGCAGTTGCAATGTTTCAGTGAAAGTTGGTGAGTTTTCTATTTAGAAGTTGGACTTCACGAGACTGATTCCTTCTTTTTTGGCAGCTACAATTTTACGAATACAGACGACAAGGTTATTGTTCATATGTATTTACTTACGTATAGATCTTTAATTTACAATCATCAGCCCAAATTCGGTGTAAGAACATTTTTTCAACGACGATAAAATAACTAACACTGGAAGTACGTAGTATGTTTCTCAGATATAATTCAGTGGCATCAGTTTTTAGAACATTATGTTATCACAAAAAATGCCAAGCTCTCAGTAACCAGAGACAAACTTATGGAACATATCTTATCAAACTTTCAGAGAACGGTTTTGTGACATATTATTATCAAACTTTTCGTAAGAGTTATGGAATATTCCAAATCATTGATTTGAAAGGGATGATTCGTTAGAAAAACAGATAAATGTGCTACGTACTTCTGGTTTCCAAATATAACTATAAATTTTCTCACTGCAACAGTTGCAGATTTCGGTTTCTACATAATTATGTGACTTTATTATTGATAGACGATGGAGATTTTTGGGCTCATCGGCGGCAATTTAGGCATTTGTCTTGGTATGTCTATCCCAGCCATTTACAAGTTCCTAGATCACTGGATTTTTCTCGGTTACTTCAAACTAAGAGGGATATCGAATGACTTCGAGCTCTGAAAAAAATAACCTTCGTACACAATACTGATGTACAGTACGCCGCCTAATTCACCGTGATTAACCAGCACGAAAATTGGACAAAACAGCTTTGACCCTGCATCTAACATCTTGAACTGACTTTGTACAGCGAATAACGGTTTTACCATAATTTACAAATTAATTAAAATATTATACTTAGACTTAATTGTTTTTAATAAAACTTGGAAAAGGCACACCTTCAATAGATTCTTGTTAATTTAAAAGTATTCCGAAACTTAACTTCGCTGTATAGAAACCAAATGTAGCTACAACAGAAAAACATATTTTAACTCATATATACATTAAAAAAACTGTCATTTTAGGCAAAGACCGGAAAGTGTAAAAGATAAGTGTAGAAAATGAATTGCCTGAAGTAACAGATATTATAATTGTCACTTCTAAAGACATGATTATAAAACATCTATTATATTAAAAAATTTTTACATAACTTTTTTTTCCCGAAATTACTTCAGTAAAATATTTTAATATGAAGCATGCGCATCATTTTACAAATAGTACGCGTTTGCATTTTATTTTCTGTCAAAAATTTACAATCAGGTAGAGAATTCAGCCCTATAAAGAGAATAAAATGGAAAGAAAATCGTTGAGAGCTGAGAAAATAAAAACCGTATGAAAACTTGTACTGAACTGATTTCAATACCAAAATCCAGTACTACTGAGGGAAAAACTACTTACAGGCGGATTTTTTTCTTGGTTTATTCGTCATCGATGAAGTCAGCTCTAACAGAAAACTAAATTTTACAAATCATTGGAAATTTCTCAAATTTAAACGTTATTCTTCATTTACAGAAATTAATATCGTTTACAATTTCACCGCGATAAAAGTTAATTGCTGAAATATTTCTCTTTGTAACGTGATGCGGGTTGGAAAGAACCCTTTTCGTTCAAATGAAAACAAATATTGCCAGTTGCCACGCGGAAAGTATATTTTCCATATAAATGGTAGAAAGTAAAAGCTTATGTCAATTACGGGCCTTTTTACGCCATAAAACTGTTTCTGCGAAATTTCTTGCGTCCACTCATTTTCGATAATTAACTCTGCGAGATACAACAGCTGGTTACCGTAAAACAAGAGTTATTTAAACATTTATCATTAATATAGAATTGCGCCGAACATGTTGAACATTGCTAAAGCCAGAAGTTTGTGACTTCTTATCCTGGGAAGTATTGGACTCTAACCGTATCCGGAACCATCTCTGTTAGCCAACTTCTTTTTAAGTCCGATCACCACGCCACCAACGGCATTTCCCTCATTTTGAGTTGGCAGGCTGATTTGCGCGCCAGCAGCGGGCAAGAAACGAAACTTTAAGGTGTGTCCTGTGGTTTGAGGAAACGAATCAGAAATGGTGACAAGAACAGCTGTTTTAATAGACTGCTAGAAATTCCGGTCAAACTAGTGTGGGGTCCTAGGCCCACGGATTGTAATGGATTTTCATAGAGTTCCAGCCAGACGGCTTTTCAACGATTGGTGCTGAAGAAGTTTTGAACACGCCCCACAGTTTGAGTGCCACAGCCTCTCGGCGTGGGATTTTTTCAGTAGATTAGATAGTTTTCCTAGTGGGGAGGAAACTTTCGACCCTCTTTTACGATTGCCATAGGCAATTTTGAATTGCAGGGATGGATACTGTATAATGCCTTAGAGTCCAATACTTCCCAGGATAAGAAGTCATCAACTTCTGCTAAAGCGAAAATAGCACCAATTTCACAGTACCAGATTCATCAAATGCATATATTAAAAAACAAAAAGTGAGGGTGTAAGTCAAGGAATAAATTACTTAATGGTTTAATATGGTAAAACTCGGGAATCACTAGTAGCGCTAGTGCGAAGGCTAACCGCATTACATTTACCAGGTTTGCATCACCAAGAACCAAAAATATTCTCCCCGAAGCCACAAAAGTAGAAATATTTTCGCCGGATAGCAGTAAAAGAAAACGTAATTTTAAAGAGCTCTAATTTTTTTGAAATTATTGCGAAACCTTATTTTCTAATGAAACCCCACAGTTTAAACTAATGGAGAACTATGTTTAGGTTCGCTCAAAGCCTGTATCGTTTTGTGCAATTGAAAACTATTTTTAACATAAAAAAATATTTTTCTGCAAAATTACTCTCGATATTAAATGAAGAGTCCTTTAGGCAATTGGAGTTCAAATGTGTAAGGAAAGATGATCTTGAAACATGGCTGCAATAACGTCACAAGCTTTTAAACCATTTCACTAATATTGCACTCGGGCATTATATCCGAGATATTTTTTCCGGTTGAAATTTTTGAAATAACACCTCGAAAAGTAACAAAAATGTCCTATAACAGGCAACTCAGAGTCTCTTTCTGTTAAAAACAATGATATTTTCAAAACAGTGCCTCGCTATACGATGTCCAACTTCTATTGTTAAAGAATACGTCTTGATAAGGGTCAATACGAAAATTAAGGCATTAGCAATATGGTGTGCGAATTTTGAATGTTAACAATATTCCTTTAATCCAAATATTATATTATGATAATTTAAAAAGGCGTTTTAAACAATTAAAGGAAACGAACAATATTGCATTATTTCTCGAAAACATATCTTTTAGCGGTTTTTTAAGCATCGTTATTTATTCAAAGCAGAATATTTTTTAAATTACTAAATAACGAAAAGGGATATATAAGATGTAGAATAAGAGACACGGCAGCATCTGCTGTACGTAAGCAAGGTATTTGATCTTGGCAGAAGTGAGATGAGACTAGAAGTATCGAGGTATTAACTAAAATCTTCACTTGGCGAAAGTGAATATTCTTGATAACACACCAACGGTTGGCCCTCTGGTGGCGGTTTCAGAATTTCCCCTCCAAAACGTGACACGCTCGCGGTGGTAGACGGCCGAACTAGTCCGTGTTCCGCCGCTTTAGGTTGATGGGAAGGGGGTAAGAAATTTTTTGGAACTCGACCAATTTTTTTTTCTCTAGTGTAGGCGCGATTGAAGCGGCATAAAATCCTCAAATTTGTTCTATTACCAATGCTAGAGCCCTTCACTTCTAGTCTCATCTCACTTCTGATCTTGGCAATGCTACACAACATTAACGCCGAGCAGTTGAAAATTCAATAAGCGTTAATGCTATTGTAGTGCGTGTAAATGAGCTCCAGCCCTTTCAACTCGGCTTATTCAACTAATGTCGATAAAAAGGTCACTTAAGCCATGTTAACACTTACAGGGAAACTATTTCAAAGCTATTCAATTGGCTTTCAAACACAACTAAATGGAGTACTTAATTGCAAATACGGTTTCTTGAAGTTACTTGGCGAACCAACGCGAAGTAGGTTTGGAGGTTAGTTTTAATTTTTAAGGGTCTTCAGTATAGAGTTCCACCTGTGTGAACCTAACTTTCTTTATTAAGGCTGGCTGATTTCTGACTAGTTTGATGTTTGCGGTCCCTTAATTTCATTTTGTTTCGCCTCTGTGCTTTTAATCAAAAGTCTATGTTAGTAGTAGGAGATTTCCCATATTTTTCCCGTGAAGTCATTTTTGTTTTGGCGGGAAAAGGAAGCGTTGGAAAACCTTACACCTTGCTAACTTATATAATATTGTATTTGGCTCATTTTTCTTGGTACTATTTGTGCTGTCGCTGAACCAGTCCTGGAAATATAAGGGTTCGTCATTTCATTATTTATTACATCCCTTAAAGTTGTAAATAAAAAATGAACTATTCAATGGATCTCTTTGAAAATTGAGGGCCCGAACGGTAGTTCTGTGGAATTTTTTCAAAACATTTAGTACGATACAGAAAAAGTTATATCCAATTAAAACACCTTCCTTATACATTAAAGTCAGTGTGAAGTCTTATCTAAGAGAGCTACCGCTCTCTTAGAATTTTTCTCATGCTGTAACTTCAATGCACCCAATTTAGTCGTGGAATCAAAATTTTACTACAGCTCTAATAAATTTCTAGAAAATATTACGTACTAGCAACTTTCATAAGTAATTTATTATCAGAAAATCCGATTGCGTCACGTTAACACGTGCAGCCGAAGCATATTCTCAAATTGTTGCTAGTCTCGGCATTTACCACATAAGCCTGGCATAAACCAAATTTTTCCGGAACCGAATGTGAAAAAATGGAAATTGTCTGAAGAAAATGTACTTATTGAAAAAGTCAATTTGATTGTCACGGAAGCTATTAGCATATGTCCCTATCCCATCAGAACGAAACAGAACGGAGTTAAAGCTGTAAGACATCTGGTTCTATACTTTTTGGTGCGTAGAACCAATTTTCAAATCTTAACGCGTTGCTACATCTTTTGGCTACGAGTTATTAATAAGAAGTCTGGTTTGTTACGATACAGACCCAGTTCAAGATTCAGGAGATAACTGATCATAACTAAAACATTTGAGCTCTTTGATTTGATGAATTAGCTTTAGGTTATGACTTGAGTCCTCAATGTATTACAATTCACCAAATGATTACGCGCCCAGACGTTATCGTCGGTTTTTATATCACTCTAATCAGAAGCACCGCGGTACAATTAAAAAAGATGAATCTAAAAAGAAATTACCAAAAAGAGAAAAATCACATGGATTTCATAAAATTCTTAACATTGTAATTATGAATTTATTAAATTTTGTTCGAGCAATGAAAATATATCATTACCATAACTAAAATTCTTTTATTAAGAAGACCAAATTAATAGAACAAATATTTTTAAATGCCCTTAGGCAAGAAGAACCGTTTATCTATCTCTGTGCGCATTTTGTTTCGTATTCTTCGCTAACCAAACTCTTAATTTTTACTATCAGTATATGGACTATCCTATGGTAATCAACGTGGAAGTCGTGTTCCCAGACGAAGTGTTTCTACCAGCAGTTTCAGTTTGTTACAATCATCCGTGAGCAACCACCAATTTCTAATTTTTAAGGGTTCATAAAATACTCTGTGCACTAAAACCCTTTTTGATACGGAGTCTGTAATTGACTCATTTATTGACAACAAGATTGGCAATTGTCTGCATTATATTCGTTTTAGCCTTGAGTAAATATGAAATAACTATAGCTAGTTATCTGTGAGGACAATATGTTTCTATTCTGCTAGCTATTATGTTTCATCAAATATCGTACCACTGCAAAGATAATTTTGAAGCTTTCTAGTAAATGGTGCCTGAAATCGCGCCATAGAACTTTTTAATGTCGACAAACTGCATATCGTGCTCTTCACTTTTTTCTTATTGTTTCTCTTTTGCGAAGTGAATAGGTATTTATTTATTTAAAGAGCTGTGCTAATTAGCTGACAACTAATTGAATTAGAATTAGCAATTAGATAATTATTTTTGAACTAATTAATTAGCCAATTAGCCATTAGATATACTAATTAAATTCAATTAGAAATAAGGCATTTATTTATCGACCTAATTAATTAGAATTACTCATTTCTAATTAATTAATTACTTGTCTAATTAGATAAAAAAGAAACCATAAGTAAACATAAAAGTATAAAAGTGCCCATGGATTTCCTACTTTGGTACTGCAAAGTTAAATGTTTTAATGCCCTCGAAAAACGGGCACGGAAGCAGTGAATTGTTCTCGAAAAATGAAACAAGCCTCGAACCTTCCGTCATGATAAAATTGGTTTCATTTCTTCATTTTCTTGCCACAGTTCCTATAATGGACTCCTGAGTAGTAAATCCATGGGCACTGCTATTAATTCAAGAAGGGAAAATAGTTGAAATTTCGAAAAGGGGCAGTTACGATTTACGATTTACGAAATTTTCTTTGACTTCACTGTGGGGGAATTTCATTCACGAAGAGAGTACTTGTACTAGTATTCTCTCTTGTTTTGAGGAGCTGAAAAA
Organism: Phalangium opilio; assembly: GCF_054372755.1. Taxonomy (NCBI): domain Eukaryota; kingdom Metazoa; phylum Arthropoda; class Arachnida; order Opiliones; family Phalangiidae; genus Phalangium; species Phalangium opilio. The sequence goes on from NW_028324166.1 coordinate 5,992,791, forward strand.
GTTAGAGAGTATAGCACAAAGGTTTCCTCATCGATATTATAAGGCCTTTTCATATTCAAATAGATGAATCATAAACAAATTCCTCGATTTTTAGTTTTTACTACAAATTGACGTAAAAGATTAATTGAAAATCCAATTGGCTAATTAGTTAATCCTAGATCTAATTAAATTTTAAATAGATAAATGCATTTCCGATGCATAATAATTAATTAGAGTTACTTCTCAATTAGCACTACGGTAATTAAAATTCAATTACCATTTTCAATTAGTAAATAATGCTAATTAATTAGAATTTTAATTAGCTAACTAATTAATTAGCACAGCAAATTAAAATTATTTTTTCTTTTCAGAATAATGAAATCAAAATTGTGCAATTTGCCACGTTACAAGGATACTTGTAGAACGAATGACTTTGCAGTAAGATTTGTCGCACTTTTAAAAAACCACTAAACCCTTAAAATATACACATACGTAGGATTTATACGGAGTTTTTCAAAATTTGACCATGCAAGAGCTTCATAATGTTCGTATTACACCAGATTTTTTATTTAATTTCGCGAATGTCACTGGCTACGCTGGTTACGAAGAAGACAATATACACAAGTAACTTAATGCAAACTGTCTTATAACGGAATATGATTTGAAAATTTACTTTCAGGAATGCTTCCTGGTCTCACAGAGGTTTATTGTCTTGTTATACCATCAACAGTCAGTGGAATTTTTCTCCATTAAGGCGTGTTAAAGGTGTTAGACAAATGCGTAAGTTTAACTTCGGATAAGTTCAATTTAATTACTAATGTGTGCAATGTTTTTCGTCATAGTTGACTACTACTTCGCGATACAATTCGACGATAATGAAACCCTTGGTGGTGATGTAAGGCCGCGTCAAGGTACAATCTACATACACAGCCCCTTTGCTATTCCATTGGAAACGGAACTCAAAATTCGTGTTACTCCTGGAAACTTGTACGAACTTTTTGGAACTAGGGTAAATATAACAACCACAAAATTATATTAACAACAACATGTGTAACTTTCTGAAAACATCGGATCCTATGTTGAATCATAAGTTTATAAAATATGTTCCTTAAGTATGATACTACCAATACATAGTAATGCCAGGGACTTACTGAGAGCTAGTTTGAGAATTAACTACACACGATTTTGCAGTCCATGCTCCTATTTAGTCTCTGCTAAGCCTTTGACAACGCCTTACCAGGCGTCGCTGTTCGACAATCTATGCTGTTTCACCCTCGTCACTTCCTGACAAACTTTCAGCAACCAGTGACAAACTTATGGAACATATCTGATTAACGTGTGGTTGAATCTCATATATTTTTATGTATTTTTCGATGTAATACAAATACCACTACCGCGCCGAAACTACACATAAAAAATTCGTGAAACCGGCATTGAAGTTACACCCAAGGAGGGGAGGAAATGAGAAAAATAGGACATGTGTCCTGTGACCCCCTATTTGACTGGAAAATTTATTGGACACTGTCCACTGGCGTGCGCAATAATAGTGTCGCATCTTCATAGTCAAGCTATCAAATCTTCTAAAACATTATTGGTCAGAATGTCAAGTAATCTCCTTGGTTTTTAAAAAAGATATGGGACATTTTAAATTTTTATTGAAAAATGTACAGTGTCCTGTTCCTATTTCCGGCCCTGCACCCAAGAAGATAAAAAACAAAATGAGACGTTATAGTGTCTCACAGCGCACTTTGTTTCTTTAGAATCAAATTTTGTTGTTGGAACCACCGTACAGAACGGCTTGTAGAAATTATTCCAGAGCTTGGGCCGAAAGTAACTTTACCAAACCTTTAGGGAGATACGTAAGAGTGAAATTTCTAATATTTAAACGATGGAGTTTTATTAATTCTTGAATATAAACGCGTAGAATTGCTTGGTGAGGTGTCGGAACCGTCGTCTCATGGAACGTTGCAACTGCATACCAGCCAGATTTCAAATACTAACGAAAAACTCTCAAAAATGCGTCGGTGATTACTGTAAGAATTTTTCAGAACAGATCCATGATATATCTTAAGTTTATAAGATATGTTCCATAAGTATGACACTAGCTATACTTTGTATGCTAGAGACTGTACTGAGAGCTAGATATAGAACGACGCGAGAATTGCAGTCCATCTTCCTATTTAGTCTGTACTAAGCCTTTGATAGCGCCTCGCCAGGCGTCGCTTTAGCAGAATGTATGACGTTTCACCCACGTCACTTTGTGACAAGCTCTCAGTAACCAGTGACGTATCTAATGAACTTATGCTGATAGTAAAGGTCATCTGATTGGACTGAAAGTCTGGAATCAGTATTAGAGTAGTTGTCTCAGAGAGAACCTAAAGTTAAAGCCTAATTAATAAAACAAAATGTAACTCGCAGGATCCCTCAGATAAGCTTATACCCTCAATAATCTAATAAGCTCTAGAAGAAGATCACATAATTACCCATAAACAGAATTATTACAGAAGGGAGACACTATGCGACTCAAGGGAAACTTTCACATAATTAGTTTACATGAAAAAAGAGTTAGACCAGTTAGCCATGACTGCATTAGGGCCTAAATTGAATTTTCTTTTATCAAGCCTATTGCTATAAAGATTCTGACACTCAATATCTCGACTCTTGCAATGACGAATGTCCCAATAGATGCGAGTAAGTTTGAATTTTTTTATATTTCTATTGTATTCTTTCTTCACCATTTTCATAATTTACCCATCATTACCAATGTTTTTATCGTTGCGAATAGCCTGGAAATGTACGATATGCAATCAAATCGGTTCGACTTGGGGCCATCACAAGCGGTAACAGTTTTTGCACTGTCCATTAATCCCAATAATGAAAGACCGTTTCTTAATGAACGCTATTTTTAAATTTAAAAGCCTTTACAGCAGCCATTTTTTATTCGCAACTATAGTGTTTGCGCAATGCTAAGCGAACCATTAAGATCGCCCCATCTGCTTCTATTGATAGTGCACACCCAAGACGCGAATTTAGACACCATAAAATTAGATAATTACTATTTCGATCGAATGCAATGGGTCAAGAGAAAATTCTATCAGCATGCATTTCATAAAATAGTAAAGCTCAAAAAACATTCGATAATGTCTTCGATCGCATAAAACGATTTTGCTTTGATCAATTTGACCCGTTATATTTTTATAACTAGTTGTTCGCTGGTCTAATTTAAATTTTCCTCTGCAGTTGCAATGTTTCAGTGAAAGTTGGTGAGTTTTCTTTTTAGAAGTTGACTTCACGAGACTGATTCCTCCTTTTTTTGGCAGCTACAATTTTACGAATACCGACGACAAGGTTATTGTTCATATGTATTTACTTACGTATAGATCTTTAATTTACAATCATCAGCCCAAATTCGGAGTAAGAACATTTTTTCAACGACGATAAAATAACTAACACCGGAAGTACGTAGCATATTTCTCAGACGTAATTCAGTAGCATCAGTTTTTAGAACATTATGGTATCACAAAAACTGACAAGCTCTCAGTAACCATTGACAAACGTATGGAACATATCTTATGAAACTGATCACAAATTAATTAAAATGTCAATCAACTTTCATAGAACGGTTTTGTGACATATTATTATCTAACTTTTCGAAAAGAGTTGTGCAATATTCCACATCATTGCTTTGAGAGGGATCATTCGTTAGAAAAACTGATAAATGTGCTAATAAAAAAGGTGCTACGTACTTCTGGTTTTCCAAATATAACTATAAATTTATCTCTACAACTGCAGATTTCGGTTCCTACATAATTGTTTGACTTTATTATTAACAGACGATGGAGATTTTTGGGCTCATCGGCGGAAATTTAGGCATTTGTCTAGGAATGTCTATCCCAGCCATTTACAAGTTCCTGGATCACTGGATTTTTCTTGGTTACTTCAAACTAAGAAGGATATCGAATGACTTCGAGCTCTGAATAAAAAACCTTAGCTTCTTAGAAGACAGGAAAAATTTTAAATCGCAATATTTCATGATCATAAGCAACTACCAGATTGAACACAATACTGATGTACAGTACTCCGCCTAATTTACCGTAATGTGATCAACCTGCACGAAAATTGGACAAAATAGCTTTGAACGTGCTAACTTCTTAAACTGACTTTGTATACAGCGAATATCGGTTTTACCATAATTTACAAATGGACCACCAAAAACCAGATGCTTTTTCTATGGGAAATTTAATGAAACTTTTTTCGATTAACTTTACGGAAGGGTGTCAGATCATATCTACAAGGGCCTACTGACCCTGTACAATATGATTTCATACATAAAAATCATAGCTCCACTTTTTCGAAATGCTGCATTTATACCCATTTTTTTTCTGGATAATTTCGAATCATAACAAGTGTTTGAACAACGCAAAAACTTCTCACATTGATCGATTAAACTACGCAATTAAAGCTAAATTTCTCATATCGATTAAAATACGTGATTAAAACCAAATTTCTCATATCGATTAAAATACGCGATTAAAGCCAAATTTCTCATATCGATTAAACTTAATTTCACTTTGCAATTCCTGTATTAATTTCTAATTTCTGACCCTTTGTGGCTTTGTTCTAACAAATCTCATAAAGAATATATATCTACTAGGGCTCGTTTCTAAAACTATCTGCGTGCTAGGGGAAGGTCATAACCTGAACTACACCATAGAATTGCACACTTTTAACAACGAAACTCAACCAGTTAATAAATAAAAATCATGCTAAGAAAATGTCAATTGAGATTCCTAATATCCAAATACCGCAACAACAGAAAATACAATTTTGACTAATATATTTTAATATCATGTGACGGGTCATGGTTTGTCAAGTTGAGCTTAACCTCTAAATTAGATATCATCCATTCTGGAAATAGTAATGATTTCACGAAATAAGATGATTAAGTATCAAGTCTTAAATACTGGTAAAATCGTGGTTTAAATCGATTTCATTAGATTGATGACATACATAGGTCAAGGTAAGAACCCTAAAAAGGACTGAGAACGTTAAATGATAAAAATGAATTTCAGTAAAATGAATTTTGGTTTTCCCAATAAAAACGTATGAGAAGGAAGTTCGGTGAGACCAAATCTACCGTCAGCTCCCCCAGTTTCAAAACCGGTGCTGAGCTGTGGCTCGGTATCAGAGTTCCGCACTTGCGCAATCGGTGGCACAACAGAGAGGAAAAAATCAGAGAAGTTTGTTTACAGCCAGTATTCTTAACGGATTACGTGACGTCTGGCTCCTCGGCTGTGCGCCGAGGTAGATGCGCGTGAGAGAGATATCAGGCTGTGCCGTTGCAGTTACCTTTCTTTGACTCTCCTTCTTATACGTTTTCACTGATTTTCCGCACTTTAATTCCCACTTACCCGAAATCACACAACTTATGACGAACCCATTGCAAAAAGTATGAGATCATGTTAACCTATGATGGCTAATAATACTTTCTCATGTATTGTAAGGAATCTTGGTCAAGGGTATTATAATATTTCCATTTGTACAGGTTGGAAGTTAACAGACGAATGATTAATTTGAGTAAAATGTGTATGTAGTAAATGGTAAATGTCAGATCCATGTCATGAGTATGACGTGGCTTTTAAAGCAAGGAATATGAATAACGGATCTGATTTCACGAGTACTGAAGAGACATTTGTCCAAAATAAATGTTAGTTTTATCTGTTCCACCCTGCAGATAACGGATCCATATTGATTTATTTTAAAGGAATTCGATAACTTCATTAACTACTGTAATGCATTGTTTGCCGCTTCATACTGAATGATTGACAAATTTGTAAACAGAAAAGCAACATTTTCCAGAGGTAAGTGTTGTTCTATTTTTTTTAACCTATCGACCAACAAACGAAAAAAAACTGAATAACTTTATTTACTTGCCGGAAATATCCAGAAGTATATATTTTAAAAGGCTTTTATACATGTATAAGCACTAAAAATCCGCTATTAAATATATCAATACCTTTATCATAAGTTTATCATGCCTCTAAGAACACAAATATGGGTTACGACTGGGCATCTTCCGCAGGCTACTGTGACGTCAGAACTCATCGCGCTAAGATCCGAAGAGAGAAAATTTTGAAATTCCTGTCGCCGTGCAGCCACAAACGGTCGAGACGATTACTAAATGTGTCACATTTAAAAATCATCCAATGGAATAAAGGAGATTTTTATGTTTCGTATAGCCATGGGGGGGGGGAACGAATTTTACTTAAGCAATCCCAAGATCTCTCTCTCTCTCTCTCTCTCTCTCTCTCTCTCTCTCTCTCTCTCTCTCTCTCTCTCTCTCTCTCTCTCTCTCGTGAGATAGAAACGGTTTCAGTCCTGAAACATTCTAAAAGGGATAAAAGAAACGCTAGGCTAGGCAGTTCAATTTTGTATTGAAGTTGAGGTGCTGATACGGAGAGAGTATAGGGTTTCATTAAAGGGAGCCAGACAAACACTATTGCCATAGAAGTAGCAGCCATATCTTTACTTAGAGGCATGATAAACTTATGCCTTTATCAAAAGAAAGCAACGTTCCTAACCCAGATATTTTTGCTTTCCATTAAAAGATTATTTATCAAGCCTGTGAACGTTCTAAAGAAACCAATTTTATTATGTCTCTTTCATACTTGAAAACGGTAAAGAATTAATATTTAAACGCATTGCAAAACATTTGGATCGTCTTCAGAAAATTTAAAAGGAACGTTTTCAGAGATTCGCAAGTTAAAGCATCAATATAATTCATCAGCAAATACTGAAACCTTAAATGATTCCAACAAAAAGCAAAAAGCACATTGACTCTAAAATTCCAAGAGGATATTGTTTGTTTACAAGTCATTTACGCATTATTGGAATTATAATCAGCAAACCGACGCGGATTTCCAAATATTCACCATTGGTTTGGGCACCGTTACTTTTAGCCATTCTCTGCAATCCGGCAAAAAGGCTAATGCATGAAATTCTAAAAGCAGGCACTTTACCTCAAAACTCAACTTCAATTGACGTGTCTCGAATAAGTCGTCAATTTTTTTCAATTCCAAATATTAAAAGTCCGGTGCTCGTAACGTGTATTGTAATATACTCGTTCTTCAATGGTTTTTACGAGATTTATTTGTGGGTTCAGTGTCTTCGGAACCGCCATGTTTTTGCCTTCATTTCGAGAGATCTGTGGAAATTATCGAACATAAACTCATTCAGTGCGAATTTTAGCCGTGTTGTGAAACACGGCCGATTTTTTATCGTTGTAATTTTGACGTGGCTAATTTGCGAAATTGTATTATATTTAAACAATTTGCGCTTGTATTTCTTCATAAACGACTGGAAATTTGTGGTAGCAGACACGATTCTATTTGCCGTAGTGACAATACATAAAATCATAGCTTCTACGGCGATCGAAGGCCTGTTCATGTTCTACTGTTTGTATTTTGGAGAGTGTTTGCGGTCTTATAATTTATCCCTAATTTTTATTAAACACCGAAATGGAGATGAAGATCAGAGACGATTATTTCAAGATAAACGTTTATTATTCATTCGGCTCTACGACGTTTTTGCCCAAATTCGATCAACGCTTTCCGGTTTTCTGCGATTTGCTTTGGTGTTTAATCTGGTTACTATTATGTGCACCGTTCTCATTAGCATTCAAACGTACGACATTGTTTTTCAAAATTACGAAGGATTTACTCAACTTAGCAGCAATTTGTTGAGGATCACGTTGATTTGTTTCTATTCAGACATAATTTACGAAGAGGTAACTAATTGTGAATTGATTTATTCTTATCTGAAACTTAAGTTTAACAATTACTTGGCGGGATTAGAACAAGGTAATTGGTTGCACAACATGGTAGTTATTTAGCCAGAAAATCAAGTATTTGGAATAAAATATACGCAGTAATGCTGAGGACTTACTGAGAGCTAGTTCGAGAACAACGCGAAAATTGACTGAACTCAGTTTTGCAGTCCATCTTCCTATTTAGTCTGTATTAAGCCTTTGACAGTGCCTCACCAGGCGTCACTATAGGAGAATCTATGACGTTTCACCTACAACATTTCATGACAAGCACTCTGTAACATCTGATAGGCCTAAACTTATGCTAACATGAATATCTAACAGGCAACTTCGGAGGTGACCATAACAATCCTAGGTTACACCTCGGCTTACTCTTGTATTCCGCGCAAATACGCTACAAATTTGCACCCACTTCTCTTTCCTTATTGTATATATTTCAAAATTTACGTTTAATATTTATTGTCCTGTTTTTAATTTAAATTTGCTAATACACAAAATAAATATTATATTAAGTACCCCAATACATGCTAATAGGTTTGGGTATATCTGATATTTCCCTGATGGTTTCGATCGATTTCGTTTTGTATATTCTACTCACAACTATATATTCCTTGAAATCTAATTTGCGCTTCATTTAATATTAATACCCTGTTCACCGCGCCACTTAAAGAAATAGAGAAATATAGAAACCTATTAATATTTAATTTCAAACTCCTTCCTTCGAAGAGAAAGAAGCTTTTCTTAAATGCGGGTTCACTCTCGTATACATAAGACAAAATTGATACACCGTAAACTATTATTTCAAGGCCTTTGGGAATTACGGTGGAAGAAACATATTGTAATGACATCCGAGTGTATTATTATGAAGCCCCTTGACATTATAACAAACCACGAAGCAATCTCTCAAAGGTTTCAATTGTTTCATTTAATCCCATATAAGCTAGCCAGTATTTAAATGTGTAGAAGAGTTTACTGTTTGCTCGATTACCGGACCGGGACGTTCTAAGCTGCAATATTGCCATTTTGCATACTGATACGGCTTCGATTTTGACATTGCAATATGACTTTGTTGTAAAGGATTACGTTGGTTCTTACAGTTATTTTAAGTATTTTGGAATGTTTTAAACCTGCAACGAAAAGTTCTAAATCATTAGGTTCTAATATTTAAAATTCGTAGTTTGCTGGACGTAGTATGGAATTTAGTTTAATTTGCTGAAGACAAACTGCTTAAATTTCTTTGTGGTGAACTCAAAGCGCAACATATCATTATTTACTTCAAAGGAAACCCAATCTAAAGAATGAATACCTTCTACACGCTCTTCACTCGTCACTTGTGTTTAATCGGATTAAAATTAGACGGAAGTTCTAGAAAAATGTCAAAGTTTCATCCAAAAATCTGGTTTCCATTTGTTCTGTGGTTTACGTGTTTAATCCTTAACTCGGAAATTATTAAGTACGTCGTCAGAGACGACTCTTTCAACGTTCAATACGACAACTCTACTAAAATGGAAGTTAATGAAAGAGCGACCACGTTGTATAAATTCTCGTCAATAGCTATCGTACTCTCATGCACTGGCTACGAAATTATATTGTGGATTGTCTGTTTTCAAAATCGTCACCATTTTGGAGATATACCGAACTTTAAGTTGGCTTTAAAATCATCTATTCCAGAATCCAATAACGCATTTAGACGAAGAATTAAGAAAAATGGGATAATTTTCTTATCATTACTGGTGATATGGTTCTTTATAGAAGTTCTTTCATTTTCGTACTTTTTTATTGTCCCGAATGCTAGACATTGGAAGCTTGTCCTTGTTACAACCTTTCTTCAATTCGTCCTTATGGTTCATAAAGTGATTTCGTGTACCGCTGTTGAGGGATTGTTCGTGTTTTTTTGCTTGAAATTCGCCGAAAAAATCTATCAGTTCAACGAAGCGCTGAAACTGCTTCAAGAAACAAATGATCAAAGTTTAAAACGGATTATAGCCGAAATGCGATTGACTTTCGTTAGTTTAGCCACACTCTTCATTCAGGCTTGCTCTGTTTTGTCCACGCTACTAGCCATTGGTTTATGTTTTAATTTGCTCTCCATTATGGGATACATTCTGATTGACAACGAAACGCGTCTTTCAAGCAGTACATCCATGTGGAGACTGCTGACTACTTTTATTATTTTTATCGTTAATATCTTCAGGGTTGCAACTATTTGTCTGTATTCTGACATACCTCATGATCAGGTAAAGTTAAAAATATCTTATACCATGTCAATTATATGCATCATGGTGTGTTGTAAGTGTGGTTCAAAAATCCTAGTTGTACGTGTAGTCAGCTTTTGGAATGTGTAGGTCCAACCAAGGATTTTAAATAATCCTTGGTACGTTACTTGTGTCATGAGATTTCCAGATTAATTCTTGTGAAAAGTGTTCACAGACCAATCTGACATACTACTTTATGTCAAGTGGTAGTTTTAAGTCATCTTCGGCGTACCAATAATATCGCTAACTCTCATGACCTTTTCCATCACGTGCTATAATATCATATACTTTCACCAAACCTTTTGGTGTGTGACAAATATAGAAATTGTTTACAAGGTAGTTCTTTGAAATCGAAAAAAAATCACATGATAAATGTGTCATATATTTATAATCCATAACATTGAACATTTTGGGAGACACTGGGTTATCGTTGTCATTGACCAGAGATGGTATTTTTCATGTTCTTTCTGAATAAATGGGGTAAAATGGATATCTTGCAATACCATCAAATACCAAACTGAACTTCCAAGTTACAACCAGCGTCCAAAGAGTATAGTAAAATTTGATTTTTTGAAATTACGGTATTAACATTTTGACGTACGTTTTGGGCTGATGCAACAAAGATTTTCATAATTATCCGTTAAATAAAGTATCAAGCATTTCAATAGATATGAAATCTTGCGTCGTTTATGACAAAATTGGTCTCTTTTTAATTAGTGTAAATTTAGTTCTTTGTGCGACATTATACCCCCATTCAGAGAGGTCAAGACCGTCTAAAATGAAGGTCAACACACACTATTCTCCCGACTTAGCAAAACTGTCTGCAGTAGTGCTGTTCCTACTGTATAGTAGTGAAAATTAATTGTGCACATATAAACTTCTAGTGACGCTATACTGACGATTGGAATAAGTAATTGTTTGTCCCATTCCCCCCTATTACCCCAGACATCACCTGAAAAACTGGCCCAATTATACTATCCAAGGAGGGTTTGACTTCCTGATACTGTTACTATCAATTAATTCATTGATGTTTATGGGTTTCTAATAGGAAAATGTAAAAGAGTGAAATAATAATTTCCGTTTTTTTTCAGTCTGTGGAAACATATCGCATTCTTTCAAAGTTCAAAATTAACGAAAACTCTTCAAAGCAAACATACAATGAGGTACAGTACTTGTAAAAGTAATTTTTTAACCCGAAAATACGCACTTATATGCCCATATTCACATTTTTAAAATGTTTACAAGTACTTGTTTTGCGTTTTGTTTTCTTCCTATAGTAGCCTTCTCATTGCTCATAGAATAGAACTTGCTACTTAGGTTTAGGTTTCATATTTTGGTATCTTGCACTATGGGTTCAAAAATTTCTAGTTTAGTATGGACATTTGGACATTAACATAATTATTAACTAGCATTTTCCAATTTTTTTAGCTTTATATAGCATAACCCTGTTATCTTAATTAAGTATGCACACGAACTCGTAATATAGCTCACATTTAATGAATGTATAAAAATTACATGAATTTGCGCTGATGCTTTGTAAAACTTCGACGATATATGCATATTTACAGCTCCTGCTATTCATGTCAATGCGAGAAACATATTCATTCCGATTCACAGCATCTGGATTTTGCGAAATTCGAAAATCACTATTACCATCGGTATAAGTTTGATTTATTTGAAAACTGAATAAAAATTAATTAAATTCAGATTCAATGGTTCGAAAATTAGTTAGCATATTTTACTTCCCACACAAGTATTTTTGTAACGAAAGCACAGAACTGAGATTTTAAATTCACATTTCGTTGGCGTGTTTCATCAATAAGTGGTTTTTGAGCCATTGGACGTAGCCCCAAATATTATTCACTAATTGATTTACTTATTTCCAGCTCATTGGTGTTCTAATAACCTACACCGTTATTCTTGTTCAAAACGGCTCATCCGGAACGAACTGTTAATGTGGTTATAAAAAATTTCGATATTAAAATGCAATATATTTAAATATTTCATAAATGTATTAGTTAGTATAATAGTTAATATATTAAAGTTAGTAATGTCTTAGGTTCTCATTGATATACGTTAGATAAAATTCTAGCAAACATAAGCTTTCGATGAAATTCACAAATTCTAAAAATTAAAATATATATTGTTTTAAAAGAAAATAAAATAAATCGTGAAACGATTAAAATTACCGAACAAAATTTATATATAAAGAAAAAGTAACAAGTTACGGAAGATACCCCATTATTTGTCAGGGAAGTTAGGATTTTTCAACCCGGCCTTTTTCTAATCTCATAACATAATGCACAGTTTTCTTTGCTGCTGGCCCATTGGTCCGAATCCCATTAGACCGAATGTCCCATTGAACCGAATCCCGTTGGACCGCATATAGCCAAAATGTGCGGGTTTATTATCTTAAAATTTTCATTGCTATTAAACGATATATTTTTAACGCCGTATTATAAAACCGAATTAAAAAATACCTCTTTTGGTTTAAAGAAAATACCCTTGTTCTTAAGCTTGCGTCTATCAATACACTTTCCTAAATAAATAATGATACTGTGATGGTCAAATCCCAAGTTTAAAAGGATGCCTCTAATTAACCGAGCCGAATCAAAGCCAACCTGAAATGACCCGTAAAACAATCAATATTTTGGAAAAGGTATATATTTATTGTTCAAGGAACTTAATAAATGCAGCGTTAATTGGTCCAGAATCTTTATAAAAATAATTTGTTGGAAAAGGCCCGCTTTTATTATGCAAGGACCTCAATGAAAATAAAAATATTTTGGAAAATCGGTTATCCTACCACTTCCAAACCTAACCTAACCAAACCTAACCTTACCTCACCCAACCAACCCTAACCTAACCTTACCTAACCCTACCTAACCAAACCTAACACTACCTAACCCAACCTAACCTAACCTAACCTAACCAAACCTAACCTAACCTAACCAAACCTAACCTTACCTAAACTTACCTAACCCAACCAAACCTAACCAAACATAACCGAACCAAACCTAACCTTACCCTACCTAACGCAACCTAACCCAACCTAACAAAACATAACCAGAGAGAATTTATAATAGGGAGTGAAGCTAAGGAATATTATGTAGCTCAAAAATCACGTGATCAACAAAACTGGCCAGGTCTATTTCCGGTACTATTTTTTTGTGGCCCCTCCCTCTAGGGTGGGTCTAGAATGTTGCGGGACGGTCTAGTGGAGATGGACACTACCTTTTTAGGGAAAGGGAAACATCTGACTTAAAATAACTCCAAATAGCGTCAGTCGCACTCGAAATCGAGACCTGGCCAGTTTTAGCGTCGCAGCCTACTTGTTTGAGCTACATTGTATTTAGCACTGTCAAGGGCAAGAGCTTCCACTCCCTATTATAAACTCTCTCTGATTCCAATAAAAAGAATGAAGACCGATAATTTTGGGAATTGTTTTCTTGTTTTTATGTATCAGGTGGTGGGATATCAATGAATAAAATGATTTCAAAATAAAGCGTTATAAAGTTTCAATGGAATCAGAGAGAATGTATAATAGGGAGTGAAAGCTCTTGCCCTTGACAGTGCTAAATACAATGTAGCTCAAACAAGTGGCTGTGACGCTAAAACTGGCCAGGTAAATTTCCGGCCACATGACTCTCCTTTAATTTTAAAGTTTGCCCTCAATCACTGTTGGTTGTACAATTACCCAATAAGGGTTCGCGATTTCGAGTGTGACTGGCGCCATTTGGAGTTATTTTAAGTCAGACGTTTCCCTTTCCCTAAAAAGGTAGTGTCCATCTCCCCTAGACCCTCCCGCAACATTCTAGACCCACCCTAGAAAGAGGGGCCACAAAAAATAGTACCGGAAGTAAACCTGGCCAGTTTTGTTGATCACGTGATTTTTGAGCTACATAATATTACTCAGTTTCCACTCCCTATTATAAATTCTCTCTGATGGAATGATTAATAGTTTATCTTTAGGGTTGGTCCTTTTAAAAATTGGATAATGAAGTGTAACTAAGAAAATGTTATCTTGAAAAAAATTCACTTATCAAAAGAAATTCAGTGTTAAGATTGAAGAGTTTATCAATCATTGTTTGAGTCATCAGAAGAAAATAATTTCACTTTGTGAAGTAGTTTTTTAGATCAAATAAAATACTATATTTTACTTCCTTTAATTATTACAAATATATAACATACTTTTCATTTCATATAAAATCATGTTAATATTTTGGAATGTATTGTATGGATTTATTACAGGGACGTTTTGTCATAGGTGTGTTATTACAAATAAGGCACTTTTATAAACAATATTACATGGTAATGATCTGCTTAGAACATACTACAGTGACTTGAAGCTTCCTAAATTAAATTACAAGAGAATGGCCATCCAATTAGAGTAAACGTTTTACTAACAGTAAAACATGACCAATTGAGCATAACCATAAAAATGCATCGGCTTTCTTAAATTTTGACACTACTACAAAATTGTGTCTTATTGATTCTTATCATCTTATGTTCTTATTCAATCAAAAGTGGAATATAACTACCACCAAGGAAATAATACTGAAAATACCGATTCTTTCAGTTTCGTCTAGCTAGTTCAGATGTTTGCAGTTTGCACACAAAGAATTTTCTCATTTACATGATGTTTATGAAAGTCGAAAGTTTCGCACCGAGTATAAGGGCCCATAATATCCGGATGGAATATTTTTGTTCATCCGCCTTTGAGTAAAAACGTGGATGTTAGGCGAAAGGCCAATCAAATATTTGATTTTAAAATAATTATAAAAGTTAACTAGATATTAAAACCATACGAAAGCAAAATTAAATTAACATGTATAATTCGAAAAAATGAAAATCTAATAATTATTTTTGTATAATTTCATTTATTATTCTAAAAAGTACTGTCGGTAGTGCGGATGAACAAAAGCATAGATAAAATCTTATAATAAATTACTAATACAGGTTTTATTTATCTAAAATCAAATAATTTTCATTGTGATTTAATGAAAATTGCAACAAAATCTCGTTTGTTCTTGCTGTTTTTAAAATTTGAGTATACTGTGTAACAGATATAGTACAGATGAATATTGGCGGTGAAAAGAGTATTTATAATCATCGAGGAGCGAAATAAGATAAGTATTGTGGGGTGATCAAGGATGATAGGGGGTGGATACGAATTCTGAGAGAAATACGCGCCGTAACTTCGGACGCGATTGGGTCTGGCGGGACGCTAAAAATGGGGGAGGAATACTCGGGACGAAAGGCAGGTGAGCTACCTCAGAACTAGACCCTATTTATCGCCATCGTGTTGGCCTAATTTTGCATGCATATTGCCAAAGTTATTTTAAACCTTTTTCTCATAAATAAAATTTGCAATTGCAACATTAAATTTTGTATAGATCTAATATTTAATAATTATTGTTTCGAAATTGTTGCTAAAATAATAGTGCACATAGATGACGCTGCAATAGGGAAACGCCGGTAGGAATTTCTTTGACGGCGCTAAACGCGTCTGATAGAGTTCTTTGTTCCGCTTTCAAGGGGGATTGAAAGGGTTACAAGATCAAATATTTCATTAAATAATGTTTTTAACTTCTAACTATGGTGTAAAATGATCATTTTTATGCACGAAAGAAGAAAAGGTTTAAGAATCAATGTAAGTTTTTTCAAACATAGTAAAATCATGTTTGGTTTCATCACTATGCGTTAGTAGTTAAATTCCATTTTTTTCATCAAATGAATAATCTTTTCAATCGTCCTTGAAATAGGAATTAACAACTCTAGGTGACTCCCAGCGCGTTCAAATAAATCCCTACCGGCGTTTCCCTATAGCACCGTCATCTACGTACACTACTATTTTTGGAACAATTTCGAAGCAATAATTATTAAATATTAAGTCTATATAAAATTTAATGTTTCATTTTCAAATTTTATTTATGAGGAAAAGGTTTAAAATAACTTTGACAATATGCATGCAAAATTAGGCCAACACGATATCGCTAAATAGGGTCTAGTTCTGAGGTAGCTCATCTGCCTTTCGTCCCGAGTATTCCTCCCCCATTTTTAGCGTCCCACCAGACCAAATCGCGTCCGAAGTTACGGCGCGCATTTCTCTCAGAATTCGTATCCACCCCCTATCATCCTTGGGGTGATCTAGTAACCTACACCGCGAACCTAACCTCCGATAGTGGGAGAAAGAGGGTTGCAAAAGAATAGCGGGGTTACATTGGTTCCATTTTCTCAAGTACAATTTTGCGCAAGCTCTTCATTAAAAAGGAAACCTTTTCAAAATTAACCACGTACGCGTGTTCGTTCCTGAACTCAATGGCATAGTCAGTCTGACTCTCACAAGAGGGCAGTTCGAATTGCTCGTTTGCGCGAAAGCTGACGCAACTCGCCACGTGGTAAGTTCTAAACAGGTTTTTTACAT
Source organism: Phalangium opilio (assembly GCF_054372755.1). Taxonomy (NCBI): domain Eukaryota; kingdom Metazoa; phylum Arthropoda; class Arachnida; order Opiliones; family Phalangiidae; genus Phalangium; species Phalangium opilio. Next base: position 6,009,277 of record NW_028324166.1, read on the forward strand.
CTCTTTCATTGTGGTAGTTAAGAAATACGGTTGCAAGTCTAAAAATCGCGTACAATAAGTCTTCTTTTTTTGTCCCAAACTGTTATAAGAAACATTTTCTTTGGGCATTGCAGGGACGTCTACAACTGGTGGGGGTCGGCAATCAAACAAGTCCGATTGACCACGATATCGGTCTTACACTACAGCTGGAGTTCCTGCTATAGAAATATATTGTGCCAGAACGCCCATTTTGTTACTACTGGCATTAGTTTCAATGTTTGTTCGTGAGTTCATAATGGTTCTTTAAATCGATTTTAACATTTTCCGGATTTCAATCTTGAGTTAGGAATGTTTAATTAAATATTCTTTAGATGTCCTTTCTCGAGATATAAGGTAAGACTGTGAGCAAAAGAGTTTGCTTGTTGGCCATCATGGAATTAACAGTGAAGATATCCGCCCCACTAACATCAACGCCTTCAATCTCCAGTATTTCATCTCCAACTTCCAGTATTCCGGCTAGAGCTTTCTGAGTTAGAACGTCACGCATACGTGACACAAATACACCTATGAATAAAATTTATTCAGAATTATTACAAGTTAAGTCAATTAAGGCGAAAATATATCTCTTCAATCTGGGTATATGAGTGTAGAAATTGCTATAATTGGTTCTAGGTTGTAGTTACCACTTAAAGGGAGGGGTGGAGCCTATATCAAGCATATCAAATAGAGCTCTGCTGGGCATGCGTGAATTTCGTAGTGCATTGGGGATTGGCAACGGTATTTCCGTACCCGGGGTACACCAAAAAGCCCAAGCCACATATTTTAAATAGTATCGCAAATCTAGGTCTGGTTACATAACCACTTCAACCGAAAAGTCGGCAATTCGCCATCATTTACCGAGATTGACAGTATAATTCTGTTGGTTTTTTAAAGTACAGATTCCGATCTGAAGGACAAATTTACCTCTATTGTCTTTTACTCTTCCTCTTGCAACAAAAAAGCCGAAGTGAAGTCCACGTGGCCTTGATAGTTCTATGACTTGTGAGCCATCAACGTTCAACTGAATCAAATGACCCCATGCTCGTTGAATTACATCTTGGTTCGTTGGGTCCGTATGCCAACCACTAGGAGAGTTCCCATAATGGCTTTGAGGTAAGCTGGATGGTTGGCTATCAGTGCCATCCGAATACGTCTCCGAATCTCTGTGAATTCAATTGACATATTTTTTAATCAATATACGGAATTTGAAATCATTTACAACATCTATAAAACCCAAAATAATTCATCACGCATGCAAAATTGATATAGTGTAAAACATGCTATTTCATATTCAAGGAAACAACCCATTATTCTTAGTTAGGCATCAGTTTGGACATATTTGTAAGAAATGATTGTGAGTGCAACAACAGTAATACACAAAATAATCGTTTCCTTCGAAACCACAGTAATAACTTTGTGGTGCGCTGATGGAAACCATTTCTGATATCTAACCCATTCGAAAGTTTAATTAACAACCCATTATTTCGAAGCGGTGCAATCAATGCTGATAAAAGCAGATTGAATTTTTTTGTTTCAAAACCAAGTCCACCAGAAGTGGGACCTCTTCTTTATCCCATAGTATGAAAAACTGTGATGTGTGAAATTTAATTTACCTTTCGCTGGAATTAACGTGTGTTGTTACAAGTTGAGGTGGTTGATATATGTGTTTCGCTTTTCTTCTATGAACAGCTAATTTACTGGAATACGAGTTGCAATTCGCCAAAATTTCTTTTCCACCTCCAAGTTTTTCTCTTATTCCGTTGACTATGAGTCTTCCACTAGATAGAAGCGGGCTTCGCTCTTCCTTGATGTCTTTCTCTTTGGCAATATCGTCTTTGTGAGCTTGAGCTTCTTCGGGTTTGGATACCATGGTGGAATTTATAAACTCTTGCTGTTGTCGCTCTTGTTTTTCTGGACGATATATTCTCTCTTGGCTGAAAGCTCTTCTAAAAGCTGAACAAGCGGATCGAAAACTTTGACTGCCTCGTTGAATTTTTTCGGCGAACGATTTGCTGCGTCGACAGTGACTACCTCTGCTTTGTCTTTCGCTGGATTTCTCAACGGATGACTCGGTATGTTCCACCGTTTGACCTTGCAAAGGAATCCGATTTCTTTCGTTCAAATTTCCGAAAGCTTCAAAACCACAACCTCGTCTTCCTCTAACAGCTCCCGCATTTATTGTATTGTAACTTGAGCTACGCAGAAAAAATGCATTACATCAGGAATTAAATTTTAGATTTGCATTTTAAGTTAGCGAAAATAAAGAAATAAACGTAATGTACCTTGTATGCAAGGGTTTTCTAGGTGAAATGGGTTTCCTCTGTAGCGTTTCGTTGTTGTAAGTATCGGAGGACGTTGCAGAGGCCGACGAAGATAAACATGGCTGACTTTTAAACATTTGTGTTTCATAATAAGGCCGGACATATTCGCTTGGGTTTTGTTTCCAGGATGTTTGGTCCATACTGACTAACAGAAGAGAACAACAGATACAGCAAATTAAGCACTGGCCCAAGGGATTATTTTAAAAATATATATAATCATAAGTTTATAAGATATGTTCCATAAGTTCGTAATGCTATAGAGACTTTCTGAGAGCTAGTTCGAGAACGACAAGCGAGAACTGACTACACTCGGTTTTGCAGTCCATCTTCCTATTTAGTTTGTACTAAGCCTTTGACAGCACCTCACCAGGCGTCGTTTTACGAGAGTCTATGACTTACCACCTACGTCACTTCATGACAAGCTCTCAGTAACCAGTGACAAACTTATGGAGCACACCCTATGAACTTATTATATTATCTATTCGAACTGACATCATATTTAAGATATCACAATTTATTCCAATTGAAAATAAAACTATAAATATTACAAATGAATTTACCTAAGCTGATCCTTGAAGAGTCAGAGCTGTTTCGGCTGTACGAAAGGCGTGGGTAATCACTCGTTGATAAGCTACAGTTAAGTCCACGTGATTGGTAATATTGCGGTTCGTTTCTTGGTACTGTTCCGTATGACGGAGATTTACCGTTTAAACTAGAGTCTTGTACGGGTACGACCGAAGCGGGTCTCGCGTAAGCGCGAACAATGTCCTCCGGTTCGTCCGGAACCAAAGACGTGATACATATTTTAGGTACGGATCTCGAGTTTGATCTCGTCAAAGTAGATTCTTTTGTTGACGGAACACCTAGCTTCGATTGACTAGAACTTGAGCCTTGAATTCGAGTTTCGTATGGGTTTTCACGAGTGTCTAAAGAGCTTTTTCTGCGCGTATTCGTAGCGTATGGGTTGTGTTCGGTGTGATAGCTACTACTCTCGGATGGCCCACGGTATTCTTCATAAAGCGGTGATTTATCTTGGATGGCCGAGTAAATTTGGTGGCACGATCTTCGTACGCTTTCTTCGGAGAGCAGTGACTGATCGTCGTAAGTCCAAAAGTCACTCTCTTCTTGGGTACTCAAATGAGACGCGTTTCTGTCTTGTGACTCCAACATTGGTACGCCATCTTTTGGAGACATTCTACAAAGAAATGAGAATATAATTTAGACCTAGCAGTTATAAATGCCACCACAGCAAAAATCTCTTTTTCACTTCAAAAAACCCTACAACTCTAAAATAACCCTTGACATTCGGTCCCTGCTTGCTCGTTTGCAAATTGAAATGATAATTAGATGAGGTGAGTTTGAGAATGGTAGGGAATAGTTTTGAGAACATTACAGCCGCAAAAGCCCTATAGAGTTATCTCAGATTATATTTTTACTGTTTCAACCTTACACCTAATATTAGTTGGAATTTTTTCATTAACCGTGACCTTAGATTAATAACCCCCTGGATATGATAGGAAATAGGGAGGCATACTTGAATAGGGCATCGGCATCTCTAGCGCCCCCAAACAGACTCAGTAAGCGCGTGCGCCGTGACCGCGTTTGCTACTCCATGCTTTTTTAAGCCTCGCTCGGCTACTATTTATCCGCGGTTCCCGTTTCTTTTTCTCATGTCATCCCGGTCCGGAGGTTTTGGTCACTAAATTAGGTAGGTTTTTGGTTTTTTTATTTATGTAAAAATTAGATTAAACTATAAATTTGATAAATCAAACGACAGAAAAGCAATATAGGTCTTCGAAGACACAAAAAAAAACCGTTTACGTTTACTAGGCCTTGACGGTAGTGCTCGGTACAACCGTGCAATTCCAACTGCGTCGTCTGCATGGGGTGATAAAATTCTACGTTTTGCCGTCTGAGGGCGCCACATGGCGATACTATTTGAAAACGCCCGGTTTTGCTTGCCTTTCATATCCAGGGGTTATTAATCTGAGCCGTGACTGTAGTTCTAAATATCAAACATGCATAATGGTACATAAAGACAGAAGCAAGTGCCAAGTGCTATTTATAAACATTTCTCAGTCAACCGACCTCGTTGATGTTCATTCAAACTGTGTAATTAAGAGTAATAAATAGTCAACGGAAAAAAATTATGGTAATTAAGACCACAGGACGTTTCGATTACTTAATGATAATCATTTCCCAAAAATTTCACCGATTAAAGAAAAAGCTTCTTCAGAGAGCACCTACGCCTAGTACTTCAGATCAATTTTTCGAAAAACAATTATTGCAAGGATCTCCTTCAAATTTTAACCACATATTAAGGGCCCAGATTTTAGTTCATTTATTTTTTTTCAAAACAGTAAACATAAAATGAAAAACGTTACATCCAATAAAAAACCATCCTTATACATTAAAACCGTCATCAGGCCTTATCCAATGGAGCTACCCTTAGTTTCAAAATTGTAGGTCCAGAATCCAATGATCAGTCAGTGAGTAAGTATAAATGAAAAATAAAAATCGCACTCACTTCTTATATTGGTAACTGTTATACTCCTGGCATTCTTTATTTGACGGACGATGGCGAGCTCCGACAATACCGGAATCGCTGTCACTGTAATCTAACAAAGATATAAAAGAAAACGAAACTCAATTTAAAACAAATGTAATCGTAATTACGTTGATTCTCATTAAAAATTCACTAGAACATTCATTCCAGAATAAGTCTATTTAACATCCTAAACAAAGGGTCTCAATGGAAGTGTGATAAAGTGTTTAGAATAAACCAAAGAGTCATGTATCCATGCAACGAAATTTTAAACTACTTGTTGCAGAAGTGAGATGAGACTAGAAGTGAAGGGCTCTAGCATTGTTAGTAGATCCTGGCCCTAGTGAACAAATTTGAGGATTTTATGCCGCTTCCCACGCGCCTACACTACTGAGAAAAAAATTGGTCGAGTTCTAAAAACATTTCCTACCCCCTTCCCCTCAACCTAAAGCCGCGGAACACGGACTCGGGTGCTTGAATCTAGTTCGGTCGTCTACCACCGCGAGCGTCTCACGTTTTGGAGGGGAAATTCTGAAACCGCCACCAGAGGGCCAACCGTTGGTGTGTTATCAAAAATATTCACTTTCGCCGAGTGAAGAATTTGGTTAGCTCAGTACTTCTGGTCTCATCTCACTACTGCTTGTTGGTATCAAACGCCTAATATTGCCATCGAATTATTTGCTACATACAGGATGGAACAGATCAAACAAACACTCATTTTGATTACAATGTCGCTGTACTTCTCGTGATATCAGATGCGCGTGATTATTGTTGTCTTTAAACGTAGTGTCATATGCTCTATCGCAGGTCTGACATTTATCACACCAATTAAATGTTATTTATGCAGTACAGCATCAATTTACTCGTGTGATCTGTTCCACACTGTACATTATTAAACGCCATAGAAAGGGAAACATAATAATATCAGCGATGAGAAGATGTAAAATGAACTCTTCCATCGAATGTTCCAAGAGCTAGCTTATAGAGCTGATGTTTGGCTTCATTAACATTTGACATGAAAGATGACGCATAGTGTAGCATATCTAAGCAATAAAATGGTTAAATGACTTCGTATTTTGCATGGTTGAATAGCCATATTTAATTGGCTATCTTTAGGACCAAGAGAATGATCTCTGTCACCAAGGTTAATAATCTCTTCGGAAAGAGGAACAGAGAGATGAGACGCTGATTATAAAATCAAGAAAAAGATGTGCCTCTTATTCGTTTTCACGAATTCGGAATTATCCTGAGATATATATTTTATTTTTTAGTTTTGTAAAATTTACTATAGCACTGCAGCTATCAGTTGGATTTAAATCAAGCGATTTTTAAAAAAAAATTATTTGGGTAAAATCAAGCTAAGATTTTTAAAAAAAATTATTTGGGTAAAATCAAGCGGTGTTTTTTTAAAAAAAATCATTAGATTAAAATAGAGTATTTATTTTTATTTTTTTTAAATCATTTAATTAACACCAAGTATTTATTTATATTTTTTTAGAAATCATTTGATTAAAATCAAGTTTTTATTTTTATTTTTTTGAAAAATCAAATATTTATTTTTTTACAAATCATTTGATTAAAATCAAGTATTTATTTAAAAAAAATGTTTTCTAACATTCCAAGAAATCCTTTAAGAAACTTAACTAGAAAAGACCTATAATTAAAAACAATCATGGTTTTGGCATATTTCAGTGTAAGTTTTTCCCAGAACTCTAGGTTGTCTTGCCACTCATGTGGTCAATTTTAACTGGAGTAAGATTCTAAATAGGCAAGGAAATGAATTAGCGGTCACGCTAGTCTTTTTCTATAAGCATTTCAATAGTAACAGTAAAAATAACTCTGTAGAATATATCTAATAGCTGTTTAAATGTCATGATTAGGCCTATTCTGCTTTTGGTTAATTTTTACTCAAACGTTTTTAGGTTGGTAATTTACTAACTAGTGGTTCAATAAAAATAATAAAAAATCGATTTCATTGATGTTTTTGAAAAAGATCCAAAAAATCTCAACCGTGGTAAAATTTCAATAACCGTAAGTAACATATCAACAATAAGTACGACTCTCAATGAAATACTTTAATGAAGGTGGGTTTCCGAATACAACATGCTGTCACTAAGAACTTTCAGGTATTGAGATATTTTACTCACACCTTAATTTTGATGAATATCCAAGAGAAGCCAAGTTTTTGTTATCAGTTTCACTGCTGCAAGAGCTGTTGCTATAAACAGCGCTGCTTTCCGAAGACAAATCACTCGTGTACAGTTGGTCTGAATCAATTTGGTGCAAAGTCATTGATGGAAGTGGGTCTTTCACGAACATCACACGATTTCAGCTTTGTCTTGTTTTCCTAAAATAGAAACAAAAATTGTAAGTTTATGTACAGGCTCTTTCTGAGAAGTGTGCCATAAATTAAGGGGGATGTTCTTTCGGCGATGACATTTTGTCATCCGAGCCACTGTTTTCGAGTCATGATTTGATTGTTTTAGGTATGACACCCTATTAATTAAGTTAGAAATCATTCCCTTTCAGTTTTCTAATTAAATTTAAGGGGTCATCTGTAAAATACTCCAATCTTAACTTGAAACAAACAGTGGCCCGGACTTCAAATGCCATAAAACAATTTCGAATCAAAATCGTTAAAAAACATCACCCATAATTTATGGCAGACTTGTAAGAAACCCTAGCTCTTTATAGGCCTACAAATCATTCAAACGTCAAAAACTATAGACACTTTTATTTACAAGCATTTTTTCAGCTATGTATAATAGCTAATTTATCATCGATGCCATAGGAAAAGATAGAAGCTAGTTCCAAATTAAATCGTAGAACTTTTATTTTATTTTATTTTATAGGTGGCAGGGTTAAAAAGTCTTAGTAAGTCTGGAAGCAACCGCAACGAAATATATTTCAGTTTAGATCGGAATGTGGATCGGTGAAATGCTGCCCGACCAGTTAAGGAATTCGCTACCTACCTTCAGCGATATTTGGACGTATTATTAAATCTAGAATTAAAAACATGCTTCGAATTGCTCGACTAGGGATTGACGGAATGCCCGCGGTTTCTACCGGTTAGAATCATATTTTATAAAATTTTCAAAAATTTTTTAGTTCGAATTGAGGCCAGAGTTACGCTTGTAAATAAGTTGAGTATTTAAAGTTTGCTACTACCGCTTAATTGTAAGTTGTTTGCGTCACGGTTTACCAGAAAAATAATTAACTGTCAATTTAACGCAATATAGCTGTGGTGAGCGAATTTATGAGTGGCATAACTTACTGCCAAAAGAGAAAACTAAAAATACGACATGGCATTAAAATATTATAGATCCTGGTTTTTATTAAAAGCCTAATGATATTTGACTAGCGTATTATAAAAGATTGTTAAAAAGGGATTTTAAGAATATTTACATTTTTTGTTGTTTAAAATATATGAGGAATTTTAAACATTACAATATTCCGCCAATGTACTAAATTACTGATACCAGAAGGGAATAAGAGAGAAGGGAGACATTAGAGCCTGCTTTGGTAACGAGAGTCCGACCAACCTCAAGAAAACCGCGAAAACTTTGCGCAAGTACACAGCTTTTAACCAATTTACTGCAAAAATAGTTCTTTAAGTTCTCCGCGGTATCGGCCCATTTGTCTGCTAGATTTTCATTCTCCAAAGGCTTAGGGCTGTCGATGTTTCGTTCTTGTGTAATTATAACCTCAAGTATGTATTTTATTGAAACTAATTTGTATTTTTTAATATTAATTCAGAATAATTAGTTTTCATCTATTTATTACCTTCAAATTATCTGATTTTGGTATGTTTTCAATACCCGTGTATCTAAATTAATTGCACAGCTTGATTTCGTTTATCAATATGAAATTTGGCCATTTTTATCTCCTTCAATATAAAGTTGTAAACAAAACTACTTTTTATTCGTCAACCGAGACGTCACCTTCTTATCTGACGTCACAGCTAAGGCAGAAGTTAGATAGCCAATTAGTGAAGGGTAGTTGATTTGAGGTTAGTAAGACTGTTGTTACGAGTGTAAAGCATTATGGAGATATAAAGTGTGTCCCTTCTCTCTTATTCCCTTCTGCTGATACGAATAGAAACCAGCACGACATCACGCGCTCTCTTGTAAGGAAATTATACGTTATTCGCCCTCTAAGTAGTGAACTACAAATACAAATTAACCCTTTTGGTTAGGAATTGACCTTGAAACTACTTTCAATTATTTCGTAGGTCACCGAATATGAATTGTTTTAACAATAAGTCTTCTTTTGGGCGTTTTAAAACTACAGATTTTGTTTGAGTCACAAGTGGTGGGATTATGCTAAATGTCTGCACCTTAGGCGTTCTTCCTAAACCATGTCACCCTTAAAGGGAGGGTGAAAACTAAAATCTAGCAATTTTTGTTAACAATCAGGCAGGACGTTACGCGATTTTTCATAGGAGCTATGAAATCTCAAACTAATTTTAATTTTTAAATCAATCGGTGTTTTTTCCTGGATGTTTCGCTGTGAAGATTTGTCTTATCCAAGTAGAAGAATCAATAAAAAATCTGTTTATTTTCCTCTTCACCCTCCCTTTAATATATACTAAAGTAGGCCTGTTTGAAGAGAATAATCGCTGGTCCGTTAGCTGCAAAGAGTACCTTTAAACTCTAACGGTAAGAACATAAGGGATTTATTTACACGGAAGATTAAAATGTATGAAACAAGACGGCCCAAGGGCTCGTAATAGTAGCCACATCGTACGAGTGAATAGCCCCTCTATACCCTACCCTAATGAGTGGATAACCCCTCTATAACTTACCCTAATGAGTGAATAGCGCTATCTTTTACAATGCTTAAATGATTTACCGTGCATAAAATCAGAGTTAATAGCCCCTCGATGCCCTACTCTAAACAGTGATAAAATTATAACCGTATAAACTTACTTACGCTGTAATTCTAATATTCCGGCGAATCGAAGAACAGATATTTATGCCCAGAAACGTTTGAAAGCGAAAGTTTAGTTATAATGATTATCCCCTCGAATTACCTTTAGCAATGCTAAAATGATCAAACGCGTAACGCTCATTTAACACTATGTTAGCTCTATCTAAACCCATACCCCAAAGATACAAGTTCAGAAGTATCCGACCCCAAAGATACAAGTTCAGAAGTATCCGACCCCAAAGATACAAGTTCAGAAGTATCCGACCCCAAAGATTCAAGTTCAGAAGTATCCGACCCCAAAGATACAAGTTCAGAAGTACCCGACCCCCAGGATACAAGTTCAGAAGTACCCGACCCCAAAGATACAGGTTCAGAAGTACCCGACCCCAAAGATACAGGTTCAGAAGTATCCGACCCCAAAGATTCAAGTTCAGAAGTATCCGACCCCAAAGATTCAAGTTCAGAAGTATCCGACCCCAAAGATTCAAGTTCAGAAGTATCCGACCCCAATGATTCAAGTTCAGAAGTACCCGACCCCAATGATTCAAGTTCAGAAGTACCCGACCCCAATGATTCAAGTTCAGAAGTATCCGACCCCAAAGATACAAGTTCAGAAGTATCCGACCCCAAAGATACAAGTTCAGAAGTATCCGACCCCAAAGATACAAGTTCAGAAGTACCCGACCCCAAAGATACAAGTTCAGAAGTACCCGACCCCAAAGATACAAGTTCAGAAGTACCCGACCCCAAAGATACAAGTTCAGAAGTACCCGACCCCAAAGATACAGGTTCAGAAGTACCCGACCCCAAAGATACAGGTTCAGAAGTATCCGACCCCAAAGATACAAGTTCATTATAGTGATTACCCATTTTAGTGATTATCCCCTCGAATTACCTTTAGCAATGCTAAAATGATCAAACGCATTACGCTCATTTAATACTATGTTAGCTCTATCTAAACCCACATTTGAATTAACCGCCAAAACGATCCAGTCAATCATAACATAGATGGCGATAGCTACCGAACGAGAACGAAACGGGGAAAATCGTTATCTATTTAATTAGCACATAAATAAAAAGAAAATAAATATAAAAACCCCAAACATACAAATTCATAAGTATCCGACCCCACAGATTAAGAGGTACCCCACCCCACATCACCCCGACATTTTAGAGATAAAAATAAATAGTAAAAAACTCGGGGTTTCTATCAAGTCTCTATGGCTCAATGGTAGAATCTTTGCTTACCACGCCAACGACCCGGGTTCGATTCCCGGCTGCGATCCGAAAAAAATTTTAATTAAAATTAAATCTCTAACCGAGCCCAGTTACCCCTATGGGTGGGTTGTGGTAATGTGGAGTTCCTTTTAAGCCAAAAAATAACGATAACGAAAGCGAAAACTCCGGCCACATGTACTACTACTACTACTACTACTACTACTACTACTACTACTACGGCTCGGGTCAAACTAAGAGCCTCATCGTATACTACGATGTGGCTAAAAACGGAGACACCGTAGAAGTAAAAATTTAAACAACTTTTTCTTATCTGTCTCATTACCTTATTATTGTAATACACGTACCGACAAAGTGCCACACCCAATAAATCCTGATATGAATGCATTGATTAATTCAAGGTTAAATAACCCACCAGACCCACTTTTGTTTTTACTTCATCTTGACGAGATAAGACGCCACACCAAATAGGTTTTCGTGGCTCGAAGAAAAACTTGCAGGATATTTAAACTTTGGCACAACCATAAGTACCTTCAAAGCATCACAAATGAACACAAGTAGGGAACACCAAAATATGGCACATAAACACCACCATGCAAAATTGGCTTCTAAACCACTATCATCGTTAGGGTTAAAATTTGCGCGGTAACCACCATAGGTTCACGCAACTACGGTCTTTTTCTTGATGGGAATAGGTTGCCTTATATACCCTAAATTTTTAAAAATTCGTCAGTAAGGCGTACGCTAGAAGTCAAACGTTAATAATAGCTATGTTTCAAATGATTTTAGAAATAACGTTCTTTGAATCCATTTAACTAAGGTTAATGTCAATTACTGACGATTAAAATAATTAATATCAGTTATATCATAAGAAATCATACCACCCAGTTGAAAATTTCAGTTTCACTTAACGATTAAAAACTTCAGCGAACGAGAAAGGAGTGATCGAGTCCGGGTGACGTAAGGGGGAAAAGGCACTACTTTTGTTTTAGGCGGCAGGATACTCTTATTTTGGTGTTACTGTAAAAAGCTGAAGGTTTTTATGGCTCCCAACATTGTGATTGGCTGCTCGTTTGGGGGAGTGAATTTTTGGGGCATAGGAAATGAGATCAGACGCCTTAAATAGTAATCAACTTTTTATACGTAGTTCCATGAACTTTTGCTAACACGCAATGGGTGCCAACTTCCAAGTGAGTGATATAAGTTTTAAATAAGATTAAATGTTTATATTTAAAATTAACAATTAATTAATATTATATTCAAGAAAAATATTAGTTTCACTTAGGTTAGGCTAAAACAGGTATAATTTCATGAGATTTAGTTAAGCCGAAGTCTGAATTAGTTCAAAATACCCAATATTAAATTTTAAATTTGATTAAGACTCGAAGCTCTGTAAAATATTCGCTCTATTTTTTTTTTTGAGTACTATAAAGGCAAAAATTTATTCTCGAATAGTCAATACAATAATTGAGGAACTCGTTTCTTTACAGTTGTTATGGCACAAAGCAATTCAATTGAAACAAGAACAATTTAATTGCTCCACATTCTTTTATAATTGTCCGTGGCAAACCCTTAAGAGACAAGAAAAATACATTCCAAGCATATACTGTATAAACGTGATTTATAATTAACATAGAATATCATATTTTCTTTATATATACACTACTTACAAGTTACTTTTCTCTGACCGACTTTTCATAAATTTCTTTTCACATAATTTGTATCCTATTCTAAACTTTTTTTTCCTTTTATTTCAAACTCATTAAAAATTAGTGGTTTAATATTAAATTTGGATTTAGTTACGAGTGGTATATGATTTTGGCTTGTTATTTAGTTTTCCTTTGTACAATTACTAACTTCGTAATTTTAATTGCTACTAGAGTCAAGGTGGAGAAAATGAAGCCAAATACATAATTAAATTAAATTACTTGCAATACTAATTATGAAATAATTACACCTTATATTTTTGGATCAAGTGATATGAAAGTGACTGTAGCGTTTGACCTTGGATAATTAAGTTTGCAATTTAAAGATTAGGGGTGTGCGAAACTTCTAGAACCCCGATATTATTTGATCTTTTCAATTCGATTAAATGAACCGAAATGTCGATATTAAAATTATGGAAACCGTCGATTTATTGAAACTATTGGCGATTAATCGAGAAAATCGATTTCAAATATCGATTTCAGAAAAAAAAACAAAAATGATCGAAACTATCAAATGTTTCAGAATTATTATTGAACGAAAATCATAAACCACTGCACACAAATTTACTTTTTATATTAAAGGTAGGGTTAAAAGAAAATTCATGCGATTTTTATCGATTATTAATTTTTCGATATAAGAGAAATCTGCATAGTTCAACATATCAGATATGTTTAAAAATATCTCTGAATTATTTTAAAATTCAAATTAGTTTGAGATTTCATGTACAGATTCTCAAAATTTTCAGTGCATCAATATTGATTTCTTTTTTTTTTTTGATTTTTCAATTGGGAAATAATTAAAAAAATCTTTTTAAAGGATATACTGTAGCCGGGACAGTCACCAAAATACCACACCCATATGTCGGTAAAATATATTAATCTATCGCATATATCCATAAAGAATTAAGGCAAAATTTCATCAATATTTCCGGTCACGTGGTCCTAATTGATAAAATAAAGAAATATAAGAAAAAAAAAATACTTTAATTTTTTCTTAAACAAAACCGTGGCCTCGAGTTATTATACCGCCGTTGACAATGAGCAATAGTGGCTACCGGAAGTGGCACCTGTTTCGCTCCATTATGCTAACCGCTGAGTAAATATTCGCATTGTTCAATCAAGTTTCGTAAAAAATACCCCCCTCCACTCTCCCGTAATATTTAACCCCATATTGAATCTTTTTTCGTGAAAAACTTCGTTTAATTAAAGATGTGCCCCTTTTACATTGTATAATGGTTAAAAGTCAGCTTCGCAGCCATGAAGAAAACCAAATTTTAAGCTAGAAACATCATTCTAGGATCGAAGAGAGATCATTTGTCTCTTCGTTCACGCACCGGAGACAATCGTCTTGTAATTAAATCTAAGATAATTTTTGATCTTTTAAATTATCAACATCCGAGTCGTGGCAATGTGTCGTCATCGCACGCGGGTTTGTTTTGGTTATAACAATAGAATTACGCGAACGAAAGAAGCATGCATGCACTCGACCGGAGATTGAAGAAGGGCCATTGTCGTTGAGCTTTTGTAATATATTTTGTTATTAAGTAATAAATTTATTATTTTCATGATGACCCATTCACCAAACATTTTGTTTTTTGAAATATTAAAATATTCGTTTATGAGCTTGTATTTTTGAAGCTTTGAATTTAGAATTATTTATTATTTAAAGGGTTACTTTCAGACCAAATTTCTTTCCGTTTGAAAATAGTTTAGATTAGGCAGGGATAGATTTACTTTTTGAAGTAGGAATGGAGAACAGAGTAATGTTGTGGGCGCGCGTCAAAATCCCGGACCCTTTTCCACGGGACGGAGGGATATGAAAGAAGAGGCGCGTCATAGCAACAGATGTAAAAATGGATTACGTATTTTTCGCCGTCCCCGTCAGCAAAATCATCAAAGCGTAGTTTAAGTGAGCCAATATGAAAATATTAACTTTTCGTTACGTGTTGGAGGGAGGGGCTCTATACTGGGCTATGAGTCGGACTGAAGTAAATACTAACCGTTCTCCATTCCTACTTCTAAAATTAAATCTATCCCTGGTTTAGGTATTTAGTGACGTAGAATTTGAATAACTACTTTCTGTTACTCCTAATAATGTTTTAACCTCAAAATAATAGTTCAAAAACAGCGATTATCTCTACCTTGGCTCACCCTATTTGATTTCTTGTTATATATACGGTTCAAGCCTGCTTGTTTGTATGCCCAACACGAAACAGTAATTCTTAAGCAAGCACCAATACCCCCATTTATCAACTTGATAATGATATATAAAAACTCAGGAACAAACAACTAATGGCCAAAGCTGTTTGTCGCGAAAATTGCCACCAACGCTGTCACCTCTCGAACTAAACTGATACCCAACTACGTCATACAAAAACACCGCCCTCTCTCAAAGTGTAAAATCAATAGACGTTGGATGTAAAGTTATTAGTTTAGTTGTCCATACTTAGGTCGATAAATTCTCATTTAACATTTCATGCTCTTTTTAATAGCAAATAGAAAAACCGTATCGGTATCGGTGCTGATACTTTCGGGTCTCCCCGATAATATTGAACCATTTGGTTAAGCCTAAACAGTAGGCTAGATGTTACTAAAAGTTCATAGATAGAAAATAAAAGTGTATTTGGTTCAAATTTTCCAGCCTTTGGCTGTAGATACCGTGTAAAATGACAAGCTCCGATAAGAGATTCAAGAAATGTCAAAGAATTGGAGTATTTTAGTGATGGCCCCTTAAAATTAATTAAGACAATGGTAATTTAATTAAAGGGGTCATCCCTCTAAAACACTGAAATCATAGCTCAAAAACAGTGGCCCGGACGGCAAGAGGTCATAGAACATTTTTGACTCAAAATCACCCAAAGAACATATCCCTAATTTATGTCAGAAACACTCTTTATTAAGATAGATTTAGTGAACGTTACAATGGTTATAAGCACACAACAGAAATATGATATACGAATATGCCAAACTTAGCATTACATTCAGTGAATGGCCGATTAATATTAGTTGCCAGATTGAGAGAAGAAAAAGATATTATTGGTTTTGTAATTAACCAGTTTGGATGGAGTATCTGTCATTGCCCCTGGACAAAATGTTTAAAAGAATTTTGACCCAAAGTGAAGCTCGGAAGGATAAGATGATGATGCTATAACTAGCCGCACACGCCAATGACACTTTAAAAATACATTTGCCTATAGGTTATGAAAACTCCTATTAAATATAATATTTTTATATTAACGCCGGTTGTGGCGTGGCATTCGGCGACTGGTACAAATTCTTCAAATATTGAAATTTAATATTCGATAAGATGTCAAAACTGGCTCCGTCAGCCTCGTCGTTCATATTACCGAAGCCAAGTATGAATTCCCCTCCAGGTGCCAATAATCTTTCAAATGTAGACGTTTTCACTGTCAGATCGTTTATAGAAGCGAAACGCCTATAACCAGAAGTGAGATGAGACCAGAAGTGAAGGGCTCTAGCATTGGTAGTAGATCCTGGCACTAGTGAACAAATTTGAGGACTTTAGGCCGCTTCCATCGCGCCTACGCTAGAGAGAAAAAAATTGGTCGAGTTCCAAAAACATTTCCTACCCCCTTCCCCTCAACCTAAAGCCGCGGAACACGGTCGCTGGTGCTTGAATCTAGTTCGGCCGTCTACCACCGCGAGCGTCTCACGTTTTGGAGGGGAAATTCTGAAACCGCCACCAGAGGGCCAACTGTTGGTGTGTTATCAAGAATATTCACTTTCGCCGAGTGGAGAATTTGGTTAGCTCGGTACTTCTAGTCTCATCTCACTTCTGCTATAACTATATATACTTTTCAAAGGCCTCGATAAACTTCCAATACGGGTTTTCATCTACAGAAACCTTTTAACTCGGTACCATCGTTCGATATAATTCCATCAATATTAACTCTGATTTTTTTTTCAGTGACGTCATTTGGTATCGATTCATCACAGTGTCGTACTTAAAGGTATTATGAAACTATAAGTCGCGAGACTAGAATTAAGAGGTCTTTAAAGGGATGGTGAAACCTAAAATCAACAGATTTTTTATCGATTCTTCTACTAAACTCGAAGATATATCTTTGAATGATTTTAAAATTCAAATTAGTTTGAGATCTCATAGATAATTTGAAATTTGCACCTCCGACCAATTGCGTAACACCATTTAACAAAATTCACGTTTGGTCGAATTCGGTAACTGGTAATTGGAGAACTTTGAACCAAATAAATTTAAATAATACTAGGGGCTTAAATAGCATCGTTAGTTTAATTAAGGGTTTTGTGCCTTTACAAATAAAATACTAAATATATTTATCAAAAATTATACATTCATAGTGATAAAATGAACATGTAGCCAATAATCGGTGTAGAAGGAATCTCAAAGCGACTATACCGTCTGGCAAAGAGTATGAAAAACTACTTTCAAAGGTGAAATTAATTCCCCATCTTATCGCAATGTCAATAAAATGTTTTAAGGACTTCATCTTATCGCTCACAGCTTCTATATCAAATTTTTCGAGTATTACGTGAACTATAAAAGTTTCTTTTTATAAGAAACCATTAAACCATTTTACTAACGTATATTTATAGGCGGTACATGTAGAAATAACAAGATGGCCAGATTTGAGCCCATTGTTAGTAGAAAATAAAGTGTTTTTATTATCGATTATTCTACTAATTATAAGACCAGTCTACATAGTGAAACATTCAGGAAATAATTCCCAATGATTTTAAAATTAAAATTAGGTTCAGATTTTAAGGATAATTTTAAAGAAGGATAATTTGAAATTAGGGCCTCCGACCAATCGTGTAACGCCTTGTCTTTTTATTAACAAAACAATCAATAAAAATAAGCAATAAAAAGTCCTAATGAACGAAAAATATCATGTTAGGCCTAACACAATTTAAAATAATCGTCTTAGCTGCTCTAAAGAGCGTAAAACGAAAAAAGAAGACGAACGAAATACATCAACGAAGTTTACAACAGTGCAAGTCAAACTAATAGTCCATCGTTTACATGACCACCGAAGAATGTGACTAAAAAATTTCCAGACTTACGACAGCATCCATACCTTAATTCTTTTTAAAAATCTTTATTTTGAAAATTGAACTATCACGAAAACTTAGACGCTATATATTTCACTAGCACAATTTCCTAAGCAAAAGTGATGACCTACATTATAATTTAAAAGATTGTGCCCCTACTTTTGAAAAATTAGGAAAACATGACATTCTCGTATTCAAACATGTTTTGAAAAAATAATGAATAAAAAAATTTATGTCAATGCCCTTTAAGTCTTCAACGTATCAGATAAATGTATATACCTAAACTAGGAATATATAGACACCGCGCAATTGTCTGTCTTTCTTAAGTACAAGTACATTTGAGAAATCCAGCCAAGATAAAGAAAGAATGTAGTTATGATAACAGAAGCTTGTTTCATTTAACAGGTAAAAAATAATTTTTTAAAAGGCGAGTTTTGCCATAGATCTTTCACAATTGATAAATGAATATGAATGTTGATAAGAAGTCGCTTATGTAAAACCAAGAATATACAGGGTGTTTTTGAAAAGTCCATCAATATTGAAGGAGCGTGTTTATTGGCCCAACTGAGTGGAAAGTAACAATGAGCATGGGATGTACATTTGGTTATATGGTCCCCAAACATTGGTCCCCAAAACAAGGAAATATACAACAATGTAGAGTAAGACTTTAAAACGAGTAGCCAGCTTGTTTAGAACTACACTAATGAAATGTATGCCTACGACGGTAATGTCAACAACCCAATCCCAAGTTTCATGGTGTTTAGCTAATTAATTTGCGTACAAGAGCACAGTCTGTGATGTTAAAGACTTGGTAGGTACCCAACAATGAATCCAAAAATTGTTTGAATGTAATGGTTGCTGGAAATCTTCAAACACCATGAAACTTGGGACTGGCTTGAAATTACCGTCGTAGGCATACTTCTACACATTTTATACCCTTCTGCTGAGTAAAGGTACAGAACGTTTTTAGATTGAAGGCTATTGAAATTGTCTAATAGTTCTAAACAAGCTGATTACCCGGTTTAAAGTCGTATTCTACATTTTTGAATATTTCCATGTTTTAGGGGCCATATCTCCGTAACCAAATGTTGTACACCCCATTTCTACACAAGTTTGGCCCAATAAACACGCTCCTACATTATTCAAAAACACCCTGTATACAGCTAATAGGGATAATGGCGTATATTTTATATAGGAAATGTTTTTGCGATGAGCTTGATTAATCATTGTGTATCCGTAAAATTCTCCAATCTTAACTTCAAAACGGTAGCCCAGACAGCAAAATGTCATAGAAAATTTTCGGCTTAAAATCGCCAAAAGAACATCCCCCTTAATTTTTGGCAGACTATCAGAAACACCCTGTATGTATTAATACACGATTTTATCTTTCAACTAAAAATTTTAGAAATAAAAAAATAAATGTACTCTTTAATTATTAATTAATATAATTATTTTAAAATATGTATTGTTCGAATGATATTAAGGGATTTCAGTTGAATTGAAGGTAAAACGTTTTCAGACATACAGTTGAACTAAATGAGTCAAAAAAGTGAATCACCAACAACTTTTTTCACACTAAGCCTTTTAGTGAGTCACCATATCCCACCTCGATTCAAACGACCCGTCTAGTTAACTAAATTCCAGTATCCTATTATTTGAGTGGAGAAGTTGAATAGCCTTGATGCAACTGAATGCCACTTGATCGAAAATAGCCATACAGGGTTCGTACACGACCTGGAAAACCTGGAAAAGTCAGGGAAATTGAAAATGGGCCTGAAAGGTCAGGGAAAAGTCAGGGAAATTTAAAATGGACCTAAAAAGTCAGGGAAATGTCAGGGAAAAATATATTGGAGGGAAATTTAAAGTCTGGATAACAGTGTAAGGGTGACCAGAAAATGTGTTGTCTGAGATTTGACCAGAGCCCCAAATTCGCCCCTAGAACGAATTAATTGGCTAATTTTTATAACAATAACTCGTGCAAAAATGATTCGACTGAATTTAGATTGGTTTTCATTCATGTTCGCCATGTACGTTATTGCAAATGGTCAGGGAAATTTGTTGAATTTAGTCAGGGAAAACCTGGAAAAGTCAAGGAATTTCATTCCAAAAATTTTGTGCGAACCCGTATTAAAATGATTATTATCAATGTAGAATTAGGAATCTGAACGAGATTACCCTCTCGAAAATACTATGAAAAACTATACTTTTAAGGGTGAAATAAATTCCACATAGCATTCCAATTGATTCAAAAACTATCCCTAAATTTAAAGTGCGTTATCAATTTGGAATAAATTCCACCATTTAGGACGAAGCTATCATTGATAACCTCAAGACAAATCGTGATAGATTGTATACGATATGCATGTTTAAGATCAATTTCAGTACCTTGAAAATCTCCAAAAATTGGAACGGTATAGCACATTTATTTTAACTTCCTTAATTATTTTCTTATTGCGGTCAGTGAAAGTCGAACAAGAATAAATGCATGAAGTTTAACCTATTTTCCGCTTAATTTTAATGAAGAAGATATTCCATGCTAAATATTACAGTATTGATTTATATTTAAATCTATTTGGCATAGCTTAATTTCACATAAGTGTACTAATTTCCTTGAATTTGGTTACACTTATGTTTCTACTACAACTCTTCTTCACTGGTACAAATCAAGTTTCGACAATAAGCCTTCGCTGCCTGGATGACACAAAGATATCGTTGTTTGACCTTGGAGTGAAATGGTTCAGAATATGGTTAAACGGATGTACAAAGCGTTATGAAGGGGCGTGTCAAGAACTATATTTTGAAGTAGTAGAGTTACTATTTTCAGGAGTAGTGATAGGGTCATGTCACCTGACTTTAAGCGTGAACAGATTCAAAGGAAATGTCAAGGTCCATTCCCAATGCACTGATAACGCTACGAATTTCGCACACGCCTATATAGTTGAGCTCTATTTGATGGAGGATAAGCTAGATTTAGTCCCAGCCCGAAAGTTTTATAAAACGGCTTGAAATTTTTCGGAACCACTCTTTTCAGATAGACAAATAAGAGCTCGATCATCGACAACAGTAGGTATAATAGGTTAAACAAATTATGCCAGGTTAGGTTGGATTAGACCAGATTAAATGCTATATATATATATATATATATTAGTTCCTATAAGCTGAATGGGTTATTTGGTGAGTAAAAAATGATATTATAAATAATTAAAGAAAATTATATTTTCGCTACTATTTTCGTATATTTTTAAATACGAATATTAATAATTTCTAACAATGGTGGTCCTTTTCTTTTAAAAAATCTCGGTAAAGTCATTTACGAGGACCTGATTTATACTTATTTTTACTGGTGGTTTTAACCGTCAGATTATAGCAGTTAAAACCACCTGGCTTCCTATTTTCAGAAAACGGCGAATTTCAGCCAACACTGTTCGAAATGCTTATAAAAATCTGTAGAATTAAAGTGTATATTCCAATCTATGATGGTACACAGTGTCCCCCAGGAGGATTTTGTTAATCCAACCGTTGGTGTAAGCATGCGCAAACAGTTAAGGTCGCGTTAAGTCGATAAAAGTTGCATGACTGTTTTAAAGGCCGACTTCCATCGAAAAGGGTTCTTACGAACTGAAAACCGTGCATCGAGAGTAACAATGGAGCGACCGTGCCGATTTTCGAATCCCCGCCGGACAAAATTTTGAGGAGTTCTTACGAACTGAAAACCTTGATACGGGGGTTCTTACGAACTGAAGATAAACAATAGATATTTTCCTTCAGAGGGTCGTAAAAATCGGGAATAAAATATTTAAGAGACTTTCTATTGTTTATATTCAGTTCGTAAGAACCCGCATAGCAACGTTTTCAGTTCGTAAGAACCCCTCCAAATTTTGCCCCAGTGGGGACTCGAAAATTGGCACGGTCGCTCTATTGTTACTCTCGATGCACGGTTTTCAGTTCGTAAGAACCCTTTTCGGTGGAAGTCGGCCTTTAACATGAACTAGGTAAGCTACTCGAGGTAGACCGAGTGTTGTATTGATCTTTAAATCTGGAAGAGTTTGAAGTCCATGTAGACACTGAACACTAAACAGTCTTGGGTCCACCAGCGCGGTGCTGTTTCTTTTCGGAAAGACATTTTTTACAACTTTCAGATTCGATAGGAGCTAGTCATAGAGATAAAATGTTACGTGTCCAGAAGAGAAGTTTCTTAACAGGCTAGGGATTTATGGTACATACCAACCTCGAGGAACTCAACATAACCACATATTAAACCTTCCCCTAATGTTACAGTATGTAGTTTGGTCAAATTCTTAAATGAACTAATTGTGACTAGGCATAAAGATCAAACACATAAAAAACATACAAAAACGTTTTGACATATGACAATTTATTTATGTACATGTTAAAGTACCCCTAATAAACACTACTCTATTTTTTATGGTTCTTGACCCCGCGCCTTTCCTTATCAACTTTATTAGCATAAAAACGACACATTGTTTCTAAAATCATTAATAAAATATTTAAAATATATTTAAGGCTACTGTTTATAAATTTTATCTCAGGATTTTCACACGCTATCTTTACAAAATAACCTTTAATTACCAATACAGAAAATACGGGAATATAAGGTAAAATTACTAAAAGAATTTTTTTAAAGAAAGAACGAGTTTTTCTTTGTTAATTTATGATATACAGGGTGTATCAATAAGGCTGGTAGGACCGAAGTACAGTGGGTTCAACGGGCGAATTTGAGTGGAAAATGTTCTACGATACTTCGCCCTTAGGGCTTCCATTTACACATTTACAAGTTATGATTTGATTATTTTACGGATAACCCCTTAAATTTCAGTAAAAAGACTGAAAGACAATGCTTATTTAATTAAGGGGTCATCCCTAAAACACTAATTATAACTTGTGCTCCTCTGGCTAAATATTTTACAACATTTTCAACTAAAAATCCCCTTACCACCCTTTTTGGAAAACCTTTTATATGCCATTCTCTACAGCATACAAAAATACTTAATCTTACAAATAACCTCTAATTTCCATTATAGCGTATGCAGCTATCGCAAGTAAAATTATTAAAATATTACTTGTATAATGAAAGAGTTTTTTTATTAGTTAAATCGTGTTATATACGCCATTCTCTCTACCGTGTACAAAAATACATTTAAGTAGAGGATGGAAAAGTTTAGCGTTAAGAAGCGGGTGTCTGTATTCATCCCACCTGTTAAGGAAGCCTGCTAAAATATTAACCTAGGGGGTAACGATAATCACGATAGATTAAAATAGGGTGACGTCACACCCTTCTTAAACACCATCTGTTTCTATACGAAGAAGGATTTTCGGCGAAGCCTTCCAAAAAAGTAAGCGGGTTAAGGACACGTAAAAACACCGCGTGCATTCTGTTTGGAAACAATAAAGTGTGGCTAAAGTAAACACCTACCAGTAAATATCGTGCGTATAATTATCAGCTGCTGAAATAAACTTAAAATTTGGTTTCAGGGTGAATCAGCTAGCAACCGGAACTTTCAAGAAGAAATTAGGGTGTTACGTTAAATATTTTTTGGTACGGGATGTATTTCAAAATATCTCACGCTCTCTTTGGTAAATTAATCAATTACTTATTCCTTAAAAGGAGTGTATCTATATGTACAGGGTGTTTATGATAAGTCTGGTATAAGTTAAGGGGGCTGTTCTTTGGGAAAGTTTGAGTCGAAAATGTTCTATGACATTTCTATAAAGGGCCACTGTTTTCAAGATATTAATTATGAAACTGAAAGACAATGATTTCTAATTTAATTAAGGGGTTTTCCCTAAAACCCTCAAAAACAGTGGCCCGGATGGCAAAATATCATATAACATTTTTGACTCAAAATCGCTCAAAGAAAATCCGTAAATTTATGGCAGATTGTGTGTATAATTAATAAACATAGATGAAATTATTTAAAATCATTGCAGCCTGAGAAGTTGTTAAACCTCAAATTCAAATTGAATCACCGGTTTATTCTATCGATGTACGACCAGCTTAGTTGTCATTAATAAAGACATGGCTTCCCTTAACTTTATTTAAGTTTATTTACTTCTGACCTCGCTTCTAAAAACACAAACTGACAATAGTGACATTTAGTTGGTAAATATATAAGTATGACGTGAATATTAACGGTATCCATGATTAAAAATATGTTATTTATAGAGAGCTAACAATTCTGACCCTGAAACGTCACACCCTTCTATCTCTTACTGGAGTTTTATCCCCCCTAACGGTTGGAAACAGTATTCTATGCGCAAAAATACCAACCAGAGAGGGGCTGCGTGACGTCAGACTATCTCTTCCCCCTAGCCAGTTGTTAGCTATATATTTTCACTTAAATTGAAAAAAAAAAAAAAAAAAAAAATTAATTACACTACTTTATAATTACAAATCAAAATAAAGAATCTCTATGCACCATGGCGAACCTAATTAAAAAAAACCATAACTTTACCACTTATACATTTAATTAGTAAATTAATGATATGAATCACTGAAAATATAACACCCATTTAGGCAATCTAGTTAAATAAAACCATAACTTTACCGTTTACACATTTAATTAGTCAAATTAATTAATGATATGAATCACTGAAAATATAACACCAATTTAGTTAACTTCAAATTAGTTAATTTCGGCATTTAATACCTAACTACACATCGAAATATTGAATATCTATATAACATGATGAACCCATACCCATTAAAAAATCCTAATTTTACCATTAATACATGTCTTAATTTCTTCGTAATTATCATTAAAATATTAAAATACAAAAATAAGTAAAAGATATCACCAATTTAGTTAACTTAAAATTAATTACGGCATTTAATACCTAACTACACATCGAAATATTGAATATCTATATAACATGATGAACCCAATAAACTTATTATAAATTTAACAATAATAAATTTCTTAATTTCTTCGTAATTGTCATTAAAATATTAAAAGACAAAAATAAGTACCTACGTTTATATTATTATTTTGTATTCCTCTTGAACGCGCACGTATACATTATCGTCTCTGCTTTCAAAACAACGTTTCCACGGTTACCACGTGTCCTTTATCGATAATTCACGCAAAGTTTTGCCGACACGGAAGGTAAAACGTTACGTAGTCTATTAATAAAGCCCCAATAACAAATTTCGGAAATAAGGGAGTTTGTTGTAGATTTTGTCCCTAAATTTGTCACGCGCCACTAAATACTTACGAAAAAGGTATTAGAACGGAAAAGCGACGGAAAACGATCCTTTCGCTCGCGCCGCAACGTTTGCATTGATAGCTTCAGCTTCTCAGCTGGTTCGTGTATTCCCTGGCGACATACGAAAATATCGAGTTTAATAAAACCTGATCCAATAGGGGATAATAAGGTAGGGGGGTTGATATGATAGCGTCACCGCGTACAACTGCTGAGAGAGGTGGGTTTTAACTAAACACGTGGATGCTGTATGTATTATACGATGAGTGTACGGTTTATTTAGAACTTTCAAAAACAGGGAAACAACCTTAAAATGTATGGAACAAAGGCGTTGTGATGGTTTGGGATTTTTTTATGGACTTTCTACAAAGCTTTCCCACTACCATAGGTTTATGAGATATGTTGCATAAGTGTGACACGTCGCTGTTTTTTGGGAATCGCGGTTGCTATTTTGGGAAACTGCTCTTCTGGGAACTGCTGATACCAGGTACACCCTCTAAATTTACATTTTAAACGAGAAAATCGATTAAGGCAAATGCATGATTTCACCATATCTTTAGCACACTGATTTTTATCACTAATAGATAAAGGTCGGCATTTTCTATCCATTATCCACAAATTGGTGGATAACGGATTATTTATAAACAAAGTTGTGGATTATAATACGATTTAACATGTAAGTTCTGTGGATAATTTTCGAGTATGGAAAAAGATAAAATAACGTGGATAATGGCCGGATAGATAATGCCGAGCTCTACTAATAGATATCATAAGTTTATAAGATATGATCCATAAGTTTGACCCTACCTTTATTTCGTAGGACTTACTGCGAATTAGTTCAAGAGCGATGCAAGAATTGAGTAAACTCGATTGTACAGTCCATCATCCTATTTAGTCTGTACTAAGTCATTGACAGCCTCTCACCAGGAGTCACTTTATGAGTATCTATGTTTCACCTACGTCACTTCATGACAAGCTCTCAGTAACCAGTGACACACTTATGGAACATATCTTATGAACTTATGATGCATAGAACAAAGGCGTTGTGATCATGGTTTGGGATTTGTTTCATAAACCTTCTCTAGAGAATTCTTACTCGCGAATTTGGTGTACTTTTATAAATTTTTGAGATTATTTTATAATTTTAAATGAATTCAATTATTACGAGTCCTTGAAAAATACCATGAAGCCTTGATAAATCTGAACAAATTTGTTTGAAATTAGAGAATTGCACGAATACAGGGTGCTTTTTTAAAGGTGTGTCAGAAATTAAGGGGGCGTTGGACGATTTCGAATCAAAAATATTCTATGGTATTTTTCCGTCCGGACTGACGTTATCAAGATATGATTTTAGTGTTTTACGGATGACCCTTAAATTTAGTTAAGAAACTGAAATACAATGCTAGTTTAATTAAGGGGTCATCCCCAAAACTGTCAAATAACATAACTGGAAAACTGTGACCTGGATTCTAAAATGTCAAAGAACATTTTCGACTCGATATAGCCCAAAGATCACCCCCCTTAATTTCTGACAGACCTTTCAGTTACACCCTTCTAATAAATAAAGTGGATTCCCTTAAATTGCAACAAGTCTTCAAGATTCGGACATGCCAGTAAAAAAAGTCCTATTCTAGGCTCGTAACATTTTAGCTTCATGAATAGACCCATATAAAGTATGGTTTTATTGAATTTTAAATGTGTAAAAAAACATTGTAAATAAAAATAACACAATGCAGATACTTCGTAAGAGTGGACCGGTCTTATTCTAGACCCATAACGTTTTAGCTTTATTATCAATCCCTAATTAAGCATAGTTTTATAGAATTTGAAAGCTATACTAAATGTAAGTTTGTGGGCCCAAAAGCATGGAAAGTATAAACGTTTCGAGTCTCTTAAATATCCTGAACAACGCCGGGTTGGTTACCTAGTGGATGAAAAAGGAACGAATTCACGAATTTCAAATCAGATGTACAACACCACCTAGAGATAGCCGCCTCTCGTACATCGTACAAATCGAAACACTAAACACTTCATTAGGAAGGAGAAATGGTGGAATAGTTTCGATCGACAACTTTGCAAAGCTACGACGCATGCATTAGTGAAAGCGGGCGCCTGCTTAAATTCCAGGGAGTTATTTTAAGTCCCCATATAAATAAAATCTCTAAAGTTAGGTAGAAAATAACGATCCACTGACTATAGTGGGGTTTAAAACGAAATTTAGCATTGCAACCATTTAAAGCCCTTCGTTTGGTTTCAGTTATAGTATCAGTATTTTTAGACATTTCATTTTCTAGTTTGAACCTCCCCGTGGATGATGCTGTTTTAGTTAAGTTATGGTTAGTTAACGCAGGAAGACTCTAAGAGGGAGAATCTAAAAGTATTGAGGTAAGGTTTAGTACGCCTAGGGTAGTATAGAGCAGATCGACAATAGACCATTTCGGAAATTAGATACAGAAAATAGAAAACACACAGGTTCAAGGTCTCCAATACACCCTTTCGACGAGTCTAAGAGGGAAAGGCGCGGGGGTAAAACTCTTCCTTCCATCTCGCTTTTTAGCGCCTGCGCTGTAGGCGTTTTGGATCTGAGAGTGCGCAAACAAGGCACTGGAGCAACCCCCTTGTATCTCCTGATACTAAGGGTTGCCTAACCCCTTTGCCCGTCGCAAGGGTGTATGGGGTATTCTACAAGGCGCTCCGTAAGTCTGTTAGCCTCCCACGTGTAGTGAACTCGGGCTCCGTCTTACGTTGATTCTTGGCACGAAGTAGGATACCAAAAGGGTGTGTTGGCTTTTCTATAAGGGAATTTCGAAATGGTCCATTCTTTTAAAAGGCTTGAAATGTATAAAGTTAAATAAAGTATCAATCAATGTTAAAATATTTATATGAGACTAGAGCTCAAGACAGTAAAAATTATTAGATAGGGCTAGGGTTAAATCGAGGGACCAGCCAATCGGTGCACGCAGCTGTTATCTTTGATTTCGTGT
The DNA here is from genome assembly GCF_054372755.1 of Phalangium opilio. Lineage (NCBI taxonomy): Eukaryota > Metazoa > Arthropoda > Arachnida > Opiliones > Phalangiidae > Phalangium > Phalangium opilio. Next base: position 6,037,286 of record NW_028324166.1, read on the forward strand.
AATCTTCAAAAGCCCTGCCCTTAACAGAGCTAAACTGACAATCGGTGTATAAGGGGCTCTGATAGTGATAGCGCCTCGGGTTCAATAAGATTAAGGCATGGAATAATCAAATGAAAATTTACTTTACTCGATAAGACTGTACATCATTAATGAAACGAATTGGAAGTACAAGCGTCGTGAAGACTATTTTGTAAGTCTTGCGGCTGTTAAAGGAATTCATAAACAAATCAACTTTTTTCTTAGTGTTACGGTTCTATAACTTCGAAGGGAGTATCTAAGCATACTTTCGAAAATTATATTTTAGAGATTGGGCTCTACAATGTTAAGGGGATAAAATTAATATGGGACTACACGGATCTCTAAAGTTAAAGGGAGTATCAAACAAATTAATTTTAGTATAATAGACCGTATATACACGGATTATATAATTTCTCTTTCATTACAGAGCCAACTATCAGTAGAAATATACTTTGATAAAAATAGTAAAGATAGTTTAGAATTTGATGGACTGTTCTTAACACTACGATATGGTTCAGTGAAAGAAGTGAAAGTCAGTCAGGCAAATAGCAGCACCCCTTACTAGAGAAAATGACTCTTAATGCATTTCGCCTCTTTTAGTAAAAGACAGATATCCCAGAGGTGGAAAGGTATTTTTCTGGATCATTTAACAAGAATGTTTTCTCGCTGGCTTTCGTGGACGACATCATTTATTACGCTTTTCCTTACGTGCAATAAGCGTAATTGGCAAATTAATTCAATTCTTTCTTGAATAAAGAACGCAACTGAAGCACGAGTCGATAGTTCTAAGCCGTCTTCATATTTTAACATCGGTTATCGAAAATATTATTGTACTCATTTATTAAATACTAGAAATAAAGTCGCCCTGTGTTGATCGTCAGCCCGTCGGGACATTTTTATTAATTTTCGGGCCGTAATTTTAAAACATGGCAGCAAATCGAACGCCAAATGCCTTAAAGTCCAGTCCGTCTAAAAGATATTGGGAACCAGTGTACAGACTAATAGGGTTGAAAAAAGCTTTATTTTTTACATATCTGGGTACCATTTTTCAGTGGATACTAATTGGAAACATATTTCTTAGTGCTTTATAAACAATAATAATAATATAATAATAATACTTTAAAAAAATATATAAAAATTAGAGAATCTGAATCTTTTGTGGCAATACTTCAACATGGGTGGGTCTCAAGCGGTAGGGTTAAGAAGTGCGCGGCGATCGGCTAGGGTTACGAGAAACGTCTAGCCTCCCAATGGTAGGGCTTCCACCAAAGGTTCACACAATTGCGCTACTTAAATCCCCTAAATTTCCAAATATTCTTAAATATGCATACGCTAGAATTCAAAATTTCAAATGGCTATGTTTAAAATTATTTTAGGAATAACGTTTCTCAAAACGACTTAAGTAGAATTAAGGTAAATTGCTGTCGATTAGAATAATAATTATCAATTATATTTATTAAATTATTAAAGAAACACCGATTAAAGAGATCGATAGCCCTGGTCTCAACACGGAGAGGTTTATTTAGGTTTCCCAACTTGTTTATATTTTCTTTAACTAATAATGAGATCGTTGCGGATTACGCGTAGCGAAACAGCCGAGAAATATTTCAAAATATGTTTAGATTTCGTCAATAATTAAAATGTGGTTTTAAGAACTGTAGATTATAATGAAAAACAGGTTATTTTATCCCTTTAATAAAGTAATCTATTTATTCTACATTCATATTGAAATAATTAGCTATTTTGGCTTTTGGTATTCAATACACCCTTGCCATTGTTTCCTTCTCCGTTATGTGATACGTTAACGTTTCTAAACTCAATTTAAATGAAGGCTCCCATTCATTTCAGATTAGGCCTAGGAAATCTTGAGAAGGATAATTTTTATATAAATGTTACTGTTTTTTATTTTTAAAATAAATACATTACTTGTTATCAATGACGGCATATCATCACAAGATTATTATACAGTCTTTCCTATCAATACTAAAGGGCAATGTATCGTCGAGAAAATATGCAGTTCATCAGAGCTTACGTAGGATTTTAACGCGTAGTATTTCGTTATTCAGCTCCAATGTAGACGAACTTGTCCTGAAATACATTTGTGATTTGCTAGCGAACTTCGATCAAGGTCTTTTAATGTAGGGTTTGATGGTTTTACGCCCTCAACGTTCGCGTTTATTGGAAAACCGAAGTATTAGTTAGAAGCTCGATAACGTCACAGCTGCATGCTAGTTTGTTAAACCAAAATCACTCAAATCTATTTGAGCAAAGGTTTTAGTATTATTATTATTATTCATCTTCAAATGGATTCATTTATTCTGGATAACTTTTGCGAATCTAAATTTTGGGTATGTTATATGTTGTTTATTTACTTGACTAGGACTCTCTTTATGGTATTTGATAGCTCAAAAATAAGGTTCAAAATTTCACGTTCGCATTTAATTATGGAGTGTGCGCATTATTCTAAACAGGACGCCAATTTGACATGGTACACGGATGATCCGGACTTCACTCTGTGTTTGCAAAAGACCATCCTGGTCTGGGTGCCATGCGCGATTCTCTGGTTGTTCATCCCATTGGAAGTAGCGCTGATCGTTAAGTCGCCACGGCGAAGCTTTCGTTTTTCTCAACTTTCGATTACGAAAAGTGTAAGTCTTTTTACACCTAATGAGCACGGAGCATCATTGCTCTTGAAATTTGCATTGTACTGCGCATCTGCCGTAGCAGTATGTGCGCTTTCTTAATTGCCCTTTAATACTTAAAATGTAAATTGCTTTGTGTTTTCAGCTCTTAGTTTTGTTACTGGTCGCAATTAGCGTCTTAAAATTTGGTAAACAAATATACTACAGCGATTTTCAAGTCGTTGACAATTTGGCGGTCGTCCTTCAATTTGGAACTTACGTAAGACAATTTAAATAAATCCATAACCTTTTGCTGAATTAAATTTAACTGGCGTGTTGCAGATCTTGGCGTTATTCCTCATAATTTACGGCAGAGGGGGTGGCGTGGTGTTGTCTGGAATCCTGACAATGTTTTGGATCCTCTTAACATTAACGCAAACTATCACACTGAGATCCACCATCATGAAATACTATTTACAAGTAAGGGAAGGTTTTCTATCCATTTTATAATAATGTTACGGTAAAATAAAAACGTTAAATATTTCAGAGCGACAAAGATGACTACTTCGGGTTGGTAATTGAGTCCTTAATTTACCCATTAGTAGTAGTTACCCTCGTATTACACACACTGAGTGACACCTCTCCACACAACGAGAAATACAAGTACGCCATCGAAGTCAAAATGGTAAAACTCCATACATTTTTATTATAAGTTCGACACTGGTTACAAGGATCTCTAACTCTTTTTCACTTCTCGCTTACCGTTCTTGAATTAGCTCTCAGCATGGATATGAATACTAACGTAATATGGATAGCGAACTAGGCGAAAAAGCCGGCCACCAACAATGAGTTACACCATCATAATACGTCAGTATTTATACATATCCATGCTCTCAGTAAGGTTTAAGTGTCATGCTTATGGGCAGGAATACATACATTGTGGTCCCATATATCCCTTGTTAATTTCTACGCGGATTTTGTGGGCTGGGCTGGATTACTATCCATCACGCCTCATAATTCTGACGTCTTTCTAACTGTGATTTCATTGGTTTTGGAAAAACGCGTGGTCAGGCGAGGGGCTCAAGGTTGAAGTGCAGGGATATAGATTGCTCGCGGGGTAAAATTTATCACGACTGAAGACGAATCGAAATAGAATAGCTCTTCCCGCCTAGATCCGATTAGAAAATGGCTACACAATGATTCATATAAGCTGTATGTATTCCTGCTATAGAATATACAAACTTGATTTTTCTATTAAAATTACTTAATTTTTATGATTGTTTTAAAACATTAAGAAATCAAGGGAAGATGATGCATCGTTTTGTTCACGCATGGTTCATTCATGGATTACAAGGTAAATCTGTTCCTGTTCTTATAAATTCTCCTCACTTGAAGAAGTTATTACAGCGCAGTTCATAGTATTTTAACGAATTGTAGCGCTCTGTGGAAAGGATGGAAGAAAAACTTGGAGCCATCGGATGTGTACGACTTGAATGACGCGGAGCGAGCGCTGACTGTCTCGCGCATTTTCGAAAAACACTGGAAACCCCAAGATGAGACCAAAAGTGACGGGGATGAAATGGAAATGAAAAGCTTTTCGGATGAACGAAACAGACCCGAAAATCAAAGCAAATCCATCGCTTGGCCCTTGTTGAGGACAGTTCGATCTTGTTTGATAGCTGGAGTGGCCTTACAAGTTCTGTCCGACGTAGTGTCTATTGGTCCTGCCCTTTTAACAGGGTAAACAATTTAAATTTTTGAGCCATATACTAAACGCCACATAATCATAAGAGATGGTAAATCAAGAATATAAAATTAAATTCAAATAAAAAGAATCAGATTGTACTTTGCTGCTGTCAGTTGGTTCTTTGCTCGTACTGAAGCATAGAGAAGGGTCCAATCACATGAGCAATAACATCTTCTGTTTCTGGGGGGTCAGCTATGTGAATGTTTTCATTCCTTTCAATATTCTTTAAAACTAATTCTAGCAGAGTTTGAAATTGCAATTGGTGGCCACGCTGCAATGAATTAAGTAAACTTTGGAACCGAGTTAACCAGTTTATTGGATTACGTTTTCAGTTCCATTATTGAATACTCGGCGAGCGAAGATCCTTTATGGAAGGGCATTTTCTACGCTTGTCTTTACGGTTTGGCCGGTCTCTGGCAATCTTTGTTACAAGAAGGCAGCGCCATTTTTCACACCAAATTAGGAGTGAGACTCAAATCCGCCACCATGCACGTTCTGTACAAAAAAGTGAGTTAGTGTTAACTTAATACTTAGATGCTCGTTCATTAATTAGATTCGTCCAAGCAGACATTTCGCTTGACGAGCAGCGATCGACGTGACCTGACAATGGGCGAAATACTGAACACGATGTACGTCGACACGAACAGATTCCAAATTCTGTCACCACAACTGGGACTCTTGTGGTCGGTTCCGGTGCAATTAGTACTGTGCTTCGCCTTCATGTATCGAGAACTGGGCTATTCAGCCTTTGCTGGAATCGTGCCTATTGTCGTTCTTCTTCCACTGAACTATCTCAGCACCAAGAAATGCAAAGAATTGCAGGTAAATTTTATCCAACTAAAACGCCACTTGACCGTAATTGGTAGCATACGCGTATATAGTAATAACAGGAACGAATGTAAGGGGGCTGGAATGGCTAAGGTCAAAACATAATAGGCGTGAAATGATCTTGGAAACATCTGGCGTGGCTTATTTTATGTTAGCGACGTCATAGACTGACGAAATATGATTATTACCCTCTTAGATATTTTCATTGGCTGCCAAAAAAGTGAGAATTCTTCTGCTAACTCCGCTCGGTCCCTAGTTTGAAACGACTAGACATTTACCGCCTTCAGGAGATGGCTAAGCAGACGACGGGGGAGGAGCTACACTTTTCAAATGTTTCCACCATGAAGGGAACACTGGGAGCCCCTTTAGCCATTCCAACCCCCCCCCCTCCATACATTCCTGGTAATAACAATATTATTGTCACGTGGTTTACTGTTTCTCTATACAGTTACTACTTCTTAAACTCTCTTTAATTCAAAATGCAAGCGCGGATGGTATAGTGGTAGTGCATGGGTATAACCTCAGACCACTAATATAGGGACAGTCATCTTAATAGGAGGCTAGGCTAGAATAGAGCAACGCCTAATTGCAGCGCCGCGGTGGCGACTTTGGAATATTTCGAACTCTAACAGATGCACGTACCTCTAAACAGTAGTAAACACGGTTGTGTAGGCTGTGATTTAGGTCAGGTCTTTCCTCAATGAGCTCAAACTAATACGAGCCTCAAGGATGAACATTAGGATGAAATTAAGCGAAGGAGGATTATAATTAAATAATTATATTAAAGTGAGTTAAAAGTTATTATTATTTTCAAATTTACGTAGATGTTAACGAGTAATAAACATATTATGAAAGATTCATGGTGTGATATAGAGATATATAGTTAAGCCTTGGCTAAAATTACATAGAATGGTCACATGACACAGGGTACGATAATTTCACGCTTTCGACGCGAGGTGGCGGTTGCTACGCGTTGCCAAATGTAAACTGTCGATTACCATTGAGTTTACTGTCCCTATATTAGTGGTCTGAGGTATAACCGCAAAGACCAGAACGTACGCCGCAAATTTTTATCTCTCCGAGTGACGATAACGTCACGAAGAGTTAGTGCACTGAACATGTCTGTGTGTCTGTCACCGCGTTCGCAGTTGGCAAATCGGTGCAACCGTGTGCGCAATATCCGCATCGCGTTCGCAGTTCACGGAAAGCAATATTGACTTCTACTCCATTAAGATGTACGCGGCGATCAGCTAGGGCCTACCAATGGCAGGGCTTCCACCAAAGGTTCACGCTATTGCGGCCTTTCTTATTATTTACTGTGAATCGATCGCTTTATACACCTTAAATTTACGAAAAAGGTGTGCGCTAGAAGTCAAACGTCAACAATAGCTAAGTTTAAAATTATTTTAGGAATAACGTCTCTTAAAACGACTTAAATAGAGTTAAGGTAAATTACTGACGATTAAAATAATTAATATCAATTATATTTATTTAATTATTTAAGAAAAACCTCTTAATTGGGTAGCTAGCCCTCGTCTCGACTAGGAAAAGTTTATTTTGGTTTCCCAACTTGTTTTGTAAAAACCTAATTTCTTGGAACTCGCGTGTAAAGCTTTGTCCACATTGAACTCGCGTTCGCGTGTTCGCGCCTTCGTCTATTCGCATCTTCGCAACAGATCACGAAAAAAATTTGCACTTCTGTTCTGATACACGCAAAAAATTTGCTTTTCCCATTCTAAGAGCCAATAAAGTTTGAGCAATCATTGCGCCATCTGCCCTTCTCCATCGACGTTGTCCAAAGAAAAGAACGAAACTAATCGGCCCTGCCTTCCTCTCGTCTGTGATTGGTGCTTTTCTCGCGAAGGCGCGAAATTCTTGGCCTAGTTGCAAGAAATTTGTATCTTCGCGAGTTGAGGACGCAAAGTAGCGAAAACCCAATGTGGACAGTAACGCGATCTTTCAAACAAGCAAAGCGAAGATGCAAACTCGCAAAATGTGTCAGTCTGGACAGGCCTTTCACTATGACATGCGATTATTAACTATTAATACAGTATCACGACTGGCGGAGTTTCTGTGAACTGTTTCTTTAAATATCTCGTTAATAGGTTGAGCTGATGAAGTTGAAGGACAGCAGAATGAAAATGATGAGCGAAATCTTGAACGGAATCCGAGTCTTGAAGTTATACGCCTGGGAGAGATCATTCCAGAGAATCGTTCTTGAAATCAGGAAGAAAGAAATTGCACTCATGATGAAACAAGCCCTCTATTATGGAATAAATATGTTTATAACTGCTCTCATGCCGGTTTTGGTACAAACGAACAAATTTACAAGAAGTGGATTATTATTATCATTGATGGGGGCATGGAAGTGTAGAGATTTCAGCTCCTTATCAGTTTCTTCTCCAAGCGTTCTCATTCGACTCAAAAAGGCAGAGGTCCCTGAAATCTCTACGCTTTAGCTAGGTTCAAGAAAGGCAATAACGCCACCTTTTAGCACAGGTTGAAATTGGATTTTACCTCTGAGTGACGTATGTCAAGGAGAGGCTCTATTTTGACGTGTTGTTACTTCCAAGCGGACCGTGTACAAGACATATAGTTATTGGTTTAAAAAATTGGGTCTTCTTTACTGATATTTTCTCTGTGTTTTGAAGAATTCTTTAATAATTTATTAACTTTAATTTCTGCAATTGCTTATCAATAAAGATCAATAATTGTGCATATAGGTAAATAACATTATAGGTAGTCTTCTCGACTCGGAGAGGTAAAATTTGGTTTTTCCCAACTTGTTGTTAAACTATTTATCTTCAGTTTTTCTCCATATTGATCTTAAGTTCCTATACAGGTATTGTTTCTAAATTTTCAGATTACTTCACCGTGTTTCGCCATGTACGTATTAATTGACGACGATAACGTTCTGACCTCGAGGAAAGCTTTCGTCTCCTTTCAGTTGGTACGATTATTAGCGACGTCAATGCTTACGTTTCCGGATTTAGTAAATACCCTAGTTTTGGTAAGAACGACCGGTGTCAGGGAAGGTCAAAATATAAATCTAATATTTGCTTCTACTAAATATCACAACTGTTTACCGGTAATGAGAGATTTGAAGGTTTCGGGATATTTTAAAATTAAATTATTTTCCGTACATAATTTTGAATATTATCAAACGTATATACGATATAACAAAACCTTTGGTTTTTCCACCTTTGTCTGTAGTCGCCACCTTATTGTCGTAGCAGTCAATGCAAATTGAGTTCTCATCGAATGACAGACAGTTTTAGCAGCGTCATTAAAAAAATGGACTTAGTTTACCTATGTTAAACTACTGGGCGTACTTTTCTTGATCATTTCATTGGGTAGAGTTTGCGAGTGACGGCGTACTCTACGCACAATTTATTCTCTTACGTGAAAGGATTGTTTAGGGTATATATCTTTTATAAAAGCTCGTAACTCTCATATGTAGGAAACGCAATGAATAACTTCTATTTAAAAACAAACCAACTCTAAAAAAATAAAAATAATAATTATAAAAATTAAAATCGGAGACTAATAGATTTAAAACATTATTTTTCCGCTCGGTATTTGTACCATAATTCAGCGAAGTATATTACCGTGTATGTTTGAAATACTAGAATCCGCATATCAGTCGAATTTCATCTACCAATACTGTAAAAGAAAGTTTCGAAATTATATTTGTCGTCAATAAAAAATTATTTCACGTTTTATTACAAAATTTTTCCAAAAAAGACGTATTGTTTTTTTTTTATAAACGAATCTTAGAGGATTGTTACGTTGACCCTCCATTTAGTAAAATCATATCAAAATGACGCAAATTCACTAAGTTATTCTTTACAGACACGTGTCTCGATAAGACGAATTGCAAACTTGCTGAGTCGCGAGGAAACCAAGCATTCCGTGGAGAAGATGGTTAGCGATGGCCCACTAGGTATGTTAATTTATTTGGCAAAGCCTACTTTAAATATCTTATTTGTAATATAAGAAAACGTGAAGAAAATCAATGTGTCGTTCCTAAAGTGAAACGCCTGAAGTCCCTTTTAGATTGTTCGAGTATTTTTGAACTCGCAATTGGTCAATTTAGACCAACGTTAACATCAAACTATTTTTTTAGCAATTGAGATTAAAAATGGAACGTTTCATTGGAACGTGGAAGATCCGGCAGCGGCGTCTCTTCAGGACATAAACTTGAAAGTGTCCCGCGGCTCGTTGGTGGCCGTGGTGGGTCCGGTGGGTTGTGGCAAGTCTTCTCTCTTGTCCGCTCTGGTGTCCGAGATGCAGAAGGTGGAGGGTGAGGTGAGAGTGGCCGGGAGAGTGGGATACGTCACTCAACAACCCTGGATACAGAACACCTCACTCAGAGAGAATATTCTTTTTGTCGACGACATGGACCGAGAAAGATACGACAACGTCATACGTGCATGCGCCCTACAACAGGACCTCAACCAGCTACCCGCTGACGACGATACGGAGATCGGAGAAAGAGTATGTAATATTATATCGTCTTCTTTACGTGAACTTCATTAGGTCTTTGGTGGAACATGGCCCCTTCCTTTACGACAGCACCTTGTATAAGAGGGTGGCCTAACTCTCTTGGATGGAAATTTTACGTCTCTGATTGACGATGACGTCAAGGAGAGGTATTACACTGGACGTTTCTGTGTGTCTGTCACTGCGTTTGCATTTGTGAAATCAGAGCAAACGTGTTCGCAATATCCGGATCGCGTTCGTAGTTCACCGATATTCGGAAAATTGTACTTCATAACGTTATATATCTTATTTAAGCACCACTCACACTATGCACTATGAAATCCTTTCAAATAAGGTCTGTTTCACGGGAAGATTTGAAAATAGACTGAAAATTATAATGCTCTGTCCTCGAAAAACCTAGCGTTGTGACGCGTTCTATAGATGATTACTTTCGTTTAGGGTTGTAAATTTTCCGGAAAAATAAAACGCGGAAAATTTTCCGGAAACTTTTCCGGAAAATTTTCCTCTTCGCGGAAAATTTTCCGCTAATCGGAAAAATATAAAACTAGCAATTATGTGAGCTTTGAGTCAATTATCTAACTTTTAAAGATTTAAAACATTCTCCAGTTATTTTGCCATCTTTAGTAGATTTATTAAAGTACCACCAAATATTAGTGGTTGATTTTCCCATAATTTGTGACTTTAAACAGGGTTAACAAACTTAATAACATTAACAACATAACACCTCGTTTCCCTTACAATGACGCAGACGATCACTATCCTTTATGCCTGATAATTTTAGTTTCACTTGGGTCTCTTAACGGTTAGGTCTCGACTCTCTAACGCCTTATACCGTCATAAGAGCAAACAGTAACCCTATGCATGCAAGCGATAGCAAATGAGTGAGCTTTTCCTATAGAGAATAGGGGTCACTAGACTCTGTGCCCTTGGACAATTTTTTACCCCTCCGAATTCACCTAAAACAAAATAATGAGTGTTTTGAAAAGAAAGGCAATTGAAAAATTTTAAAGTTTTAACCTTTTAATTGAAAAACCGGTAGCGGAAAAATACGGAAAATTTTCCGGAAAAATATAGCTCGGTCATTTTCCGGAAAATTTTCCGAGCGGAAAATTTTCCGCGGAAAATTTTCCGACTTACAACCCTACTTTCGTTCGTAATATAATCGTGTAAAAATCTTACATGACAGGGTATCAACTTGAGTGGTGGTCAGAAGCAAAGGGTCAACGTGGCCAGAGCAATTTATCGAAATGATGACGTTTACCTCTTTGATGACCCTTTGGGGGCGGTTGACTCGCACGTGGCCAAACATCTTTTCAACGAAGTCATCGGACCAAAGGGATTTCTTCGAAAGAAAGTAAATAATGCTACTCTTATATTTTTTATGGAGCGACATGTCGTTTTGTTTAAATCCCGGTAGTAGTTGAATATGTCCGGAAAGCATTCTGTTTCTTTACTGTGAAATAAATTTCCGCTGACGTCTAGTGTATATATATTTATCTAAGCTGAATAGATTTTGATTTAAATCCGACTCGAAAAGAAGTGACTAGCTAAAGCAAATAAACCCTAAAGAGTCTTTAGATTTTGGAAGCTGCTTCTGGTTGGTAATTCCTCGCTCGCTAGACAAATAGCAATTTAATCTCTTACAGACGAGAGTTTTGGTGACGCACAACTTGACCTTCATCCGAGAAGTGGACGAGATATTTTTCATGAACAACGGACGAATCATCGAGAGGGGAACCTATGACGAAATCATGAGTCGTCAGGGAATGGCCAGAGATTATTTCTGGCAACACATGAGTGACGAGAATAAAGAAAAACCGTCGTGAGTAGATTTGGAGTTATATCTACACTTTCAACGACCAGTGCGTAGCAGAATAGCGAAGAAGCTTTTAAGTCGTAGAAGTACAATATAAGTGAGCGAACATATTTAAATTGACCTTGAATTACACCTAAGACTGTTATTGGATCGCGTAGGCTAAAAAGTGAATGGCTTACTGCTTCTCTTAAGATACAGGCTCCATGTTGTATCTTACACGCTTCGTTAATTCAGAGTGAATTTATAATAGGGAGTGCAAACTGAGGAATATTATGTAGCTCAAAAATCACGTGATCAACAAAACTGGCCAGGTCTATTTCCGGTACTATTTTTTGTGACCCCTCCCTCAAGGGTGGGTCTAGAATGTTGCGGGAGGGTCTAGGGGAGATGGGCACTACCTTTTTAGGTAAAGGGAATTGTCTGACTTACAATAACTCCAAATGGCGCCAGTCTTACTAGAAATCGCAAACCCTTATTGGGTAATTGTACAACCAACAGTGATTAAGGGCAAACTTTAAAATTAGAGGAGAGTCATGTGACCGGAAATTTTCCTGGCCCGTTTTAGCGTCGCAGCCTACTTGTTTGAGCTACATTGTATTTAGCACTGTCAAGGGCAAGAGCTTCCACACCCTATTATAAATTCTCTCTAGTTAATTTAAGAGTTTTAGTAATACAATTTTTCTAGTACGTTAAATATCAAAGTTGAGAGATCTCATCTCGCAACCCTAGGAAAAGTCTCGGATGAAGATGAAGCTAAACTCATGACCAAAGAGACGCTCAAGAAAGGAAACGTATGTGCTCTTTAATATACATGGGAAGTTGGGCTTATTTCTTCTTGAGAACCAAAACTCGCTACACAAATATTTCCTCTTGATAATGTTATTACTCATTTGCAGGTATCCGTATCACAATACAAACAATATTTTAAAGCCTATGGTAAAACGTGGTGTGCGTTTATCGTAGTAACAACCACCAGTGGTGTAGTTCTTAATTTCGCGTCAATGTACTGGCTGTCTATATGGTGTGCGGACTCCAAGGAAGATTTTAAAGCGAACCCAATCTTAAAGGCAAGCCGCATAGCGGTCTTAGTCGTTCTTGGTTTAGGCCAAGCCTTTTTATCATTTCTGAATACAATCTTCAACGTCTTTCGCTGTCTACGAGCGGCAAACTGTCTACATGGGAAAATGCTCGACAGCGTATCTCGTTCTCCCATGTCCTTCTTCGATACGACCCCCGTTGGAAGGATACTCAATCGTTTCTCCCAAGATATCGACGCCCTCGACCAGCAATTACCCGCAATGTTAAAACTAACCTATTGGGGCTTAATATATTTAGTTGTTTACCCGTTAGGAACTGCAATATATTTACCATTATTCATTATTCCCTGCATTGTTGTTGTCGTTGGATACCTTCTACTTCAGGTAGGAACTCCATTTCAGTCTCCTATCATGGGTATTTCCTTCAATTGTTTATTGATGTGGTTAAACGCGGAATTCGTTTCGAGTGAGAGATAACCAATTTTGATCTTTAATAATTCGGGAGTTGAATGCAGGCTAGAGCTTGGAACTCTCCACTTGCTCCTTAAATTAAAATAACCGAACAAAATTTTGAAATTTTGAACCGCAGTGTTTTGGCACTAATATAATTTTTTGCAAAAAGTGAAGAAAGCATGCACGTCTTACCCACGGTGTGCTTTCGCCCACTTCTGGGGGATTTCCTTCTAAAACCGAAGATCGTTCCTTATCTTTGCAGCGTTTCTTGATGTCGAGCAATCGTCAATTCAAGCGAATAACAAGCTTGAGAAATTCATACTTGTTTTCGCACGTGGGAGCATCAGTGGCTGGCAGTACTGTTATCAGAGCGTGTGACGCCGAAGAGAGCTTCGAAGGACACTTCCTGAAACTGATCGACGAAAGCACTGCCGCTAACTACATGATGGACATGGCGCAAAGGTATTTCATTCACTAGACTTTGTAACTGCGTCATTAAAGCCTGGTTTCGATTTGGAGTGACAGCTTTTTCAACATCTACACTAAATTTTTAGCTCTGGGTTGAAATTCCGCTATGGAGGCAAAGCAAAGCGGGCTTTAGCTCTAAGTTGCAATTATTTCTCCAAGTCAATAAAATGTAATTTCTTTCCAGATGGCTTACACTACGTTACAATATCTTGGGAAATTGCCTGATGTTTTGCACCGCAATTTTCATAATTTTGAGCAAAGGGACTCTGTCAGCTGCTTTTGTAGGATTGATCTTGGCAAATGCCGATCGGGTAAGCGCTACCAATTAAAAAGAAGGGCGTAAATCAAAATCTCTGCTGCTTTTTCGTTAAACTCTTTATACTAGCGCTAAAGTACAAGGTTGCTAAAATGGGACGTTACGAAAAGGTCCAATAGTTACTGAACTAACAAAGAATATCTCTGGGTTAAAGGGGAAACCATTTTAATTCGCTTCGCTAAATCAATCTCCCATTCAAACCCCTGCATACAATTCTGGTTTTACACTGCAGTAAATTTAGCGTAGATGTAGTATAGATTATGCACACTTACGGCCGCTATTCCCGAATATTACATGCAGGGAAACAAACTTCCAGGGGCACGCCTCTATAGTGGATAATTTCAATCATGTCAGGAGACGCCGCTAGAGGCATGACCGAGTTGGCTAGCCTCTCAGATGCAGTGAGCTTGGGGTGCCTCTAGTGTTGTCTTGTGGCGACAGGGAAATTATCCTGTATGTAGGCGTGCCCCTGGAAGTTTGTTTCTCTGTAGGTAATATTCGTATTGGTCTATTGGGAGGCTAGACGTCTCTCGTAACTCTAGCCGATCGCCGCGTACATCTTAACCCTATCGATGTTAATGGAGTAGAAGTCAATGTTGCAGATTGGTGTCTATGTGGTATAGACTGAATACCAGGACATGCCTTTTATTGATTCGATTTTACTGAATGGTCGGTGATCGAACGCAGTCTGAACAGATTACAGATACCTCGAGTTTCCTTTGCACTTTTTATACTTTGAATAACATTCTTTTTACAAAGGTTTGTAACTCTAATAGAAGGGGAATCCCAAAGTTTAACGAACTAACGAAATCTAAAAGAAAGAAAAACCGTTATTATTAAATTACATTCTTTAATCTAATTGGTTAATAAGAATTTCTCCTGAATTTTGAAAAGAAAGTGCGCAGGCTTATCTGTAGGAACAATTATTACAGTTTAGGACTAGTTTTATATTTTGATCTCACAGCTTCTACAGGCGATCAAATTGTTTATCAATGGCATTACGGGTTTGGAATCAAATGTTGTCTCCGTAGAAAGAGTTGACGAATACTGTCGTTTGGAATCCGAGGCCGAGTGGGAGAAACCAGAATCTCAACCGCCTGCTGACTGGCCTCAACGAGGACAAATCATATTCCAGGACTACAGCACCAGATACCGAGAAGGATTGGATTTGGTCTTGAAGGATATAGATGTCAGGATTGAAGCCGGAGAGAAGGTGGGCGTGGTGGGGCGGACAGGCGCCGGAAAGTCATCGCTGACACTGGCGCTCTTCCGTCTCATCGAGGGGGTGCGCGGTCAGATCGTCATAGACGGAGTGGCAGTGGAGGGGTTGGGCTTGTCCGATTTGAGATCGCGGCTGACCATCATCCCCCAAGAGCCCGTCCTCTTCTCGGCCACGCTCAGACTCAACCTGGATCCCTTCGGTCAACAAGACGACCAGCAACTGTGGGCCGCCCTGGAACACTCGCACCTGAAATCCTTCGTGGCATCACTCGAGCAGGGACTGGATCACCCCGTCACCGAAGGAGGACAGAATCTAAGCGTCGGACAGCGTCAGTTGGTCTGCTTGGCTCGCGCCTTGTTGAGGAACACGAAGATCCTGATCTTGGACGAAGCGACGGCCTCGGTCGACCTGGACACCGACAATCTCATTCAAGAGACAATCAAGAAGGAATTCGCCAGCTCTACCATCATCACCGTTGCGCACAGAATAAACACCATCTTAGACTACGACAAGTTAGTTTACCCACATATATTTAATCGGCTTAAAATTGTGGTATAATTCGTCGTCATTAAACTCTTCATAGGGTGTTGGTTCTCGATCAGGGCCGAATTACGGAATTCGACTCTCCCCATGCCCTCTTGAAGAATGAGCAATCAATGTTCTTCGATTTAGCCAAGGATGCCAATATACTCTAGATCACCTTTATTTTAACCTTTGCAATCAATGTTTATACATTAGCAGTCTAACCATTAACCTTATTCTGCGTTGTAGCAACTGCAAATAGAAGTTACAGGAAGTGAGTCACTAGAGTGAATTAAAGCCTTTCTTCGTATGGTTTACGATGTACTAAAACGAAATCTTTATATCTTCCTCTAGCTTTTTCGTTACGTTCAACTTGTAATTTCCCTCCGATGAAAACACCTTTGCGTTTAGATACACTTATAGTTTCAATAGCTTTGTTTCTTGGTTATTAAAACTTAGAAATCTTGGCACCACAAAATGTAATCGAAACGTTCATGAAAAGAAAAATTAACTTTTAAAACAAACACGCGTGCGACGAACGTTTTGGTTTGGTGAGTGGTGACATCAAAGTTTGTCCTCTAAGTTTTGAAAAGGAACGCTAAAAAAGTATTTAAAATAAAGGCATACATATTATTTTGTCTCGAACTCTATTACGAGAATAATAAATAACTTTGTTGAAAAATCGACCAAACGCAGTGGTATTTAAATGGTATGTTACGCGACCCATGAGTATAGCAAAATTCAGTCTTAGAAAAGATAAAATTCCCGTACAATACCCATTCCTATCCGTGCTTTATATTTTCCATGAACAACTCTTCTTGTCTGGACTTCATTTTTAATCAAAAATATTGATTAGATATTTTTATTATTCATAATTTTCATTTCAGTTACCCTGGAAACGGAAACATGAGGTGTGTTTGTTTAAAATGATATTTTAGATTCTTTATGCAAACTCTGTCCTTATGCGTGACTTGACATATCTGACGACAAAACGGTATTCAAATGAGAGTAGTAAATTGTCTTTAAATTTTGTAATATGATTACGGCTTGAAAATTTGAGAAATTTGACGTTAATAGGATTTTCTAACTATGGTTTAAGTGGAGCTCAAAATAGAGATGAAATGGAATTTCTTGGAAATAATCGATATTTCAAATTCAGGTACAGAATTTCAATTTTCAAATCGTTAATGTTATTCATCCCTGATTTTTCAAAAACGCGCGTCATTTAATATAGGTTCGCCAATGAGACTGAAATTGAGTACGCGACACTTGAGGTGAGTTTTGTTGAAGGGAGATTGACCAGTGTCTGGGAATTAAAATCTAATGCACTTTTATTTCTTTTCAGCAATGGGATTATAGTAAAAGCAAAAAGACCCAGTTCAAAATAATGGTGGATTATTTAAAACGATCCCTGAACATGAAGTAATTTTCATATTGGAAGTCTAATCAGGGTTCAAAAAACCGGGGGGTTTTTTTTTTAAAAAAAAGTCCGCCTCACCGGGTTTTTCTGGGTTTTATTGGCTACTTGGGATTTTATCTTTAGCAGCTACGTGCATGCTAGAAATTGTCATTCAAAAGTAACTGCTTAGTAAAACAAGTTGGGAAAACCAAAATTTTACCTCTCCGTGTCGAGAAGATTATATAAACTTAAGTATCCAATGAAAACTTCGACCTTTTTGCCCTCATCCTTTCCCGCGCTTTGCGCTTCCGCATTTCATCCTTACTCTCAACATTATCTTCCTCCATTTTACATACAAAAATCAAATAGTCACAAAAAGAAGCAGCAAAAACCTGCAGGCTCTTTACAACCACTTAATTTGACTTAATTTCCAACTTCCAAACACAAATATTTTCTGGTAGGTAAATTAAAAACCTACAAGCAAAGAAAAATTCTCAAGAATGGCTCCCGCAAATTTAATAGGTCTATTTTCAACTAGGTGGGCGTATCTGATTAGATTTAAAATATATATTTTTGAAATTTTTGGTCTGGCTGTTATCTACACCTAGATGGTTTTCAGTGAAACAAACAAGGAGCATAAACACAATAGTGTCTTATTTAAAACATGTAAAACAATTATCATCTCTGCAAATAGCTTACACATGTCTTTTTTACCAATGCCTAACCGTTTGGATTTTTCTAAAGCAATCTCAGCACCAAAAAATATTTTTTGATACAAAATAAATGTTTTATATTCTTATTAAGAATAAAACAAGAGGATAAAAAAGGTCTGTCCTCTCGTAATTTTTTAAGCTTTTATCATGATTACTCTATACAACAGTATCAAGGAGTATAAACCCATTAGTGGAACCAGTATTTTTTTTTCGAAACAATCTCGCTTATGTTTATCCTCTCCAGACTTCGCTAAAAGCGTATTACTCCTACGTAAAATATTAATAGACAGGCAAGGATTCATACCATTAAAGAAGGAGCGCAATATTATCCATATTTTCATTTCATATACAGAGAAAGGAAATTATTGTGTTTCTGAGAGGAGCTTCCCATTTTGGTTGTTGTTTTGAAAAGTATATCGAAATGCACGGGCCTTGATAGATAGATATAGGAGGCAATGAATGAAATATATCACAATGCACGGGCCTTGGTAGATATAGGAGGCGATGATAATCTCTCTCTTTGCACGGGAGGTTTATCTTTAGTATTTAAATAAATATAATTATTTTTAATTATTTTAATCTTCAATTATTAACATTAATAATAGTTAAATCGTTTAAAATAAAGCTATACCTATTATCATCTCAAACTTTGCTAATATTGACGTTTAAAGTGAAGGGTACCCCTCTTGCCCGCTTTCTTCAAATTTTGGGGTAAATATACGATTCGTTTCCATTATAATAGTAAGGAAAAAGCGCAATTGCGAAAACCTTTGGTGGCGATCACACCTTAGGGAGGCTAGACGTTTCTCGTAACCCTAGCTGATCGCCGCTTATATCCTAAAACCAAACGACGATAATGGAGTAGAAGCCAATGATACAGATTGGTGTCTATGTGGAATAGACGGAAGACCAGTTGATGGTGGTGTTAGAAGCCAGTGTAAGTGCAGACTGGTGTCACTGTGGGATTGACAAAGAACAGAAGATGGTGGTGATTAGAAGCCAGTATGTACAGACTGGTGTCCAAGTGGAATGGATGAAGACCAGAAGATGGTGGTGATTAGAAGCCAGTAAGTACAAACTGGTGTCCGTGTGGGATGGACAAAGAGCAGAAGATGGTGGTGTGAGAACTCAAGTAGAGGAGCCATTTCCGTGACTGTGAAAGCAGTTCGGAAATGGCGAACACGTTTGCTCCGATACGCAAACTGCGAACGCGGTCACGTGGGTGTAACGACAGACAGACAGACACACACACAGACACGGCCGTTACAGAACCTCTCCTGGACTACGTCACACGGAGAGGTAATAAAAAGTCTTAATAGGTTTCAAAAAAAAAATTATAATAATAAATAATATAATATGGTAGTTTTGAAGTTGAAGCAACAAATATCTTTAAAATGAAATTATTCTAGCATTCAAATTCATCATAATTGAAGATCTTAGTGAAGGGATTTATTAAGTGGGTGTTTTATGTTGGGTAAAACCCAATAAAACCCGCGGGTTTTTTTGGGCTGGCTTTTTTTTTAATTAGAACCCTACGCGATAAATTGTTCCTCGATCGCTCGCTCATTTGACAAAATATCTAAGTGAAAAGTGGAAATATTGAATGTAATCAAACCGACGGGTGAAACGGTTCAGTGATTTTAGACAAAAATATACGAATATTATTAAGTTTATGAAAACCTATGAGATTATATTAAGGTCATATTTTAATTCATTTTGTCGCTTTATTTACAGGGTCAAGTCGGCTCCCTTTCCAATTGAAATGAATTCATTAGCTAGCGAACATATTCATGAATTTTTCTCTGTAAATGATAAAATAGTTTTAGTTAATTACGTAATTAAGAAGTAAAACATTTAATCTTTCCGACGGTTTTAGAACTGTCATATCTTCACGATCGACACGCCACGCTCAGTTCTCGATAAACGACTAGGATATTTCACTCCGTCTTCTCCCTATGGAACGATCAACACGATTATCCTTTCGGCGCCGCCGAAGAGAATTACGTCCACTTCTCTTTCCTTCTTAAACACGGACACTCCAGTAAAATTCGATCGATAAACATTTCAATCAGTACCCACTTTATTAATTTCTATTTTCGGTTCAATAGGTGTTAATTTTAATCGTGTTCACTTTGGTCCTTCTCTCATTTTTACCCGTCGTTCACTCCATCGTAACCAACAAATACAAAAAGTTACACACCAAGAAAGTTGTCAAGAAAATGGCCCGAGAAACCCTGGAAAATGTCTGGGAGAACGCGTCGCTCTTCTGCGCCGAACGTAAGCGACTAAGCGCTCGCTAACATTTGATACCAATTCATGCCCTTGAACGAACCACTTTCGTATGAGGGATTCAATTGCCAAAGATTATGTCCCCATAAAGAAAGATGGCGGGCTCTTAAATCACAAATGATAAAGCGAATTAGATAATTTTTGTTCCCTACAGCGATCCCCTCCATTTTGCCTCACATTACTTGTCGTCTGCTTTCCGCGTCGTGGCAGATCGGAGTGACTTTCATTCTGTTCTACTTGGGTTGTTATTTGCGGACGGAGTTCACGACGGAAAGCTACAATGGCATCGACACTCTCTCGGACTTGATCAAATCGGGAATTCCACCAGCAATGATCCCGGAAACATACGAACATCTCCTAGTTTCGGTGAATATCCATCTGTATGTTAAATTTCTCAAATCTTCTGACATCATTGTTGCGTATATCTACAGAAAGCCCAGGACCCGGCTGTTAAGAAATGGTTAGCCGCACACGATAAGATGAAACTATTTGTAGATATTGGTGAAATTTTGGAGAAAGAATTCAAACCCGTTAAATCCGGGGAAAAAACAACGCTATTAACGGTCGATATTCTGAATAACTTGGTACAGGGAATAAGGAGGTACGACGGCAAAACCAATGTCAAAGAGTTTATAAAGAGCGAAGGAGGACTTTATTTTTCGCAACAAGACGTTGACTTCGATTACTTACACACCATGTTCAACACCTCTTGGGTGAGAAGCAGTCCGCAAGTGCACGAGTCCGTCCAACTGAGGTCGGTATAAGAATTTTATGGTAAAATTATGAACGGGTTTTGACGAATGTTCAATTGTAGCATGGTGCCCTTATTTGAAACGAAAGTGTTCAAATTCCTGAGCTTTGAGCTTGATTACGTCATTGAACAGCTCAAGTGGAGGACACCGTTGAAAAGCGTGACTGCTTTGGACCTGAGTAGCGTCTGCGTTCCTTTCTACTTTCTTCTCATGTTGTTGTCTGGAACAGTAGCCGTAGCTATATCCGAAATAATCTTCTACTATAATTAACTTGAAGGATGCAAATCAAATACGTCACGAAACTAAACAGAATTTCCCAAAGATAAACAAATTTTCTATTTCTTTTAAATGTAGTAAAGAAAAGAAATCACTTTAGATCTTTTAATCTTATATGAAATGATTACACACCATGACACGAATATGATTGACAAATTTGCACATACATATGTATTTAATTATACAGTCCTTAAAAAACTGCATTTATACACAACCCTTGGCTATAATCTTTCAAACCCACAAAGGGCCAGAAACTTGAAATTATAATATGTATTGCAATTTCAATATAAGTTTAATCGATATGAAAAATTTGGTTTTAATTGCGTAGTTCAAACATTTGTTATGATTCAAAATTTTACAATAAAAACGGGTATAAATGCGGCGTTTCGGATCAAACAGCTAAAATCCAGGACAATTATGACTCGAGTTCAAATTGAAGTTTAAAACTCGTAAAAGGTGTAACAACACACATATAAGAACACCTTTTCTGAATTTATGATGTCAGAAATACGACACTGCTTTTAAAGCCACAAATCAGAATGAGTGACTTCGTTTTAGGCGTAGTAAAGCGACATTTTACTCGACATAAGTGATCTTCCTATCTGTTCCACCCTGAATAATTAAATTGCTAAATGCTAAATGCTCATTTTGTAAGTTTTTACAAAAATAGATTCTATACGATTTCATATGTGAAAATCTGAGCTCCCTTCATCTCAGAACTTTTTTACACCATTTATTAACGAAAACAAAGCCTCTTTGATTATTTTGATATCAAGGATCATTGGATGAGGATATCTATACATTCCTGATGAAACTTAATATTGTTAGTCTCTTAAATGAAACAAAATATTGTTAGTCTTTTAAATGAATCAAAATATTGTCAGTCTTTTAAATTAAACAAAATATTGTTAGTCTTTTAAATTAAACAAAATATTGTTAGTCTTTTAAATTAAACAAAATATTGTTAGTCTTTTAAATTAAATAAAATATTGTTAGTCTTTTAAATGAAACTTAATGTTGTTAGTCTTTTAAATGACACTTAATATTGTTAGTCTTTTAACTTACACTTAATATTGTTAGTCTTTTAAATGAAACTTAATGCTGTTAGTCTTTTAAATGTAACTTAATGCAACGAAAAATTAGTAGTTTTTTAAATAAATCTTAATAAACAAAAGTATTGTTAGCGTATTAAATATAACTAAATATTAGCGTATTAAATGTAAATTAATGTTGGTGTACTTTATGTAACTAAAAATTGGTGTATTAAATGTAACTAAATGTTGGTGTATTAAATGTAACATAATATTGGTGTTTTAAATGTAACATAATATTGGTGTTTTAAATGTAACATAATATTGGTGTATTAAATGTAACATAATATTGGTGTATCAAATGTAACATAATATTGGTGTTTTAAATGTAGCTTAATATTGGTGTATTAAATGTAACTTAATATTGGTGTATCAAATGTAACATAATATTGGTGTTTTAAATGTAGCTTAATATTGGTGTTTTAAATGTAACATAATATTGGTGTATTAAATGTAACATAATATTGGGTTATTAAATGTAACTTAATATTGGTGTATTAAATGTAACTTAATATTGGTGTATTAAATGTAACTTAATATTGGTGTATTAAATGTAACTTTATATTGGTGTATTAAATGTAGCTTAATATTGGTGTATTAAATGTAACTTAATATTGGTGTATTAAATGTAACAAAATATTGGTGTATTAAATGTAACTTTATATTGGTGTATTAAATGTAGCTTAATATTGGTGTATTAAATGTAACATAATATTGGTGTATTAAATGTAACATAATATTGGTGTATTAAATGTAACTTAATATTGGTGTATTAAATGTAACTTAATATTGGTGTATTAAATGTAACAAAATATTGGTGTATTAAATGTAGCTTAATATTGGTGTATTAAATGTAACTTAATATTGGTGTATTAAATGTAGCTTAATATTGGTGTATTAAATGTAACTTAATATTGGTGTATTAAATGTAACATAATATTGGTGTATTAAATGTAATCTGTTATTTATTCGGGGATGAGACGTCAACCAAACCCCCAATAGTATTCATGGTCGGTTACGTTTAGGATAGGTTGGATTATTATATAGCTTCTTAAAACTATGGGTCTATCATATGCGTGGTCTATCGAAAATATAATTTATTGAAATCAGGTTGCCGGTTTGCTTTTAGTGAGACAAATTTTAATAGAAATTTAATACACGGTTTTTACTCATATTGGAATTGGGAGTTGAACCTGAGAAAAAGGAACAAGTACAGTTTAACGGGGACTTCTGTAAATGGAAAATAAAGTCGATATTCGTGTTTAGCACCCTATACTTCCGTGTTTGAGACGCAACTAAAAAAACAAGCTGTCAAAGAGGCAAAAAAGCTTTTCTTAATCTAAATAATTGAGAAGTCTTTTGTAGAGTACTTTTTTACTGAGCCTTTTAGGACCCCATCTCGACTTAGGTTTCAATGAAGCATCAACGGCGTTAGTAAAGAGATTAGCTGCCGCTATACGTGAATTACGAATAACGGTTTCTTTAGGGTCTTGTCCTTGCTGGATATCTATACTTAAATTAATTTCGCCCAATTAAATCCTTCGTTTATTTTTAGTAGGAGACCCCAGAGGCTAGATATATTTGCTTAAACAAAAGACATTGAGATGATGACCTTGCTCGTCGGAAAAAACCTATATATTCCCAGCCCTGGAGGTTTCTCATCAAATTATAAGAAATTGGAATTTTAATTTAATTTAAAAGCATAATGCTATAAGTTGGGCTCAAATATTTCTTCGACACTCTAATAGGTTCCTGTCGTTTTCATGGAGTAATTCTCTCTACCTATATTGTGCTACGCCAGGCTTCTATGAAGCAAGGATGGAGAACAGTTAGCCTTTACTTCAGTCCGACTCATAGCCCAGTATGAGCCCACCCCTTCAATGCGTAACGAAAAATTTAAATTTTCTTATTGGCTCACTTAGACTACGGTTTGATGACTTTGCTGACGGGGACGGCGAAAAATACGTAGGCCCATTATACCCGCCTCTTCTTTAACGCACCCCCGGTCCCGGGACTTTGACGCGCGTCCAATACTGCATCTAAAATTTCATGTATCCCTCGCTAGGCCCTACCTAAAATGTTCCCGAAAGTTCTTCAAAAATGTTTTGGTCCCTAGCAGCACTATCATTGGCCCTACGTCCCTACCCACAGCCATACATATGTGTCATATTTATGTGCCTATAAATCTCCTAAAATTTAAAAGTAACTAAAAATTATTATCATGGCATAAAAGTAACTTCTCTCAAAACTTCGGCTAACATCGTTTACTGTTTGTAGACGCAAAAGTCTATGGTGGCACATTGCTAGCAGCCAATGGAAAACTACAATTAATTAGTTAATCCAGGGATAGATAGACTTTTTTAAGACGGAATGGGTAACAGGGTTATTCGGGTGCGCGTCCTAGTCCACGACCCCCTTATCCGTGACGGAGGGGTATGAAAGAAGAGGCGGGTCTTATTTTTGTTATGGCGTTGTATGTATATCCGGGTCAAATAAACGTCGTCTGCCCCTTCGTCTGCCAAGTTGGAATGGGCTCGGATTGTAATTTTTGAAATAACATTGTTTAAAAATGGAAGTTACACAAGACATAGGGCTTGCAACTGTAAAAAAACGGGGAAGACCCAAGAAAATTAAAAGTGAGTTAGAATTGAGTAAAAGTCTTCATAGATTTTACAGCACGAAGAGGTTTTAACCAAACACTAAGCTCACAAAACTCCTGGCCATTCACTAAGCCTTGGTTAACTTCATCAAATTCGTTTACAGATGTACTCCAAATCCAAAACACCGGCACCAAATTCACTAACTACCTTCTTAATTGCTATTAAAAACAATTCCCGAATAATTACCGGACCCTCGCATTTAGACGGCTCCATTTTGAACCCCTGTGAAGACGCTTATCTGTACAACCATAGCCCACTCGATCAGCGCTCTATAGCTATAGCGCGAGCAGCTTGCGTCGTGACGCGCGTGATCGAGTGGGCTATGGTACAACGCAAGAGGGGTCGTAGTCATGGCGACAGAGGTAAATAGGAATTACGTATTTTTTGCCCTCCTTGTCAGCAACGTCACCAATACGTAGTTTTTGTGAGCCAATAAGACAATTTAATTTTTTTTGGTTACGTGTTGAAGGAAGGGACTATATACTCGTCTATGAGTCGGACTGAAGTAAACGCCAAACATTGTTTATTCCGTCTTAAAAAAGTCTATCTATCCCTGCCCATATTGGGACTTGGAATTCCATGGCTGGGGAAAAAGGAACAATTGCAGTTTAACGGGGACTTTCTTGTCCTTCTTAAAATAATTTTATGACACATCCATATTTATCTAATAAGAACATAATCAATTTTAGCTACCGTACGTATTTCACTCTTTTAAAATTAAGCGTGAAAACTGACCTAAACTTACCTCTTCTTTATTTTACACCGAGTGACCAAGGCTTAAAATTGGCGTGACGTGCGCTAAGCTCGAATCCTGGGAACGTAGCACTCTTCCCCTTCCCACTACCTGAGCCTGATTGGCTGTAGCCTTTTTTCACCAAGCATTTAGCGAAAAAAAAAAAAAGAACAGTCGCTTTGGAACTCTTCGGGACGATTTTGACGGCGATTACAAGAAAATTCGCCCATTTTACTCGTGGGTATCAACTCGCGTGGCGAAAATGGAATTTTTTCGCCAAGTGAGAACTAGGCTTAAATCACGTAGTTAACGATTTTTGCATGAAACGAAACGGGGTTTAGTTTCATGATGAAAGACATTATAGCAAAATTGAAGCCAAAGATAAAAGACGTAAAATACCACCGTATAAAGTCGTCAACAGTTCACTTAGGCCTGTACACATACAAATGTTAGCTTAACAGGACCTGAGTAAATAAACATAACAGTAAAGTGCTTTCTAAAAAAGATTTCTTCTCGTTTTATGGTAACATTAAGGGTTGTAATTCTCTGCGAAAGAGATACAGTAAACAAACGATACCATACCTAGACGCGTCGGTAAACCTAGCTCTGTTGAAAGAAGACGAATCAATTCTTTGTGGCTTTGACTAAATTATAACTAAAGCACTCTTCACCGGAGTAGATTACTTTTACAGTTCGTGCCCCTATTAGAAATTTTATCAGTAAATCGGGAATTCAAAAATGTCGACCGCTACTGCTAAATATGAAAAAGTTTTTCCCGATAGATTTGTCAAGTACAGGTGCGTTTACTGTTTTATTGGGGCAAATAATAAGGGAGAATTTATAAATTTTTTTATTAAATCAGATTTACTGAGCGCGTTTATGGAGTTTTGGGAGCTATTGAGGTAATTCCGTTCACAATCATAAGTTCATAAGATATGTTCCATTAGTTTTTCACTGGTTACTGAGAGCTTGTCATGAAGTGACGTAGGTGAGACGTCATAGATTCAAGTAAAGTGACGCCTGGCCAGGTGCTGTTTAAGACCTAGTACAAACTAAATAGGGATATGGGTTGCAAAACCGCGTGTAATCAATTCTCGCGTCGTTTTCGAACTATAGCTCTCAGTAAGTCTCTAGCATTATGAAGTAGCATATGTAGTTTCATACTTATGGAATATATTTTATAAACTTATGCTAAAACTAAAAATTAGTCTCCGTGCCTAGTTCTCTAAAGTTCTTCTATTAAAATTCTGGTTAATAGGAAATGAAAAGTCTCCCACTACAAGAAAAGAAAGTGTCTTTCGCCGTCGACTATTTCCAAAGAGTTCATAATATAACGTAAAATTGCATAGGTAGGGTTTAAGGAAGTTTAATTAACGGTAAAATTTCAAGATATTTTGCAGGTTTCATTTATCATGGAGAAGTTATTTGGACTTAGCGGATATAGTCAATGGTGACGAATCAAAAGAGGTAAGAAACAATCGAGAGATGATTTGGAGAGTGGAAGCGAAATAGCGCCTGTGTTTAAAAGATAGAATATAAAAATTGAAACATAACAATATACAGATACCATAATCTGGTAAACTATAATGCGCAATATCCATGTAATACAATACAAAGGTATTGAAACATATCCCACGTTTCGTTAAATCGGTGCTTTCGAAAGTAGATAAGCCCCTCAAAGTACTGAGATGTTACGGTTTGTAACCTTACCGTCTTCAGCAAGGAAATTTTGTTCCAAACCCTATATTTCAACTAGATTAGGGAAAAGCGCCCCCCACCCCAATTGCAGCTCATCACTGTTCCTAATGGTTGTACCTGCGGAACCATCGTCAAGGCACGCGGGATCGTCTAGCGGGCGCGGCTAACACCCCTTGAGCAGGTGACGAAAGCGTTACACCTTCGGCGGCGAGCCCAACCAGGAGGTCGGTCAAATGAAAGACTAAGGCAGCAGAAGGCTCGAGGGGACGGGGGCGTTCCCTCCGTGCTCAGCAGTGTCATACGGTCCAGAAGTGTATCCGCGAACCTCAGAGGGTCTCCAGGAGCGAGGGCGACCCCAAGGCAACCCCAGGGCGAGTGCGAAGCGGTCGAACACCGCTATTATGGGGTCCACTCTTAAGGGAACCGCATTAGAGTTTACCGTTTTCAATTTCATACTACGCCAATTTTGTTTGTGAGGCAGATTTTTATTTATTTATTTATTTATTTATTTATTTGGAAGACAAAATTTTTTCGAAGCCAACGTAGTGGCTTATATACAAATACCGGAATTGGTGATAGTCAGAACGGTACAAAATAATTTGACAAATTACTTAAAAAACTGGTAATAATAGTAATAAAAATACTAAAAAATGTTGAGACAGAACGCTTGAGATGCACTGTTGAATTTTTACCTCTCCGAGTGACGTATGTCACTGAGAGGTTCTGTAACGATCGTGTGTGTGTGTTTGTGTGTCTGTTGTTACATCCACGTGACCGCGTTCGCAGTTTCCAAATCGGAGCAAACGTGTTCGCCATTTCCGAACTGTTTTCACAGTCACGGAAATGGCTCCTCTACTTGAGTTCTCACACCACCATCTTCTGGTCTTTGTCCATCCCACACGGACACCAGTCTGTACTCACTGGCTTCTTATCACCACCATCTTTTTGTCTTCGTCCATCCCACATGGCCACCAGTTTGTATATACTGGCTTCTAATCACCACCATCTTCTGGTCTTCGTCCATTCCACTTGGACACCAGTCTGTACATACTGGCTTCTAATCACCAACATCTTCTGGTCCTCGTCCATCCCACTTGGACACCACTCTGTACATACTGGCTTCTAAACACCACCATCCACTGGTCTTCCGTCAATTCCACATAGACACCAATCTGTCTCATTGGCTTCTAACTCCATCGTCATCGTTTGGTTTAAGACATTCGCGGCGATCAGCTCGGGTTACGAGAAAAGTCTAGCCTCCCTAGGGTGGGTTGTCCACCAAAGGTTTTCGCAATTGCGGTTGTTCTTGCCTTAAAGTGTAGTTCGACACCCTTATATACTACCTATTTGAGAAAGGAAAAGCAACCGGCGTATGCTTCATTTCAAACGCCAATATTAGTCAAGTCTCTCAAGAATGTTTAATTGTCTTTTATCACAACGATGTAACGCTCAATAAGGCAAACAACTGACGAAGAAAATATTTAATATTAATTATATTTATTTTAATATTTAAGATGATCTTGTTTCTCAACTCAAAATTAATACGGAAAGAGTTAAAAAGCAGCTTATGTTTTTGTCTGTGTGTGTCCGTCCATTGTTACACTAGTGCGTCAAACCTTAATATTCCCTTTTTCCATAATATAAAGTGAATATGTGGAAGTATTTTTCGTAATTATGATGTATTTAGTACTTTTGTAGCTTTAAAGCTCTGTTTCATTTTGATATTCCAAAGATTTTTTTTAATATTGTTATTTGAAATGGCTGTTTATACATTACTCAAGCTATACTACATCTGTATATAGAATAATCCTTGGTTTAGTGACTTCATGAAGAAAACTAAGTCCTAGACTCCGGCGGGTATAACAAGTATTATCCGCAATAGGCTTAGTGAAACAAAGAGTAAATAATTGGGGCCTGTGGTGAAATAAACTTTTGGCTCTGATTTTCGTGTGTGAAATGAAGAGACATTAACGGTTCAGAGTGAACCGAAAGTTAAACACACTCTTAAATAATCAGGTTAAGATATTATAATAGAAGCAAAGATCATGATGGCAATTAGATTAGTAAAAGGGCTAATGGTAAACGGGTAGTAGCTACAGACTTATTATTCTCTTTATGGTGCGCATTGACTATTAGTGCGTCTAGCTATAATTTAGCTTTGGTGTTATTTAACGTTAACATTCATGTTGGCAAACTAGGAGTATTGTTGAGGTGAGACGAGACGATAGTGTTTACACTGCAAACCAGTTGTGAATGTAGCTATCAGAATATAGGGTAAACAGCTGAAGCGTAGACTTCATTTCCTGTTCTTTTCCCCATTGACTGATTTCCATGTGTCCAGGATTTATCCTTATTGGATGTAAAATGTCGTCTGCTTTACTGTACATTCGCTATGTTTGGAATACTGCCTCAATATTTCGTAAATTTTTACTTCAAAAAAGTGAAATAATTCCATATCTAGGTAAATAAGTTTGTAGTAGTAGACCTCTTGACTCGGAGAGGTAATATTTTGGTTTTCCCAACTTGTTTATTACCTCTCCGAGTGACGTATGTCACTGAGAGGTTCTGTAACGATCGTGTGTGTGTGTTTGTGTGTGTGTTTGTGTGTCTGTTGTTACATCCACGTGACCGCGTTCGCAGTTTCCAAATCGGAGCAAACGTGTTCGCCATTTCCGAACTGTTTTCACAGTCACGGAAATGGCTCCTCTACTTGAGTTCTCACACCACCATCTTCTGGTCTTTGTCCATCCCACACGGACACCAGTCTGTACTCACTGGCTTCTTATCACCACCATCTTTTTGTCTTCGTCCATCCCACATGGCCACCAGTTTGTATATACTGGCTTCTAATCACCACCATCTTCTGGTCTTCGTCCATTCCACTTGGACACCAGTCTGTACATACTGGCTTCTAATCACCAACATCTTCTGGTCCTCGTCCATCCCACTTGGACACCACTCTGTACATACTGGCTTCTAAACACCACCATCCACTGGTCTTCCGTCAATTCCACATAGACACCAATCTGTCTCATTGGCTTCTAACTCCATCGTCATCGTTTGGTTTAAGACATTCGCGGCGATCAGCTCGGGTTACGAGAAACGTCTAGCCTCCCTAGGGTGGGTTGTCCACCAAAGGTTTTCGCAATTGCGGTTGTTCTTGCCTTAAAGTGTAGTTCGACACCCTTATATACTACCTATTTGAGAAAGGAAAAGCAACCGGCGTATGCTTCATTTCAAACGCCAATATTAGTCAAGTCTCTCAAGAATGTTTAATTGTCTTTTATCACAACGATGTAACGCTCAATAAGGCAAACAACTGACGAAGAAAATATTTAATATTAATTATATTTATTTTAATATTTAAGATGATCTTGTTTCTCAACTCAAAATTAATACGGAAAGAGTTAAAAAGCAGCTTATGTTTTTGTCTGTGTGTGTCCGTCCATTGTTACACTAGTGCGTCAAACCTTAATATTCCCTTTTTCCATAATATAAAGTGAATATGTGGAAGTATTTTTCGTAATTATGATGTATTTAGTACTTTTGTAGCTTTAAAGCTCTGTTTCATTTTGATATTCCAAAGATTTTTTTTAATATTGTTATTTGAAATGGCTGTTTATACATTACTTAAGCTATACTACATCTGTATATAGAATAATCCTTGGTTTAGTGACTTCATGAAGAAAACTAAGTCCTAGACTCCGGCGGGTATAACAAGTATTATCCGCAATAGGCTTAGTGAAACAAAGAGTAAATAATTGGGGCCTGTGGTGAAATAAACTTTTGGCTCTGATTTTCGTGTGTGAAATGAAGAGACATTAACGGTTCAGAGTGAACCGAAAGTTAAACACACTCTTAAATAATCAGGTTAAGATATTATAATAGAAGCAAAGATCATGATGGCAATTAGATTAGTAAAAGGGCTAATGGTAAACGGGTAGTAGCTACAGACTTATTATTCTCTTTATGGTGCGCATTGACTATTAGTGCGTCTAGCTATAATTTAGCTTTGGTGTTATTTAACGTTAACATTCATGTTGGCAAACTAGGAGTATTGTTGAGGTGAGACGAGACGATAGTGTTTACACTGCAAACCAGTTGTGAATGTAGCTATCAGAATATAGGGTAAACAGCTGAAGCGTAGACTTCATTTCCTGTTCTTTTCCCCATTGACTGATTTCCATGTGTCCAGGATTTATCCTTATTGGATGTAAAATGTCGTCTGCTTTACTGTACATTCGCTATGTTTGGAATACTGCCTCAATATTTCGTAAATTTTTACTTCAAAAAAGTGAAATAATTCCATATCTAGGTAAATAAGTTTGTAGTAGTAGACCTCTTGACTCGGAGAGGTAATATTTTGGTTTTCCCAACTTGTTTATTAACACAAATCTTAAGTTTGAAAAGTCCGTTTTTCTTAGTTGCATTTACATAATATTACTAAATCAATCAGTACAATGTTGTCTCATTGAAGTTATTGGTGTGGAATAGTCATAGCTACCTATTGGCATTAACTTCTCTAAGACATTTACAGAGTTTGGACGTCATTCTTGGTCCATTGGAAATTACCATGTTCGACAAGACGAAATCATTTACTCCCGGTGGTTTATTTGACGCCACTGAGACGATCATATTGTCTGCGGCACCGAAACTGTCATTGTCAACCTCGCTCTCGTTCTTGTCAATGGATTTTATGGTACATCTTGTCATGATCAGAAACGTGTAACACCAAACTAATCGATTATATTTCCAGTCTGCTGTTTGCATTTGTCTTTTTGCTATTGTCATTTCAATACTTCTGATGCACAAATTATGGCACAAAATCATTTCAAAGAAAAAAATTGAACCATCTCAAGCAGTCACGCGATATCTGAGAGTTTTGTGGGACATATGTTCCATATTTTTCTTCGAACGTAAGCAATTAATTTAATCTTTGAAAAAATGTGTTTATTTAAGAGAAATGATCAAGTAACATAACATTATACCTTAAAAGAACGGCCTTTTTCTAAATATAAAAGAGAAAAATAAATGATTTCTTATTACAAAATAATTCGCATTTAATTAGTCTTAAAAGGTGGACATACGCCGCCATTGGTTAGTGGGGTCTGCTAAATCGAACCTCTTACCACTTGCCCCATACCTCTCTCAGCCTGTGACAATTCAACCAATCCCGTTACTCCCTTGGTGATGAGTGCTTCAATTGAGCAGACGCCACTAAAATAATGGCAGCGCAGTAGTCCACGTTATTAAGACTAATTAAATGCTAATTATTTTGTAATAAGAAATCATTTAATTTATTTAATAATTTTCCTTTCATTTTTAGAAAAAGGCCGTTATTTTAAGGAATAATGTTGTGTTACCTGAAATTTTCCATTAATAAAGATATTTCGTTCGCGTCATGTAGCTTACCCTGGGAAATTGGATCATATTTCGGAGCGTCTCGTGTTCGCGTTTTGGTTAACTGGCGTCACCTTCATCGGGTTCCTCATGAGTTGTTTCCTCAAGTCCGATTTCTTCAATGAGAAATATTTCTACATCGAGACGATCGAAGATCTTCAATTTATGCAGAGATATGCCAATGTTCAACCACTTATGCTAAAAGACGCGATGGTTTACAAATTTCTTAGCAATAGAGTGAGCGTTTTTTCGTTGCAATTATAAATCGATAGTGTTATAATGGGCAAATTCCCCTATATAGGCTAAGAAAGATAAAGCGTTCGGTAACTGGATGAAAAATGATTTGAATGAGAGGAATTTTTGCCAAGTTGCAGAATTACTAATGACAGACACATACGAGGAAATTCTTCATGGCCGAAAAGCATTGATCTTGAATAAGCAATTATTGGCTTTCCTGTTTGGTTTTGTACTTTCGGATAACATGGACATGTTGAGAGATTTCAAAGCCAAATTCGAAGGATTTCATTTTTCCAAAGGACTTAAAAGCGATTACATTTGCATCCCCGTTAATTCGTCTTTTTTGAGTAACCCACTTTTTCGTGAGAACTACGAAAAAGAGTACGAGTACTGAAATTCGGTTGTTCCATATCATAAGTTTATACGTTATGTTCCGTAAGTTTTTCACTGGTTACTGAGAGTTTGTCATGAAGTAACGTAGGTCATAGATTCTCGTAAAGTGACGCCTGGTGAAGCACTGTCAAAGCCTTAGTTCAGACAAGAAGTTATATCAGTATCTCAGAGAGAAGGTATAAGATGCCTTTGTATTCGCGCGCCATAGTCCCAGTCCCCCTTTCAAAATACAAGGGGGGGCGTAAAAGGAGGCGCCGGGCTATTTCGCCTTTCCTCAGTCGGAAAATATGACTGTAATTTTCTTGACTTGCGTCGTCGCGCTGAGGTGAGTTTTCAAGAACCAATGAGATGCTGGTTGTATTTTAGAGACGGGGATTAACTCCGGACCTACGTTTGGACTGGAGATAAAGCTGGAAGGAAATCTGGCGAATTTATACCTTCTCTCTGAGATACTAGATATAACTTCTTGGTTCAGACTAAATAGGAAGATGGACTGCAAAACCGTGTGTAGTCAATTCTCGCTTGTCGATCTCGAACTTGTTCTCAATGTGTCTCTAGCATTACTTATATGGAACACATCTTATAAACCTATGTTGATATGTATTGTGAAATTCAAAGTACTTTTATTTTATTAAAGGATTCTGGCATTATTTGAGACGAAAGCCTTCTATTACTTGGATTTTCCGAGCAATTATGCTTTGGATTTCGTCAAATGGGAACGACCAATCAAGACGGAGACTAATTTGAATATATTCGCCATTGCCAGTGTGTTTTACTTCATTTTATGGGCGCAAATGATTTGCTTCGCCATGTTTCTCGTAGAATTAATACTCGGATGGAAGATCTTTCAGATGCCACGTAAAAGAAATTCATCGAGACTATTGAAATTATAAACCTCAATCTTGCACATAAGAAAGAAGTTCCCTACCAACCAGCAGAAACGAAATCCGCTCAGAATAGGGTCTTTTATCAGTCGTAATTCGCGTATTGTGTCTGCATTGATAAATAATCTAAATATGTTTGAACTCTTGCTTAGAAGGAAAGTATTTCCATGGTATTTTTTATCATGGAATCTGTGACCCATTTTCACAAACTGAAATCACCAGCTTGACAAATTTCCGAAACTATAATTTAATGCACGCATCGGCGGGTCTGGGCGCGTGACCAAAATCTGAGACTTTAAGAAGTAAATAACAATCCATTACCCTTCACTCCGTGGATATTTTTGTCAGCCCAAGCTTGTAACAAGAGATTTGCCACAAAGTTTAGCATTGTAAAAATATAAAGCGGTACGAGACAGCGTTTAAGTGTAAAATTCGAGCTAGTTGCGGTATTTATAGTCTCACCGAATTTTCTAGCGGTTAACAGCTTTAGTTGTCATTCTTCTCTTAATACAGAATCAAAGTATTCTCATTTCCCAGGTAAGGTTTTTAGAATGTAGAGTTAGGGCTCCATACATTTAAAAGAGTAGAAGCACGGATATTTACAATTATATTTGGATAAAAGTGTTGTCTACTAATAGAAAAAATGTGGCAATTATAGTATGCATTTACTCTGAGAATCTGTGAACGCAAAGAAATTTAATGTGATAAGTTTTGCAAACGCTAAGGAATTAATGTGCTAATTTTTGGAAGCAAAGCAAATTAATATGGTTATTAGTATAAGCAGAAGCATGAGTTAATAATATTTTAGCTCCCTATAAGTTACTCAGGCAATTAATTTTTATACTCCAGCGTTTTCTCCCGCGCCGCCGGCTTCCCAATTATATGCGACGCTCTGCGGCCGCCACGTGAACGAAAATCTTATTTACCCTTCTTTCCGGGTTTTCCCCGGAAGCTCGTGTAGTGGAAGCTAGCCAATGATATCGGAGCTATTTAAGCAGCCGAATATTTCGCTCAGTAGCCTCGGTTAAGAAAACAGTTAAGATATCAGTGGATTGGATTGGATTTAGCTCAGTTGTACAATTTTCTGGTTTCAGGACACAATAACAACTCTTATCTTTAGCATTCTTTATCAATATAGGCAAATTGCATTGAGTTCCTGCATTTTTTTGTCTCAGTACTGACACAAACGGCATAATTTAAAGTTAAATTGTTAAAACATAAAAATTCACGACTAAAACACTCCCTTGGTGAAAATGCAGCGGACGACTCGAGGTCGAGGAGCCGTACGAGCGGGATTTTTTTTTCGACAAGAGAGAGCGCAACATTCGGATTATTTTCTCGCGCGGGCGAAATGAGAAGAAATCGCTGGATACATTACGCCTATGGAGCCTGAGTAACTTATAGGGAGCTAACATATTATTAACTCATGGCAGAAGTCCATGAAATTAGCCAAGGAAGTAACCAATAGCGAGGTTTGGGACTTCGCTCTCTTGTGTAGCAATACTGAAGAAGGGCGACACATTCGCCACCTCGCGATAACCTTTCTCAGATCTCCGGTTTAGGTGCGACTCGTACGCCAAAATTTGCCCTATTGAGAGGAAAAACTATTGGCTGAAAATGAGCACAGTATCTCTAAAGGCACCGGAAAACGCCCCCTTCCACAGGGGAAGGGATGGGGTGTGAATTTTGGAACAGTCAAGGTCATTCAGTTTTTTATGACTAGTCATAAACCTATTGAAAAAAATTTATTTAACGACCGTGGCCGTTCCTTTTTTATTTTTTTATAAAGCAAATAATCTACCCTTTAGAGATCCAGCGTTCATGGGCTGAAGAAGTCACGCCCCGCTCACGTCAAGAAAGACTTCCTAGAGAGTAGCTCGAGATTTCTAAAAGTTTTAGGAAAGGGGGATAAATTTAAAACCCTAGTCATCGAGTTAGGCGGAGTTCTTACCCCAGCAGAGACTTACGCTATACCAGCTATTATAATTGTTTACTTCCTTGGCTAATTTAATGGACTTCTATTAAAAGCAAAAAATTTTAAAAAGGGAATTTGTGAACTCAAAATCGAATTAAACGAAACTTTTTAAGAGGGAATTGGTGTTTTTTTATATCCGCACTGTCTATAAAGAAAGTAAGAAACGCCACTACTTTCAAGGTTGGAGTCAGCTCATGTTTGCTCAATAAAAACAAGGTTAATGATTGGTTTCTTCTGAAGTTTTATAGAAAAATGCGTTTCCCACAACCGTACTGTTTACCATCATTAAATATAGCATAAATTTCGTGACATTTTCTTTTCTTTCCTTTTCACAAGTTCGCGTCGAGGTATGTACTTTTCCTTCCCCGATCTCGAATTAGTGTAAATATACCGGTATTCTCTTTTTTGACGGTGCTTTGGTGTCTTTTTTCAGAATATTGGATTTTCAAGCCTCATGTTTCGGTCTCTGTTCTCTTTAATGACATAAATAACTACATTTATGAAATATATAAATACTGGCAACGGACACTTTACAGGAAAAATTGGGAAATTGGCGTAGACATCTCATTTGGTCGAAGAGACCTTTCCGCAAATATTCTTGGAAATTTTCCGAGACTTGCAAAAGCTAAGCCACGTTTAGTGAAAAATCCTCTACTTGATCCAAAATATTAAAGAATAATGTAAGTACTTGCAACTTTTCTCGCGTGTAGAGCTCGGAATTTTCTATCCATTACTACAAATTGGTGGATAACCGATTATTTATAAACAAAGTCGTGCGGATGTAATACGATTTAACATGTCAGTTCTGTGGATAATTTTTGAGTATGGATAAAGTTAAAATAACGTGGATAATGGATAGATAATGCCGAGCTCTACTCGCGTGTAATAAGTACTTAGATCCAAATGTTATGAGAAACGAGTAGATTTTATGGTCCTATATATGTGAACAACCAATGAAACACGAGGAATGAGAAGCGGGCGGTTTAGCAAAATTTAAAGCCCTTTCCCCTTAAATTAAATCATTTATAAGTATGGAGTCTATGGCCTCTAAAACGGAGGGGGAAGTAGAAAATCAAGTGATTTTTTATCAATTCTTCTACTAATTACAAGACCAGTCTGTATTGTGAAACATTCAGGAAATACTTCCAAATGATTTTAAAAATCAAATTAGGTTCAGATATTAAGGATAATTTTAAAGAAGGACCTCCGACCAATCGCGTAACGCCCTGCCTTTTTATAAAAAAAATTCTCGTATTAAAAACCAGGAAAATTGAATGAAATGTGAATTAATCATCAGGGGGAACTCAATGTGCAATGTTTTTCTTTGTTACGCAACTTTAATGCATCATTGCATCATGTATAAGTTCACACCCCTGTATATGAGAATATAAAACTATACCAATTTCGCAAAAGAAGGCGTGAAAGTTTGACCCTCGCTTTACTTAAACAATCAACTATTAAGTGCTTAACACCCGAAACGTTTTCGCGTACAATATTTACTTGCACTTAACTGTACAAGTTACACGCACATTAGCTACTTTCGTTCTACAAAATTAATACGTTATGGAAGATTTAATATCGATGCATATATCAACAAAGGGGTATTAGAAAATCTAAGGGTAAAGATTTTTATAAAGAATTTGATAGTTTCATTTGCTTATCCTGGTATTTTTCGAAAATTTTGTAGAAATTCACAAACGAGTTTTTAAAGCTCAAATTTAAAGGTCAATTGTGAGCGCATGCATTTACATGCTGTTAAGTACTCCTTTAAATGTGTTCATGATTGTGCAAGTTTTAAAGAACTATCCAAGTTATTGATTCATTTATCGATATCCAACGTTCTTGAGTAGTTGTTCTTCGGTCATTAAGCTTATTGCTTTGAACGTTAGAATCCTGAATGTACGTATATATTTTTGAAATTTACTACCAAAGCTCTGTGAAAGGAAAATTATTTTTAAGCATTAAGCATTATTTTCCTTGACTTATTAAACTATTGCTATTATTTCTAATTGGTATAATTTATTCTAATAATATGAATTGTTTAATTGGCCAATATAATTCCGAATTTCGTATACAATTCATTGGAAATAATATGAATTAAACGTGAATTTCTCTTCGAGAGGTCCTTATTTTCAAAAAGTCACCGTCGACACTCTGACAGCTGCCAAAATACAAGTTTAGAGCAAATTTAAGTCAATTAGTTGAATAATTATTAACACATATCAGAATTAATTCAATCGAAGAATTTTTTTAAAACTTTGTTGAGAATTTTCGACCTTTTGATAAAATCGGGCCTAACGAAGAGAAACTTGAAACAAAGGTTTCATTTAATCGCGGAATAAAGCACTTTAAATTGTTCGCTCGAATTACATATTATAAGAAAAGAAGTCTTCTCGACTTTGAAGTCAATTTTTGAAACTTTTAAAAAATAAGAACAATTAACGGAAAGGTTTTGGTTAAGTTTTATTAATGATTTCGATGTTTTTTATGGCCTCTATCTTGGTGGTGTTTTCGCTTTTACTTTCTTAGAATATTGACTTTCAGAGACTTGTTTTGGTCTCTGTGTTAATGACATTTTTAAGTACTAGAAAAGGGAATTTCATTTGAAGATCGTAGAAAACGTAGTATTCTAGACTATTAAAATAATGATTCTCATGGTTTGCTCAATAGTCTTCACATTCCTGTTTGTCCTAATTTACTGACTTCAGACTAAATCTTGCAAGTTGGTGACACTCCCTTATATCCTGCAAAATTTCCTAAACTTAGGAACCTTGCGAAATATAGACGAAAGAAAGTATTTCTGAAAATATGAACAGAGAAATATTCAGTTGCTAAATTTCCTTTTTGTTTCTTAATATTGATTAATATGAAGGATCTTGTATATATTTGAGAAAGTGGTTTTTTGTATGTTTGTTCTTTACGTACAGTCACAATTCATTACAGAATTTGACAGAACTGCGTGCCTAATGTCAGTGACAGCATAAGTTCATAATACATGTTCCATAAGTTTATTACTGGTTACTGAGACCTTGTCATGAAGTGACGTAGGTCATAGATTCTCACTTGCCCTCAATGTCTTAGTATAGATTAAATAGAAAGTTGGACTACAAAACCGAGTGTAGTCAATTCTCCAGTCGTTCATGAAACTAGCTCTCAGTAACTATCCAGCATTACTTATGGAACATATCTTATAAACTTATTCTTATATGAAACTACTAGCTGTTACCCGCGGTGTCGCTCGCGTGTAATAAGAACTTCCATCAAAATTGTATAAAGAATGGGTAGATGGCGGCGGATTGGAAAAATCTTTGTTAGTACGCACCTACTAATGACTAACGTTCCTGCAAATTTTCAGCCTTCTAGGGCAAGCGGTTTGGACTGGGCGTTGATTATCAGTCAGTCTGTTAGTCAATCAGTCAGTCAGGACTTTGATTTATATAGATATAGATCAAACTTCCACTGTGGCTCAAATATATTTGGCTTTTGCTAAATAATATTTAAAAATTCATGTAAATTTAAACAATATCTGATTTTTCAGAACATACTGAAATGACGTTAGCGTTACGCTTCTCAATTTTGCTCCTTTTATTTGCGGCTAATGGGTATGTAATTCTTCAATTTTAAAATAGTTTCTGAATCAAATCGTGGCGGAATTAAACAAAAAAATTGCTAAACACTATTTTACCGCCTAGAAAATGCGAGGAGAGAAGCGTCGATGTTGACTGGGAATCACTTAAACCGGAAAAGTGCGTCAATGACGTTGGCTACAAGAGACCCAGTAAGTTGTCATAGTTCATTTGAAGTAAGTAGATTGCACCATAAGGGTTCCAATTGGTTTCCATTCTTTCGAATTCATTTCCAAAAATAGATTGTACCAAAAGTATAATGGAAAAGAACGTGGAGGCTATAGCCTGATTTCGCGAGTTCTAAATTAAGCTATTTGACATATCAATTAATTATTTTTTTGGCACTTAAAAAAAGCACAGCTAAGGCGTTCACAATATACACTTTTAGAATTTATTAGAATTTAAAATTCAAAGCAGTTTCAGATTTCTTTGATTATTTGAAACTAACACCTCCGACCAATCACGTAAGAAAATTTATGATTTTAACAAATCTCGCGCTAAATTTCATTCGACGTGGAGAGTGCCACGGGAATTTTCTTAAACAAAATTCTTTCTGGGGGTTACGCGATTGGTCAGAGCCGAGAGTTTCATCTTTTTAATAAAACCTCAAACTAATATGATTTAAAAAATCATTGTGAGGTATTGCCTGGATTAAAAATCACTTGATTTTACTTTTCACCCTCACAAGCACGTATCGCGATATACCACTTTTGAACGCATTATATCTATACTTTCCCATAAAATTGGTTATATCAGGGATAGATTTAATTTTAGAAGTAAGAAGGGAGTACAGAGTAATCTGGTCGCGCGTCAAAGTCCTGGACCCCCTTCCACGGGACGGATGGGTATGAAAGAAGAGGCGGGTCATAGCGACAGAGGTAAAAGGGAATACGTATTTTTCGCCGTCCCCGTCAGTAACGTCATCAAAACGTAGTTTAAGTGAGCCAATAAGATAATTTAAACTTTTCGTTACGTGTTGGAGGGAGGGGCTCTATACTGGGCTATGAGTCGGACTGAAGTAAATAGTAACTGTTCTCCATTCCTACTTCTAAAATTAAATCTATCCCTGGTTATGTTTAGTGAAAAAACGCGGTTTATTTAAACTGATTTGAGGGTTTTAAATTTAGGTTCCCCCATAACTGTCTCAGAGATTCTCATCATTTCGGCGGTGTACGATATTTCTGAGGAAAATTTGGTGAGTTGCCTAATAAAATATCAATTTATCTTTCAATATTTCTTGTTGGAGTGTAAACTCACTTATATGGGTATACCCTCTATCACACCGTACATCGCAAGATAGGCTTTACTTGGCCTGTGTAGGTAGTGATTTTTGAATTTCTGGTCCGGTACGGGTAGGTGAAAAACTTCCAATCGGGTATCGGGTCGGGTACCCGGATTTCTAACGAGTACTCGAGTAATTAGGCCTAACCAAACCTAAATTGCTTTTCGGGTAGCAAAAATGTTTCTTTGAATTTCTGTCTGGCTGTATCATTTTATTCTTCTCTAAACTCGTAGCTTAATTTGCTCAGTTAAGTTTTAGTTACATTTGGAAGAGTGCCAAAACCAATACCCGATATTTCTAGGCCTTGTTACGGGAAATGAGCGGGAAAATTTAAATATTCGAAAGCTTTGGGGTATTAAGAAATTAAGTTTTCAGGT
This sequence comes from Phalangium opilio, assembly GCF_054372755.1. Classification (NCBI taxonomy): domain Eukaryota; kingdom Metazoa; phylum Arthropoda; class Arachnida; order Opiliones; family Phalangiidae; genus Phalangium; species Phalangium opilio. Next base: position 6,078,622 of record NW_028324166.1, read on the forward strand.
TTCGGGTAATCGCCGAGTACTGGGTACTCGCACAGGCCTTGTTTCTACCCATTCGAAGAAGGGGTATTTATTCCTGCAGTGAACTATGGGGGTCTTACTTCCCAAAACTCTTAACTTCATTCATGTTTTTTACTCTGCATCTTTGGTATAATTAATTTTCTTTTTCTCTTTGGCATTTAAATAGGAATTTAAATTAGACATTACATTATGGGAAACCTGGGTTGATCCTGCTTTAAACCTGACCCGTGTGACAATAGCACCTTTCCGTCACGAAATGATGCCTTCGTACTTTGATAAATGCATTTGGAAGCCAGACACCATTTTCCATAATGCCAAGGACTCCAAATTGTACGGTGATACTTTGCCCAACAAATTCACCGCGTTGATAGAGTTCTACGGAAAAACCTCTGTCCTGAGATCAGGCCGGTATGATGTTTTTATTTAATTTCTTAGTCTCTTGGCACTGAAATTAATTTACCTATAATTTGTCGAAATAGATACATGGTAACTGTGAGGTGCAGTATGAAGTTTCACTTGTATCCCTTAGATTCGCAGTTCTGTTCTTTGGAAATTGGACTTCGTAAGTGATTATATACAGGAATGAATGGAGGGTAGTTGGAATGGCTAAGTTCAAATCATAATAGGCGTGAAATGATCTTGGAAACATCTGGCGTGGCTTATTTTATGTTAGCTACGTCATAGACTGACGAAATACGATTATTCCCTGCTTAAATATTTTCATTGGCTGCCAAAAAAGTGAAAATTCTTCCGCTAACTCCACCCTCTATCCGCTCGGTCCCTAGTTTGAAACAATTAGACATTTACCGCCTTCAGGAGATGGCTAAGCCGACGATGGGAGAGGAGCTACACTTTTCAAAAACAAAATAAATAAATAATTAAAGCCTCGCTATATGTTTCCACCATCAAGGGAACACCTCTAGCCCCTTTAGTCATTCCAACCCCCTCTATACATTCCTGTTAACTTAATTACTTGAATTTGCGTGTCTAGCCTTGTCATTTTTTATTTGTCATTCTAGTGGCATCAAAATATACGGATGTGAAACTTACTTGGGTCAAAGATAACCCCGTGATAAACTTGAACAAGATCAAGCCTCTCAATTTTGACATACAGCTTCTGAACGCAACGATATACACCGATAAAAGCACGTATCATTTTTACCAACTAAAAGGAAAGGCACTGGTGCCTGAAAAACTACTCTGTATTTGCCTATCTTAAGCCTAGTTGTATTAAACAAACCGCTGTAATTCTTCTAAGAAGTAAGGACAAAGTTATCGGTCATTGAAAAATATGACACTGAATGAAATACGTTAATGAAACATGATTTGCGTAAACCTGTTTGTTTTACCCAAAAAATTCGTAGAAGCGACCAGTAGTGAATCTGAGCCAATAGTTTTAAACATCTATCCCAAACCCCCATCTAAAACATAAGAACACCATTTTCAAAGAAATTCAGCATTGCGATAACGACTAATATTCGCACTGATAGTGCTGGTGAACTGAATTCTGATGGTAATGGTTTTATTCATTTAAGCGTTCGGCAGGGAAACCCTTTTGGCAAATATGGTTTTCGTTAGATCCGTTATGGCTAGTGTCGTTAATACGTACGTTCCAAGGTTTGTTTCATTAATATAGATTAATAACTTAAATGGTTTTAACGTTACTGTTAAACGTTTCTGTTAAGCTTTCTGGTGGTATGCTTGTCTTTCGTCTCCTTCTGGCTTCACGTGGACGCTGTACCTGGTCGAGTGACTCTTGGAGTGACGGCGATCTTAACACTGGCCACTTCAATCAATCAAGCGCGAAGTTCATTGCCAACGCTTGACTATATGACAGCCATGGATGTTTGGCTCCTAGGATGCATGATAACCGTCTTTCTGTCGCTCATCGAATTCACCTTGGCTCAATCTTGGAGTCGAAATGCTCTCAATTCTGTACGTGAATTCAAAATGAAAAATAGCATTTAGTTTCATTTACTAGTTTCATAGGCAGTATCATTTATTAAGGAATACCCTTCTTGCTCTTAATTATATAACGCAATGTTGCAAAAACTCCTTAGGCAGACATAATGAAATGAAAGGGATTTTCAGCTACGATGAGAATTAGACTGGGTGGCTAATTAATGACATAGAGATGAACAAATGTCTAGGTTAGCAAAGTAGCTGACACAATGAAGGCGAAGGAAGTGGCAATTACCTGGCTTAATGAATTGGGTTGGCATATTTCTTCATTTGAAATGTTCCTATATCGTACTATCTTTACATTCTTGCTAGGAATAGTTTGACCAGAAGTAAGATGAGACTAGAAGTATCGAGGTAACCAAATTCTTCACTTGGCGAAAGTGAATATTCTTGATAACACAGCAATGGTTGGCCCTCTGGTAGCGGTTTCTGAATTTTCCCTCCAAAACGTGAGACGCTCGTGGCGGTAGACGGCCGAACTAGATTCAAGCACCCGCGTCCGTGTTCCTCGGCTTCAGGTTGAGGGGAAGGGGGTAGGAAATTTTTTGGAACTCGACCAATTTTTTTCTCTCTAGTGTAGGCGCGATGGAAGCGGCATAAAATCCTCAAATTTGTTCACTAGTACCAGGATATCCTACCAATGCTAGAGCTTTCTACTTCTAGTCTCATCTTACTTCCGGTTTGACCTAATGAAAGACCTGATAAACTACGATAAGAAAATCCGATTGAAAATCTTTCTCAGATTCCCTTTACTTCGATTTCGGATTGATCATAATGTATTTTGTGACATTTCATGGTAACGCTTTTAAAGATTAAACAAGTAATGGCATTAGAGCAGTCCCTATACACTATAGCTTACATATTAAGCTTACTAATTTCATTAATATGAAAGAACCAATTAAAAAATATCCAAACCACTTGAGCAGGCGTCCAATGTCGTGAAGATTTCACCGAAAGAAAAGACAATCAATGCATGGGCTGACCAGTGTGTTGATGTAAACATGGCCAATGTCAAGCAAAGAAAGCAAACAGATTCGGCTCCGCCGGAAAAAGCAACAACCAAGAAAACAGCGCCTGTTGTCAAAAAGGACAACATTTTGGACCGGGTATCACGCGTATTCTTTCCATTGGCATTCATTGGCTTCACCACCATTTACTGGGTTTATTTCATGAGTCTTGCTTACAAATAAGAATTACCTCTGTGCCCAGAAAGATCACTTCAGCATGCAGGAGGGTTATGGACTCCTGTTTCAGTCATTTTAATATTTTTGCTTAAATTATAACGTAGACCATTTACTAAAAATCTAATATATATTTCTTCACCAAAATTTATCACCCTTTTCTACCAAGTTGGATCCTTCATATCACTTTTCCCTAAACCTCTTTTTACTACCCACCTTTTCATCCCCCAATTCCATTTTTTTCTCAATAATAATTTCTTCAAAAGGACTGATACGTTTTCCGGTGTTTTTAGTTAATATTTTAGGTAATTGAACTTTGTAAACCTAGCCAAATATTACGTAACTTAACGAAGTGTAACCTAATGTAACGTAATCTTACCTAATGTAACGTAACATAAACTAGTCAATCAAACCCTAAACTGCTCTAACCCTCCCTTGCATAATTCATGAATTGAGTGATTGGTAGAATTTAATTGGAAGAAATGAGGGAATAGCTCGAGGGGCTACTCACTTCCCCAAAAAATGTACACCAGATTTCTTATTTCCAAATATTTCCGATTTATTTCTATTATTTTTGTATTTCTTTATTTCCCGATATTTCTCCTAAAATTTCCAATATTTTCACTATATTTCCCTTAAATTTCCAATATTTCGATTATTCCTTCGTATTTCTAATATTTCTCAGTATTTCTATTATTTTTGTATTTTTTTATTTCCCGATATTTCTCCTAAAATTTCCAATATTTTCACTATATTTCCTTTAAATTTCCAATATTTCGATTATTCCTTCGTATTTCTAATATTTCTCAGTATTTCTATTATTTTTGTATTTCTTTATTTCCCGATATTTCTCCTAAAATTTCCAATATTTTCACAATATTTCCTTTAAATTTCCAATATTTCGATTATTCCTTCGTATTTCCAATATTTCTCATTATTTCTTAATATTTCCAATATTTCTCATTATTTCCTAATATTTCCGATATTTCTCATTATTTCCCAATATTTCCGATATTTCTCATTATTTCAGATATTTCCCAATATTTCCGATATTTCTCATTATTTCAGATATTTCCCTATATTTCCGATATTTCTCATTATTTCAGATATTTCCCTATATTTCCGATATTTCTCAATATTACGATATTTCTCGAAATATTGAAATATATTTCTTAAGGCTTGTACACCATATTTCGTAAGTGGCTAGCCCCTCGGAATAGCTAAAAAACAGGCACTAACTTCAAAAACTTTTAGGATAATATATGCCTATCATATTATATTACTCCACTCTATTTTCTGTTTCCAAAATGTGCTTGAAATGACCAATTGACCGAAATCCACATATAGGCATATCTGTAAATTGGATACAGTATTTTTCACAGGCACTTCAACATATTTACACAGTACTTTTCTCTTTAAACTTAATATATGTTAGCGATGTTAACGAGTAATTTTAATTTCGTTTGCATTAATGGCCAATTCTTTTTTATGTTACTACAGTAAGTAAAACAAATTACTCAAACATCATTTAAATCTGAAAAAAATATTAATTTTTGAGGGCAAATGATAATAGCTCTATTGTTTTTTATGCATAATAATAATAATATAATGCTTTGTATGCATTCTAGAAGAGTGACTCACTTTAATTCCATGTAGTGTTTCCAATAATAAACCTAATGTAACCAAAAAATGAGTAAACCAATATATAAGTCAAAACACCTCAACGAAAGTATGAATTCCTTTTAGTTCAATTTAAAATTTTTTTAGTTAGAATTTTTTTCTGAGCTAACACAGACATAATCGGGTAGGTATACTTCCATTGAACCGAATTCCCATTGGGCAGAAATCACATAGTATTTTCGAAACTATCGGAATGGCTGATTGAGAGTGAATGGGTGCTTGGTTTAAAATTAGGGCAATCACCTATGCTTTAGTAAAACTGTTTTTGCTGGAAAAACACTCGAAGTAGCACTCTAAAAATGGGTGCAATATATTTTCGCAATAATTCAAACTTCACGTATTGGTCTTACTGTTGACTATTGTAATTTTAGTGTTGTAATCCCCGAGTCTCTGACAAGTGCTCCTATTTCAAAATGAGTTAGGAAATACGATATAGTTTATTGAGATGACAATAAAATGTTTTCGCTCTGATAACAAAATAAGTAACTGCAGAGCCGTTATTAACAGAGACAAGAATCCAGCATTATTGACGTCAGCCGAGACTGGAAAACATTAATTATGGCGTTTTCCTCCGTCTGCTAGTAATATGCAACATTGGAAGACAAAGCCGCAATGTAATAAACCTTAAAGCAGTTTTTAATCTCATCCCAAAAAAATTGTAAATGCAAAAACCCAGAAATCTATTAGAGTTGAAGTACCTATGTCTGAATGGCTTATAAAGAGAACTTCTCTGCGCTTCCATCCATTAGCTATCGTCTAACCCGAGCGATGTGTACTTATTGGTTTCTAACACCACCATCATCTAATCTTCTCTACCACATAGACATCACCAATCTGGATATATTGACTTCTAACCACAACACACACCAATCTGTCACATTGGCTTCTACTTCTTTATCATCGTTAGGGTTAGGAAAAAATCTTCCGGCGTCCGAATGGCGGGACTTCCACCAAACTATTGCCCCTTTACTTATCACTAATTGGGAATCGGTCGCCATGTATGTACCAATTTCCAGAAAGTGGCGAAAGAGGCATAGTTAATATAAAGCGACGATACCCCATTGCATTTCGAATCAAGGAAATAAGAGAAGTCGATTTAGGACAAATGACCAATGACGTTAGTTGTGTAGAGAAGGTTTGTTTTTCATAGGAAAACGGCAACAAGGCTGCAGCACGTTACACCCTAAGTTATGTAAACCGATTAAATATACTTCAGTGGTGAAAAATATTGATAATTATGCTGTAACATAAAAAATGGTAATTTTCATGTGTCCTAGCTCTTAGAGAATCGCCACTTGGAAATAGAAAATACTAATGGAAAGCAGATGCGAACACGCAAGGGAACCGTATATGTTGAGCTCACTTACGATCTTTTACTATTGCTAGGGTCGTTTCCCAAAATGAAGACAGGCGAAGCGGAAAAAAAATTCCTAGAGTTTACGGACCATTTTTCGACATTGAAACATTACTTTCGCTGGGTCACTACTCTGTTTATATTGATTCTTGCACTCTATACTAAAGTACCATAACCCTTTTGACTCTTATCATTGATTGATTATAGTATCTTTTTGTAGATCCATGAATATAAAGGGTTGGAGTTTACTTACCAGAAACATTTTAGAGATTGACATTTCAGTTCGTAGCTAACGAAGAAGAAAAAGATGTCTCCCATGGTTAATATTATTTTGACCTTGGTCGGTCTCTCTGTTGTTACCAACGGTATCCAGGCCGTCAACCTCGATTTCAATTCATGCAGTAAGTTCTTTCATAAATCCATACGGCTGTGCGAATGGTGGTTTTTCAAACCGAATAGTAAATATCCTATTCGAATTCCGAATCAAGTACTCGTTCAAACGAATATTACTCGTTTTTCAAAAAATCTAGTTCGAGTATACTCGTATTTTTCAAAACGAGTACTCGGTTTAACAGAAGAATATTCTTTTCGAAACGATTAATCGTTTTCTAAATACACCATGAAGCATCACTATTTTTTTCAAAACGAGTACTCGAAAATTTTATTACTCGGTTTCATCAGACATATATTCTTTCAATTCCTATTTTCAGTCGAATACTCGTTTTCTATTCGGATTCAACCACTTAGAAACGATTACTCGGCTAAGGGAACTGTATTAGTATTTAATACGGTTATTCGAATTTCCTCTCGAATAACCGAGCAGTTTACCCTGTTTCCGCTAGGTGTCCATATGAAATAAATTTTAACTGGTTAATTGTGTTTAAAGCAATATTTTGAGAATATATGGAACAGTTCCTAATCATACTTTGCTTAGCAAATTTATAGTAAGGGTGTAACGTTGGTTCAATAGATTTTTAGTGTCTTTGTCTTGGATTGAAGATATTTTGGTCTAAAACAGTATTTCTGTATCTAGATGGTACCACTGTTTTGAGTGTTAACGTTCCTCAGTGTTCGTGCGTCGTAAAAAGATACCAAGATGTCCAGTTTCGAGTTACCTTCAAAGCCCGTGAGTATAGAAAAAATAAGTACTACTTGACCGTTATTCTTTTGTGGCGTGCGCCGCAGCCATTTTGCCCAACAATATATGGCAAGTTTGCATTATCAAGAAAATGATGCTTGGGTGTTTGCATACGAAAAAAATATAAGGAGGTTGTTGTGCTAGAAACCTTAAAATACAGTTTCAACTAGATAATGAGCTTGACATGTTTAGAAAGGAAAGATACGGGATTTAAATGGTAATGTTTTCTTTAGAACATTACTCTGAAAAGCTCAGGTCAACCGTTTCCGCATTCGATCCGAAATTTTTACATTCTGAGTACTTTCCCGAAACCGACTCCTGCGCTGCCAATTTAGTGGAACCACCCTGCCCCATCGTGCCAAATAACATATACACTTACACAAGGAACTTCCAATGGGGAAATCACAAACCAACTGTAAGTGTCCAATTAATTAGCTATAGTCACTTCCTCTCTCAAAGATTGAGTCGAAGCTGAAAGGACGAATGAGAGTATATAGTGAAAAACACTCGCCGAGCTAGTAGCAGGCGCCTTTTCTCGGTTTTCGTGGGACAGGCCCAGGTAGTCTGCTAGCTAAAACTCGCAGAGTCTTAGCCTCTCCAAACACATTTTCTCAAACGGTTTTTTCCTTGCTGTTCATTTATCTTCTGGTCAGAGATATTACAGCAGAACAGTAGTTACGATTGTCCTTGTGAGGAGAAGAATATTTCATTATCTGACCTCTAGAGTAGCAAAATGGGATTTAATGCTAAATTAGTTTGACTTTTATTTACCGAGTACCAATCATGAAGTCTTGGATGTGTCTATAAATATTACTTGTTATAGGTTAGTAGATCTTACTTTCCACAAGTCATTTCGCTTAGACCATCGAGGATGGGAATTTCGGGTCAGATTAAGCTAAAGGGCTGTATCGTACCGTAGTTCTTTATCTGTGCGGAAGATTAATATTAGAATTTTATGTTCTCTTCTCAGGGAAATTACGAATTCACTCTCAAGGCAGTTGATGAACATGACATGGCTATTGGTTGCGCAACTAAAATGAACATTACAATAGATAGAGACATATAAGTTTTCAATTTTTGTACAACCTTTGTGAACTTATTTTGCATCAGTCAAATGTACCCATGTGAAATTATTTTGCTACAAGTAAATGTACCCATGTGAACTTTTTCTATAGGAATAAAGAAAATCCACCCTTGATTTCGGTTTGTTAAAATTTCTATTCTATTTTTCGTATTTAACATATTATAATTTTAATTTAACATGTCTCAAGTCCATTAATATTTAGGTACCTTTCACAAGCTCGCTGGTTTACTGAATGTTAATCGAAAGAAGTTAGTAAATTTGTATTTCATCTCATTACGGTAATAAGTTATGCAGTATAATTAAATATTCAAATATTCATTAAAATTACACCTAAAGCGTCTTCTGCTAAAAGGAACAATGTGGCAATTATAATATGCAATTTATTGTGTCAATTTGGAGACGCAAAATAATTAAACGAAAGAATTTAGAGACGCAAAACAATTCACTGTGAGATTTTGTTATTTCAAAGCAATTTATTGTTAGAATTGCAGACGCAAAGCAATTTAATGTCATAATTTATAGACGCAGAGCAATTAAATGTGAAATTTATTGTAGACGCAAAGCAATTTAATGTGAAAAATTGTAGACCCTAAATTAATTTAAATGAAACGTTTTATGATCGAATTTAGGGTTTTTAATCTTCAAACTTTTTATTACGAAATTTCTCTACTATTAAGAGCTCAGGGTTGCTGGCAGCTCATGTTTGCCTAATAAAAGAAAGGCTGATGATAGATTTTTTTGGAAGTTTTTATACAAAAAATGTTGTCCCAAAATCGAACTGTTCACCATCATTAAATATAACTATAATTTCGTAACATGTTCCCTTCGTGGCGAGTTAATGTATGTTTCTTTCCCCAATCTATAATTATGTGTAATTACATTATCTTTTTTGACTGTGCTCTTTCACAATATTGACTTTCTAGGCCTTGTTTCGGTCTGCTTTCTTTAATGGGATACGTAAGTACTGGTAACGGGAATTTTTCATGAAAAAATGGGGAAAAGGCGGAGGCATCTCGCCGGTTGCTCAAATAAGGTGCACTAAGTAGAATGCGCCTTTTCACAAAAGTTTTCGGAGTTGCGTTTAACACGCAATTTTCCGAAACTTGTGAAACCGACGGACCAAAGTAAATACAGCTACGCTCTGTGCAAACCTTTGCTTGATCCAAAACAATACAGAGTTATGTAAGTAGCTGTTACCCCGCAACTTTGGTCGCTTGTAATTAGTACTTAGATTGATATGCTATAAGAAACGGGTAGATTTTAGTATTAATAGTACTAAATTAGTATAAACAGTACTATAGTTGGTCTGTATACGTTTTCCAGTTATCATCACTCTTGGGGTTTTTTTTGTGTAAAAAAAAACCGAAGTAGCTAATGTGATTTCCCAGGGTTCAAGATTCATGGAAAACGATTCAGCGCGGTTTAGCCCGAAAACGTAGCATAAAGACAGAGCTTATTTTCTATTTATAATATTAGTGTTGCAATCGAAAATTAAGATTCCTGACTTTAAAATTTTACTTTCATATACATATTGAAATTTGTTCGCATTTATTTCGGGACTTATGTTACAACGATTAATATGGATGGGTGAAGGGCCGTATAGAGAAGGTGAAGTAATTCTGTCAATTTCCGTTAGGCCTGTAACTTTTATTGACACCGGACGCGTCTAGGGTTGTCTTGATGGGGTGCGCTATTTGGCCGTTTTTCTCGACGGCCATGGATAAGTGGGTACAAAGACTAAATAGCGTTTTGCCTTAGTACGCCGGATAGCTTAAAAATAATCTATAAAAGAAAAGTCAGGTTAAAACGTTTCGTGCCTTATTGTATTAATTGTAAGAATTGAATGTGCTGTGCAGTAAAGCGAAACACTATTCTCTTAGAGGTTTTTTGTTTACTTTTCACAGTTACATGCACGCCATGAAAGTGGTCACTCAGTGCGCAGTTTTCCAGAGTTCTTATGGATTTTCTTCCTAAATATTGATCTCAATATTTATTTTATACTGAATTGCGTTATTTCGTAGTTGCCCCATAAATAGAACGTGTTTACCATGAAAACTAAAGAATTGATGAATTTCTCATTCCCACTCTTGATTTTCGTGCTTTTAATGTAATTCTGCATATTTTAATTTAATTTTAATTTAGATTTTGGTCAGAGAATTAACTAATTGGATTCATTAATTAATTGATTTAGAAAGCACGCCAATAGTTCCAATAAAATTAATTGGGTAAATGTGAAACCTAATTTATGCGTTGAAGATGTGGGATACGAGAGACCAAGTAAGTTCCAGAAATAGCTCAAGTAGATTTGGTCAAAAAGTTTTTTACTTGTTTGTTTACCCTGCCTTAGGTTCAGCTGTAAATGTTTCAATACTATTAACAATTCCTGCTCTTTACGATATTTCTGAAAAAGATATGGTGAGTTTCTTTTAAGTATCGTTGTTGTATATTTTTTAAAAGTCTCAAACTTCAATGTGATAATCCAATTAATAATCGGTTCTTACCTCTCCGAGTCACGATGACGTCACAGAGAGGTATTACACTGGACGTGTCTGTGTGTGTGTCTGTCTGTCACCAGTTCTCTGTTGGCAAATCGAAGCAAGCGTACATCCAATATCCAGACCGCGTTTGCAGTTCATTCCATTTTCATCGTTAGGGTTAAGATGTACGCAACGATAGGCTATGATTATGATAAACATCTGGCCTGGCAATGGCAAGGCTCACGAAGTTGAGGTTTTTCTTATTATTTACTGTGAATCCATCGCTTTATACACCCTAAATTTACAAGAATTGTTAAAGAGGAATTTGCTTGAATTTAAACGTTAACAATAGATATGTTTAAAATTATTTTAGGAATAACGTTTCTTAAAACGACGTAACTGTTATTAAGGTAAATTACTGACGATTAAAATAATTAATATCAATTTTATTTATTTAATTATTAAAGAAAAACTTCTTAATTGGGTATGTCTCCTTCTCAACTCTGAGACGTTTATTTTGTTTTCCCAACTTGTCAAAAATATATTCGCTGTATTTTGTGCAATACGTGATAAAGTGCATGCCCTTGGCCTACTCTTCTTACACCCCAAAAACCTAGAAACCGCCCTACAGTTTAAGATCTCAAGCCAATGAGCTCCCCTTTCACGCATCTCCATTTCAGTGCTCAATTTGGTCAACCACGCCATAAAAAGGGGGGGGGGGGTTGTAACTTTCATGTCTCTCAATAAATCCCGAGTCCTAGTTGAAAGTGTGGCGCATTCCTATAGCCAAGCTTCTGGGCGACACATTTTGAGGTAATACAACACATGTTAGCAATCCTACTTTAGAGGTGGCAACTGCCCCGTGTCCACCGGAAGTGAATGAACCCCAACACCGTTTCCGTCACCTCCCAAGTGAACCTCAATCCCTCATCTTGTTGTCGCATTTCAGGAATACGGCTTGCAAGTTCAATTAATGGAAGTGTGGGAAGATCCGATGTTGAACATTACAGGAGTAAACATTGCAAAATATAGACATGAAATTATGCCCTCTTACATGGACAAATGCATATGGAAGCCTGATACCATTTTCCTAAACACTAAAAGATCCAGTTTATACGTTCATACGCTGAATAATATTTTTACGGCGCTCATTGAATTTTACGGGAACACGTCCGTCATGAGAATTGGCAGGTAAAACAATAACCTTTCTAACCTTTAAAGCACCAGTACTGGTTTTAGTTATAATCGAGTATTTCTTTTTTAAACGAAGCGGAATAGGGGATTGTAAAAAAGATTAGGAGGGGAAACAAATAGGGGGAAGGCATTAAAAAGTGTTTCGTCACGTGGTGCAACTGCTTTGAACCTTTGAGCAGACGCTCCTTTAGTTGGACCTTTATTTATAAAAAATGAACATCAATGTAATGCAAACGTACTTCATATTGCACGTAGTAAAAGAACAAGTTGGGAAAACCAAAATATTACCTCTCCGTGTCAAGAAGATTATATAAACTTAAGTATCCAATGAAAACGTTATTATGTTTCTGAGTTGGGGTTTCCCATTTTTGTTGTTGTTTTGAAAAATATATCGCAATGCACGGGCCTTGATAGATATAGGAGGCAATGAATGAAATATATCACAATGCACGGGCCTTGATAGATATAGGAGGCAATGAATGAAATATATCACAATGCACGGGCCTTGATAGATATAGGAGGCAATGAAGGAAATATATCGCATGCACGGGCCTTGGTAGATATAGGAGGCAATGATAATCTCTCTCTTTGCACGAGAGGTTTATCTTTAATATTTAAATAAATATAATTATTTTTAATTATTTTAATCTTCAATAATTAACATTAATAATAGTTAAATCGTTTAAAATAAAGTTATACCTATTATTTTCTCAAACTTTGCTAATATTGACGTTTAAAGTGAAGGGTACCCCTCTTGCCCGCTTTTTTCAAATTTGGGGTATATATACGATTCGTTTCCATTATAATAGTAAGGAAAAAGCGCAATTGCGAAAACCTTTGGTGGCGATCCCACCTTAGGGAGGCTAGACGTTTCTCGTAACCCTAGCTGATCGCCGCGTGTATCCTAAAACCAAACGATGATAATGGAGTAGAACCCAATGATACAGATTGGGGTCTATGTGGAATAGACGGAAGACCAGTGGATGGTGGTGTTAGAAGCCAGTGTAAGTGCAGACTGGTGTCAATGTGGGATTGACAAAGAACAGAAAATGGTGGTGATTAGAAGCCAGTAAGAACAGACTGGTGTCCGCGTGGGATGGACAAAGACCAGAAGATGGTGGTGTGAGAACTCAAGTAGAGGAGCCATTTCCGTGACTGTAAAAGCAGTTCGGAAATGGCGAACACGTTTGCTCCGATACGCAAACTGCGAACGCGGTCACGTGGGTGTAACAACAGACAGACAGACACACAGACACACACACAGACACGGCCGTTACAGAACCTCTCCTGGACTACGTCACACGGAGAGGTAAAAACTCACCTTCAGTTTTAAATTAAAACGTTTAATTATCTACAGCGCCCAAATCCACAAAATAAAGTTTTCAGTTAGGCCTTGTCCCACAAAAAAAGATTATGGGCGGGGGAGGGGGTGTAGTAGGACGTTTTAAATATATACAGCCTTCTTTTTAAAGTTATCTGGCAGTACTGAAAACACTTTCACGTGACCTCTTTCTTTTTTACAATCCCCTATTATCTAACAATTTACTTCAAATTTGTCATGATAGACAAAATCTAAAATTACAAACAGAAAAACCCACACACAGAGGCGAGAACACCATTGGGGTGTCTCCCTCGCGCCAAGAAGCAACGCTAGTGGGAGCCCGAGTCCACTACATGCGGGAGATTAACCAACTTGCACTGTCTCTGGCGGAGCTTCTTGTCGAGATTCAGAATACCCCAATGGCGTTCGCCACTGTTTGTTGGTTTCTCTGTTTGTAATTTTCGAATTTGTCTATTCGCCAGGGAAAAAAATAGCTCCACACGCGCAAGGAATTTTTAAAATATTGATAAAATAAATATTTCACCTGCTTGATTGCTTAACATAATTAGAACCGCAGTTTCCCCGTAACATTCGTGGAACACGTTGTCAAAATGTGTAAATTTGATCACACACCCTAAATTTAACTCTTTTGGGTCATTGGTGGAAACGTGAAAATGACGTATGCAATGTTCACTTGGGTCACCTCGGAAGGAGGTTGAGGCCTGTTATTCATTACGGATTTTTACCTCTCCGTGTGACGTAGTCCAGGAGAGGTTCTGTAACGGCCGTGTCTGTCTGTGTGTCTGTGTGTCTGTCTGTCTGTGTGTGTGTCTGTCTGTCCGTTGTTACACCCACGTGACCGCGTTCGCAGTTTGCGTATCGGAGCAAACGTGTTCGCCATTTCCGAACTGCTTTCACAGTCACGGAAATGGCTCCTCTACTTGAGTTCTCACTCCACCATCTTCTGGTCTTTGTCCATCCCACACGGACACTAGTCTGTGCTTACTGGCTTCTAATCACCACCATCTTCTGGTCTTCGTCCATTCCACGTGGACACCAGTCTGTACATACTGACTTCTAATCACCACCATCTTCTGTTCTTTGTCAATCCCACATTGACACCCGTCTGCACTTACACTGGCTTCTAACACCACCATCCACTGGTCCTTCCGTCTATTCCACATAGACACCAATCTGTATCATTGGCTTCTACTCCATTATCATCGTTTGGTTTTAGGATATACGCGGCGATCAGCTAGGGTTACGAGAAACGTCTAGCCTCCCTAAGGTGGGATCGACCACCGAAGGTTTTCGCAATTGCGCTTTTTCCTTACTATTATAATGGAAACGAATCGTATATATACCCCAAAATTTGAAGAAAGCGGGAAGAGGGGTACCCTTCACTTTAAACGTCAATATTAGCAAAGTTTGAGAAGATAATAGGTATAACTTTATTTTAAACGATTTAACTATTATTAATGTTAATTATTGAAGATTAAAATAATTAAAAATAGTTATATTTATTTAAATATTAAAGATAAACCTCTCGTGCAAAGAGAAATTATCATTGCCTCCTATATCTACCAAGGCCCGTGCATGCGATATATTTCCTTCATTGCCTCCTATATCTATCAAGGCCCGTGCATTGTGATATATTTCATTCATTGCCTCCTATATCTATCAAGGCACGTGCATTGTGATATATTTCATTCATTGCCTCCTATATATATCAAGGCCCGTGCATTGCGATATATTTTTCAAAACAACAACAAAAATGGGAAGCTCCTCTCAGAAACATAATAATTTCTTTTCTCTGTATATGAAATGAAAATATGGATAATATTGCGCTCCTTTACTGGTATGAATCCTTGCCTGTTTATTAATATTTTACGTAGGAGTAATACGTTTTTAGCGAAGTCAAGGGAGGATAAACATAAGCGAGATTGTTTCGGAAAAAAAATACTGCTTCCACTAATGGGTTTATACTCCTTGTTACTGTTGTATAGAGTAATCATGATAAAAGCTTAAAAAATTACGAGAGGACAGACCTTTTTTATCCTCTTGTTCTATTCTTAATAAGAATATAAAACATTTATTTTGTATCAAAAAATATTTTTTGGTGCTAAGATTGCTTTAAAAAAATCCAAACGGTTAGGCATTGGTAAAAAAGAGAAATGATATTTTTCAAATCTAATGAGATAACGCCCACCTAGTTGAAAATTGCCCTTTTTTATCCGCGGGAGCCATTCTTAATGAGAATTTCGATGCTAGTAGGTTGTCAATTAAACTACCGGTATATTATTGTTGTTGCAAATTGGATATTAAGTCAAATTAGGTGGTTGTAAAGAGCCAGCAGGTTTTTGCCACTTCTTTTTGTGAGTATTTGATTTTTATATGTAAAATGGAGTAAGATAATGTTGAGAGTAAGGATGAAATGCGGAAGCGCAAAGCGCGGGAAAGGATGAAGGCAAAAAGGTCGACGTTTTCATTGGATACTTAAGGTTATATAATCTTCTCGACACGGAGAGGTAATATTTTGGTTTTCCCAACTTGTTTTAACTAAATAAGCTCTAGGCATATTACAGAAAATTTTAAATTACAGATATATGCTAGTAGTGAGTTGCAATATGAACTTTCACCTCTATCCAATGGATTCTCAGTATTGCTCTCTCGAAATTGGTCTTCGTAAGTTATATGGCTTATTGACGTATTTTATTTTGTTACACTTGGGTCGGGTGAATTTGAAGTAGTATGCCTATTACGTGAAAAGCAAACATTTTCTAAAACATCATTCAGCTTTAATTAATTTACTTTGAAACTTCGCATCTGTTCAGTATGAAAATTTATGTCTGAACTATTGTATGTACTATACCTCAGGTCCCATGACTAACAATGAAATAGCCATGCATGTGAAGTAATTAGCTTTACACGCACTTTTATACCCATTTAATAATACACTTTTGCTAAATAAAAGTTCTGTATTGTTCATAGGTTGAAAACTGATAAGTCATACTCCACATGTGTGTCTCTTTCCTTGTAATAGTGGGCAATGTTTGGGAACAAATATCTCCGTAACGTAATTTTGTAAACCCATTACTCCTTAATATTTTGCACTCAGTTTGACCCTAAGAACAAACCCTTTAATTTATGGCAGACTTATCAGAAACATCGCGAATGTTAACATAAAACATTTAATATTTTTTGAACTAAAGTGACTTTTAGCTAAAGTTACTTAACCGTTCATTTCAAATTTAGTGGCTTCGAAAACCACAGAAATACAGCTCTCTTGGTTAAGGGACTCTTTGGGAGTGGTGTACGAAAACAAAATTAAACCTCTTAACTTTAAGATCACGCTTCTTGACACAAATGTTACGATAAATACTGGTAAGTTTTAAAAAATATGATTAGCGAATTAAATTCCTTTAAAGTGTATTCCGTTTCCACAGAATTAGCGAAAGAAACCCTTTATGCCAATTTTGTGTTTGAAAGAGCTTTAATGGCTAGTATTATGAACACTTACGTTCCCAGGTTTGATATAATTCCATTATTTCCATCACTTTGAGCTGTACCCATTTCGTACATCCCGCGTTTAAGCTAAAATAACATTATGCCAAACAACGTGCGGTCAATTCCATTATAAAGTAGCAACATCAGCATTGCCAACCAAAGAAAATGGACCATACATGATGGCCAGTTTCTCTCATGACTAGAACAAAGTGATCCATATCAAAAATCGCCCATAAAACATTTCCCTTAATTTATTCTAGACTTATCAGAAAAAAATAGAAGAGAGACCTTGGCTCAAAATTTAACATTACTCCGGCTTTCTACCTCGTTTGAGGGTCGTCTTGTTTTTTCCTCCCCCCTAGAACTTCAAATAGTCAATTAGGAGGCTAGAGTTTAGATATTGTGTTTTTGTATAAAGTATCGCTACTCCTGGGATTCTGGAAGAGGGAACCGCTCCGCGTCCGCGTTCGCCACGTCTAAGCTCGCGGGGACTATTTTTCTCTCTCTAAAAGCTGTGAGGAGGCTGTCCTGGGAGGGGGTTGTGACGCTAGAGGTTTAGAAATCCAACCCCTCAAACGAGGCGCACGACGGGGAGGCAGAAGTATTATACTCTCTTCTATTTTCTCTTAGAAATCCCTTTTATAAGGTGAAATGGTATCAATAGCTTCGCTGGATTCTAAACACAATTTTTTCTTCAAAATTTCTTGATAAGTTTTCTGGTTGTTTGTTTATCATTCGTTTCATTCTGGCTTGATGTTGAGGCCGTGCCGGGTCGTATAACTCTCGGAGTGACGGCCATCCTAACTTTGGCAACTTCAATTGTTCAAGTTCGTGGTTCTTTACCAGTCCTAGACTACATGACGGCTATGGATGTTTGGCTTCTGGCTTGCATGATAAGCGTGTTCTTGTCTCTTATTGAGTTCACTCTAGCGCAGTCTTGGAGTCGAAATTCTCTAAAAAAGGTAGGCCCTGTTGCCTCTAACTTTGGGAGACCTGAATTTGTAGCGAAATAGAATACCGACTGCAAAATGCTAACTTTCTGCTCTGATTATACTTACTTAAGATCTGAATTACTTCTAATATTTCGTTTTATTTTTGCGTATTGAAAAAGTTATATAATTTGCATAAGCTAATGATCTACCAATAAGTAGCAATATCAGAATGGCTGCAATCTATACATCGTTTAGATTGTAAGAAACGCTATCGCCATGAAAGAGTTTCTTTTTAGTGTACTCTTAGCATTAAGCTTGAGAAAGGACTAAAAACTCCCCAGCCTGATTACAGGTGAGGGGTTCGTTCTGTAAAATTCGAGCATGGTCGCTAAGAAAAAAAAAACCATGTTAAAAAACTGTTTCTCTTTCGCCCTGTTATTATTTCGAATAAAATAGTCATTGTAAGAAGTGGAATATTATAGCGTGATGCTGGTAAAAAAACTCAGGTTGGAGGTAGCGAGAGAAGAACCCCACGATAAACTGATAAGCCCTCTATTTCACCCAAGAGAGGCAGGTCACCCCCATATATACACTGAGAGGCTAGTGAATTGGCACCCAATCTCTTGGATGCGCTGGCGTAAAATTAAACGGAAGGATAAGTTCCACGAAATAACAGCTGAAGGGGACTTAAAGAGGATGATTTGCGTATGGTATATGAAAAGCTCAAGAATTCTAACGATAATGTAGCACGTTCAAAAGTGTAGTTAAGATCTGAAGAAATTTAAATCAGAGCATGGAATTATTATTTCTTAGTGGGTGTTGTATTCATTTGTTGCTTTTTTCCTATGACTATAGTATCGGTGTACAGAGTATTCAAAAATTCTTCTCCGTGAAAAAACTAATTCGTCAAACGTCAAGATACAACCTGCGTGGCCTGATGCAACCGCTTCTAATGCGGATAACGTCAATAAGAAAGAACCAGTCAAGACGAGCACTGAACAAACTCCAATGCCCATTTGTGCTTTGAAGAAAGACAATTGGTGGGACAGAGTATCGCGAGTTTTATTTCCACTTGGATTTATTTGCTTCACCGTTGTGTATTGGGTCTACTTTACAAGTGTTGCCTATCCATACTCAGCACCGAAAATCTAGTAAAGATTTTACGAAGACATTGATATCTATGTCATGAATCTAACTCGGTGAGATCAAGTGTGTCCTAGAAAACTCTAATGAAGTCACTGAATGCTCAAATTAGAATGGGAAAATTTTCCCCACTGATCGCCATTTCTACTTTGTCCATGATATTTCTCTTTCTGACCGTGAAATCATGGCCTAATTCAATCTCGTATCATTCATGGGCCGTAAGGCATAGTAGAAGCTAGTCAGTAAGCTTAAATTTAGACATCAAAATTTTCTTTTGGTGAATTTCCAAGTAATTACATGATCTTCAATGCGTCCATTAAAAGTTTTCGAAAAGTTCCTTAGATACTTGTTGGTTATTTCTTTCAATTCAAACATTCTAAAACAGGTACCACGAATTGTGTTAGCCTCTTGTTTAACAGTTTATAAAATATATTCTTATGATCTTGTCACAACTGATTTTCTCTTTGGACTAGACACCAAGATTGCGGCTCTTAATGACATTAAAAAACTAGTCAAATGAGTTAGATAACGTTCAAAACATGTAGGTCTCAAGATGAGACAATTTGAGTTATTTTTGACCTAATTTAACTTAATTTTTACCTCTCCGAGTGACGTATGTCACGGAGAGGTTCTGTAACGATCGTGTGTGTCTGTGTGTCTGTCTGTGTGTGTGTATGTCTGTGTGTCTGTGTGTGTGTCTGTTGTTACACCCACGTGACCGCGTTCGCAGTTTCCAAATCGGAGCAAACGTGTTCGCCATTTCCGAACTGCTTTCACAGTCACGGAAATGGCTACTCTACTTGAGTTCTCACACCACCATCTTCTGGTCTTTGTCCATCCCACACGGACACCAGTCTGTACTTACTGGCTTCTAATCACCACCATCTTAAGGCCTTCGTCCATCCCACATGGACACCAGTCTGTACATACTGGCTTCTAACCACCACCATCTTCTGGTCATTGTCCATCCCACATGGACACCAGTCTGTACACACTGGCTTCTAACACCACCATCTTCTGGTCTTTGTTTTTGTCCATCCCACATGGACACCAGTCTGTACTTACTGGCTTCTAACACCACCATCTTCAGGTCATTGTCCATCCCACATGGACACCAGTCTGTACACCTGGCTTCTACACCACCATCTTCTGGTCTTTGTTTTTGTCCATCCCACATGGACACCAGTCTGCACACCTGGCTTCTACACCACCATCTTCTGGTCTTTGTTTTTGTCCATCATACATGGACACCAGTCTGCACACCTGGCTTCTACTCCATCGTCATAGTTTGGTTTAAGACTTTCGCGGCGATCAGCTAGGGTTACGAGAAACGTCTAGCCTCCCTAGGGTGGGTTGTCCACGATAGGTTTTCGCAATTGCGGTTGTTCTTGCTTTTAACTGTAGTTCAACACCCTTATATACTACCTATTTGATTAAGGCGAAGCAACCGGCGTATGCTTCATTTCAAACGCCAATATTAGTCAAGTCTCTCAAGAATGTTTAATTGTTCTTTTTTAAAACGATGTAACGTTCAATAAGGCGAATAACTAACGAAGAAAATATTAAATATTAATTATATTTATTTTAATATTTAAGATAATCTTGTTTCTCAATTCAAAATTAATACGGAAAGAGTTAAAAAGCAGTCTATGTTTTTGTCTGTGTGTGTCCGTCCGTTGTTACAGTAGTGCGCTGCGTTAGAAGTTCGTTTTGTTTTGATGTGTAAAGAAATCCAACACAACCATAATATTCCCTTTATCCTTAATATAAAGTGAATATGTGGAAATATTTTTCGTAATTATGATGTATTTAGTACTTTTGTAGCTTTAAAGCTCTATTTCATTTTGATATTCCAAAGATTTTTTTTAATATTATTATTTAAAATGGATGTTTATATAATACTTAAGCTATACTACATCTGTTTATAGCATAATCCTTTCTAAAGTGAATACAAGCACAACGCTACTATGTTGGTCAAATGAAATTTTATTTGTTAATAGGCCTAGTGAACCAAATAGTAAACGCTTGGGTTTGGTTTTCGTTTCTGTAATGCAGAGACATTAACGGTTCAGAGTGAGCCGAAAGTTAAATACACTTTTAAATAATTAGGCTTAGATTATATAATCATGGTGGAAATCTGGGCCGCGTTCAGCAGAGCCCAGCGCTGTTAGCAGTGTCCTACATAACAGGATTTTGTTTTTGAATTTTGACGTCACGGTGCTAAGCGCTGAGCTAGCGCGGTCTTCAAAGAAAATAGTCCGCTCTTTGGATAACGTGACGTAAAACGCATAGTTATCAGCTTGGCGAAAAAACCATGGATGAATTAATACAAATAGCACTATGGGACTATAGCTATTTAATTGGCGTGAAACCAGTTGATCACGCGAGAATTTTAAAAGATATGTTAGTTTCTAATTTTAATTATAAAAGTTGTTATCTATCTCTATAAATATGTTATCATACAATTTTTGTTAAGCCTTGGTACCTTGCACGCTTTATTGCGCTAGCGTCATTTATAAAACGCCGATGACCGGAGAAAAGCTATGACGACAGACCTCACCGGTAAACATTTCCAAAATCCGCTGTCTTTTTTGGTGAGCTCTGCTGAACGCAGCCCAGACCAGTGAAAGGTCTGATCGTAATCGGATAATAGCTTCGTGTTTTCATGCTTTTTATGGTACGCATTTACTTTCAGTGTGTGTAGCCACAAATAAGCTTTGGTGTTATGTAACGTTAACAGTCATGTTGACAAACTACGAAAATCGTTGAGATGAAACGAAAGGATAGTGTTTACAATGCAACCCTGTTGTGAATATGGCTTTGAACATAGAGGGCATACAGTTGAGGAGTAGAAAATTGGGCCTTTACAAACACGTAAAGGTAATATCCCTCCAAAGTTTTATCTCTTCATTTCCCGTTTTTCCCCCATCGGATGATTTTAATGTGTACAAGTATATCATTATTGGATGTAAAATGTCGTCTGATTTACAGTATATTTGCTGTGCTTTGTATACTGCTTTAATATTTCATAGATTTTAACTTCAGAAACATTTCCATAACTGGGTAAATAAGTTTGTAAGTAGTCGTCTTGACTCGGAGAGGTAATATTTTGGTTTTCCCAACTTGTTATATTAATATTTTACGTGTCGCGTTGAAATATATTTTTAATACAACACATTGCATAGTTCCAAAACAGAGAGAAATAAACAAAAAAGTCTAAAACTTTGAATTTAAAACTGTCGAGTTCTAGTGTCTGTTACAGGCGATTGTATATCAATCGAGGGAAAGGAAAAGTTTTCTAATTTTAACGCTTGTAGCCTGGCATTTGGTAAAATTGGAGCTTACATTTACACTTGCACGATTCCCCTGATAAATTCACTTGTGTTACAAACAAGCCCCAAGGTTTTTAATGTATGGGACTAAGCGATCGACGAACCGCTTTATTTTGCAAAAGGTAAAATATACTGTATCAGTCATCTGAAAGCCGCACATCGAGTCTGTTAAAAAAATCCTATATTAAACTTGTTCGTTATTTTTACTCAGTCTCTAAAAAATGAGTACATCTATTTTGGATAATTTTTGTCAATCTAAATTTTGGGTATGTGATCTGTTGATTAGTTTATCAATTTTGTAAAAAAAAAATAAAAAAAAATAATTTTATGCTCAAAAATGTTTCTGAAATATGATGATTATAAATATGTTTAACAGGACGCCAATATAACTTTATACACGGATAACCCGGATTTTACGCAATGTTTCCAAAAGACAATTTTAGTATGGGTGCCATGCGCGGTATTATGGCTGTTTCTTCCGTTGGAAGTGTGGCTGGTCACCAAATCGGAACGGAAAAGCTTTCTCACTTCGAATCTAGCGATTTCGAAAAGTGTAAGTCCTATTCTCAATGGCTGTCCTGGATGCGGTAGCTCTTGGCAAAATATATTCCAATCTGTAAAATGTGTGTGATTGTATGAGTTTTCGTCCGTAATATGTTTTAAGATAATCCCCGACATAACAGGTGAAAATACTGTTTAATTCTTAAGAAAGAAACGTTTCACACATTCTTTTCACCTCTCCGAGTGACGTATGTCACGGAGAGGTTCTAATTTCGACGTGTCTGTGTGTGTGTCTGTCTGTCTGTCTGTCTGTCTGTCTGTTGTTATTGACTTACACCCCAGGGGACCGTGTTCGCAGTTTCCGAATTGAAGCAAATGTGTTCGCTATTTCCGGACCGTATTCACAGTTCCCGGAAATTTCAAAACTTGAATCTATCCACAAATCAACTGGCCACTATTACTTCATCTGACTAGTCAATTGTCTATTCTACATGAATACCAATCTGTACTTATTGGCTTCAAACACCACCATTTTGTGGTCTTTGTCCATTCCACATAGACACCAGTCTGCACTTACTGGCTTCTATCACCATCATTTTCCGGTCTTTGTTTTTGTCCATCCCACATGGACACCAGTTTGTACACCTGGCTTCTAACACCACCATCTTCTGGTCTTTGTTTTTGTCCATCCCACATGGACACCAGTCTGTACACCTGGCTTCTAACACCACCATCTTCTGGTCTTTGTTTTTGTCCATCCCACATGGAGACCAGTCTGTACACCTGGCTTCTAACACCACCATCTTCTGGTCTTTGTTTTTGTCCATCCCACATGGACACCAGTCTGTACACCTGGCTTCTACTCCTTAAGGTTAAGACATACGCGGCGATCGGCCAGGGTTACGAGAAACGTCCGGCCGCCCAATGGTGGGGCTTCCACCAAAGGTTCACGCAATTGCGCTGTTCTTATCCATAGCTGCGATTCGACACCCTTATATACTACCTATTTGATGAAGGCGAAGCAACCGGCGTATGCTTCATTTCAAACGCCAATATTAGTCAAGTCTCTCAAGAATGTTTAATTGTTCTTTTTCAAAACGATGTAACGTTCAATAAGGCGAATAACTAACGAAGAAAATATTAAATATTAATTATATTTATTTTAATATTTAAGATAATCTTGTTTCTCAATTCAAAATTAATACGGAAAGAGTTAAAAGCAGTCTATATTTTTGTCTGTATGTGTCCGTCCGTTGTTACAGTAGTGCGCTGCGTTAGAAGTTCGTTTTGTTTTGATGTGTAAAGAAATCCAACACAACCATAATATTCCCTTTATCCTTAATATAAAGTGAATATGTGGAAATATTTTTCGTAATTATGATGCATTTAGTACTTTTGTAGCTTTAAAGCTCTACTTCATTTTGATATTCCAAAGATTTTTTTTAATATTATTATTTAAAATGGATGTTTATATATTACTTAAGCTATACTACATCTGTTTATAGCATAATCCTTTCTAAAATCACAGTGAATACAAGCACAATGCTGCTATGTTGGTCAAATGACCTCTTATTTGTCAATAGGCCTAGTGAACTAAAAAGTAAACGTTTGGGTTTGGTTTTCGTTTCTGTATGCAGAGACATTAACGGTTCAGAGTGAGCCGAAAGTTAAATACACTTTTAAATAATTAGGCTTAAATTTTATTATCATGGTGGAAATCTGGGCCGCGTTCAGCAGAGCCCAGCGTAGCTGAACGCGGCCCAGGGATTTTGTTTTTGAATTTTGACGTTACGGTGCTTAGCGCTGAGCTAGCGCGGTCTTCAAAGAAAATAGTCGGCTTTTTGGATAACGTGACGTAAAACGCGTAGTTCTCAGCTTGGCGAAAAAAACTATGGAGGAATTGATACAAATAGCTCTATGGGACTATAGCTATTTAATTGGCGTGAAACCAGTTGATCACGCCAGAATTTTAAGAGATATGTTAGTTTCTAATTTTAATTATAAAAGTTGTTATCTATCTCTATAAATATGTTATCCTACAATTTTTGTTAAGCCTTGGTACCTTGCACGCTTTATTAGGCTAGCGTCATTTATAAAACGCCGATGACCCGTTTTTCCCCCATCGGATGATTTTAATGTGTACAAGTATATCATTATTGGATGTAAAATGTCGTCTGATTTACAGTAAATTTGCTATGCTTTGTATACTGCTTTAATATTTCATAAATTTTAACTTAAGAGACATTTCCATATCTGGGTAAATAAGTTTGTAAGTAGTCGTCTTGACTCGGAGAGGTAATATTTTGGTTTTCCCAACTTGTTTATACTATTCCATGCTTGGAAATGGTGTTCTTTTTGTTAACCTATTTTAAAATATTCCCTATTTTGAGCCGATCTAATTTTATTTCGAAATTAATATTCTATTTAGATAAAATCTAATTTTATTTCGAAATTAATATTCTATTTAGATAAAATCTAATTTTATTTCGAAATTAATATTCTATTTAGATAAAATCTAATTTTATTTCGAAATTAATATTCTATTTAGATAAAATCTAATTTTATTTCGAAATTAATATTCTATTTAGATAAAATCTAATTTTATTTCGAAATTAATATTCTATTTAGATAAAATCTAATTTTATTTCGAAATTAATATTCTATTTAGATAAAATCTAATTTTATTTCGAAATTAATATTCTATTTAGATAAAATCTAATTTTATTTCGAAATTAATATTCTATTTAGATAAAATCTAATTTTATTTCGAAATTAATATTCTATTTAGATAAAATCTAATTTTATTTCGAAATTAATATTCTATTTAGATAAAATCTAATTTTATTTCGAAATTAGTATTCTATTTTGGTCCACAACTTTATACTCTATTTAGAGCCAATCTAATCTTATTTCAAACTTTATACTCTATTTAGAGCCAATCTAATCTTATTTCAAACTTTATACTCTATTTAGAGCCAATCTAATCTTATTTCTAACTTTATACTCTATTTAGAGCCAATCTAATCTTATTTCTAACTTTATACTCTATTTAGAGCCAATCTATTTTTATTTCTAACTTTATACTCTATTTAGAGCCAATCTATTTTTATTTCGAAATTAATACTCTATCAATACCCTATATCACAAGGTGAATAATCTAGCACCAAGGACCTAGCTTTCCAGCTTAGGAATGAGGGTATTGTGTGTCCGGTTCTCTCTAACGAACGTCTCATCTCGAGTGTTCCTAAAACTTGATATCCCAAGGCTAGGCCGAATTCATCTACTGTAGAGTAAATGGTAGTTGAACACCCAAAGTTTTTCTCTCCTAACATTTTTTCTCGGCGCCAACTAGCATCAGCCGCGGAAAGCTGGCTCTCACTAAAAAAATTCCACCCCCCTTAAAAAAGGTACGAAACTTCAATTTTTGGATTGGAGGTTGGGTCCGCTTGCGATGAGCTTCTCGGCCAATAGAGAGACGGAGATCTTATTAGACGATCGGAGTTTACGTTACGGCGGAGCAAGTTACAAATAACGAAACGGATTTAGGGCTCTCAAAACAAACTCAGTATATCCGTGCCAGAAAAAAATAACTCTGTCGGCTTCTAATTTATCCATTATGTCGACCTAATCACCCTCTTTAAAAACGTTAGCACTCCACACGATACACTGTTGCCATAAAAAACGTAAACACCGTGGATGAACCCTCCATGCTTGAACTTACTCAGATAAAAAAAATTAGCCCCGCCTGTTTTACTTCACTCTCCACCGCTGTGGGGCGCTGCTTCAAAAGCTCGTTCTCGGTCGTGGCCGAGATTTTAGAAATTTTATCTCTCCATTCACGCGAGCTCCGTTGGAAACTTTAAAAAGCTTAACGTCAGAACTTTCAGACACAGAGGCTACGGCAAAAAATCTTACATAGGAACTTGGTGTAAGATTATTCTACTTGTGCCTATATGTATACTTTTCATTTTATGCTCCTTTAGCGAGTACGCCTAAATTTTCTCGACTCCTCTTCGATTACGACCGATTTAAGAAGTGAGAGCTTTCATTAAGAATGCCAAACTTTCATACCTGAAACCCCCATAACCATAATTTTTCTTCATCCTATTTCTTGAGATTTCTGTGAATCAAAACCATCTGTTTTGATTAAATTTAATATACTAATTTTTACTTTTCCCATGGCATTGTTATTTGTAGCGTATTTTTATATTAAAGTTTAGTTATTACATTTTCTTCTGGTTAAAGTAAAGCTTCATGATAAAGACATTGGAGCAATTATCTGTTATACGAATAAGCAATCTTTACATTTTTTAAAGTACAATCATAGCAGTACTTTTGCTGCTTTGTCGTTTCAGCTTTTGGTTTTACTACTCGCCGCCATAAGCGTCTTAAAATTTGTTAAACAAATTTACAACGGCGATTTTCAAGTCGTTGACAATTTAGCGGTCGTCCTGCAATTCCTAACATATGTAAGATGGTCACACAAAGTTTTAAACTATGTTTTATCAAATAATTTGAGCATCCATGTTTCAGATTATAGCGTTGATGCTTATAATTTACGGAAGAGGGGGCGGTGTGGTGTTGTCAGGAATCCTTGCCTTGTTCTGGTTTCTCTTAGCGGTAACCAAAACCATTACACTGAGATCTGCCATCATGAAGTACTATTTCGAAGTTAGTAAAGGTTTTTCTTCCTATTTGAATAAAATTTAAAAATTTATAGAATATTTTTCAGAACGAAAAAGATGATTATTTTGGATTGGTAATTGAGTCGGTAATTTATCCTTTAGTAGTGGTTACCTTCGTACTACACACACTGACTGACTCTTATTCGCACAAAGATAAACATTCGTATTCCATAGAAGGCCAATTGGTAATACTTTCAACATTTTATCAGAAATTTATGCTGCAAAAGAAATGACCTTTGTAAAAAAAGAACTAGTTGAACTTAATTTATTTTCGCCATTTGCACAATCGCTTTGTGTAAGGGTTAGGGTTTAGCTTTTCCGGATCATAAACTTTTTTGACTCTAGTAAATAAGTAAACTTGAGTTAGCAAGATTAGTTAAATAAGTAGCATGAATAGAAATAGAACATTGAAGAGCTGATACAAAAATCCAATGTCAAAAAACCTGTATTATCTCTGATCTGTTGCTTTACTTTCAAAAAGTTACTTTCAACACCTTATCGAACATACACCCTTATGAATGTATTAAAATGCTTTAATAAAAATATTGTTCTATAACTTTAAGTTATCAATAGAAGAAGATGCATCATTTTGTTCACGCATGGTATATTCATGGCTTACCAGGTAGATATATTACTGTTCATAATGTGCATGAACTAAAATTTGCATGTTTATTGTCTTTGCTTACCGGTATTTTTCTTGAAATGAATTTTAGTGCCTTGTGGAAAGGTTGGAAGAAAAACTTCGAACAGTCAGATGTGTACGGCTTGAATCACTCGGAGCAAGCGCTGACTGTCTCAAACATATTCGAAAAACACTGGAAATCTCACACAAAGACGAAAAGTGACGCTGATGAAATGGAAATGAGAAGCTTTTCGAAACAGCAAAGCAGAGCAAGAAAAGAAAGCAAATCCATCACTTGGCCTTTGTTGAAAACAGTTGGACCTTGCCTGATTACTGGAGCGGTCTTACAAGTTCTGTCCGATGTATCGTCTTTCGCATCACCACTCTTGTTGGGGTAAGTATATTTTTGACTGTATTTGAGACATCACAAAACATTGAAAATCATACTTGAAGTCCGTTGAGTTAAAGAAAAAATATATAGATCACCTTGATGGGTAGTGGAAAAAGGTGCCCATGGAGTTTGCTAACCTTTTCTTCATTTAACTCAAGCAGTCAATCATTTCATATGATAGGCATAATAGACTGAAAGCATTTGGCTAGAAAGCTCATTTGTTGATTCATCTTGGGCTATACTAGAAGGACAAAAATATTTCTGTCCGGGTAGTTTCGGGTAATTTGAAAAGTCAATGTCGGCTCTTCGAACGGGCACCCGCACACTCCAATCTTTACTTAATAATAAAGGTTTTAGTGTGTAGAGGGTAATCTCTAGAACTAATGAACTAATTCTAAACTGTTATCACTAATTAAAAGCTACAATATTCTATATTTTACTTCGATAAAAAGTTTTCAATTCGAAACCTCATTATTTGTAAATCAATTCGGAAAAAAAGGTGCTGCTTGGCTGCTTTGTAGTTAGGTATTCAGGAAATGGTTGTTTAAACTTGAAAATAAAATACTATACAAAAATATGTTTTCAGTTAACTTAACATACTATAAATACGAAATGCTATACAACATGACGTTCTAAACAATAATCGGAACGATACCAAACATTAAGCCTAGAAAGCAAGACGCTATAATCAACTTATGCTTATAGATTCATTATTGATTACTCTACGAGCGACGAACCTTCGTGGATTGGTATTCTCTACGCTTGCCTTTTCGGTCTGGCTGGTGTCGTCCAATCTCTGTTACAAGAAGGAAGTGCCATTTTTCACACCAAACTAGGACTGAGACTCAAATCCGCCACCATGAACATTCTTTATAAAAAGGTATGTTTCTTATATAGTGATTGCGTTGAACGATAGTTAATGAGATTGGTCGAAGCAGACATTTCGTTTGACAAGTAGCGACACATGTGACTTGACAATGGGCGAAATACTGAACACGATGTACGTCGACACGAACAGATTCCAAATTCTGTCGCCACAACTGGGACTCATGTGGTCGGTGCCAGTGCAACTGGTTCTGTGTTTCGTTTTCATGTATCAAGAACTGGGATATTCTGCCTTTGCAGGCATCGTACCTATTGCGGTTTTAGTTCCACTGAACTATATCATCACCAAGAAATCCAAATATTTGCAGGTAAATTGTACCCATTGGAAACATCTATAGGCAGTTTTCCTATCAGTTGCTAATGGTACGTCATGACGCTTAATTTCCCTTCACGGTTGACGCGTGTAACTTCGTGGAAATTTGTTAGTAGTAAACTAACAACATCCTTCTACTGCATAATATGCACTGAGAGTTACAATCGTTTTTTTTTTAAGATTGAGCTGATGAAACACAAGGATGAAAGGATGAAAATTATGAATGAAATCTTGAACGGAATCCGCGTTTTGAAGTTGTACGCCTGGGAAAGATCATTCCAAAGTATTATTCTTGAATTCAGGAAAAAAGAAATTGCTGTCTTGAAGAAACAAGCCTTCTTCCAAGGAATTAACCTATTTATTTATAATATCATACCGACTTTGGTACGAGCATAAGGTTTCAATCCGAAATGTGTTTGAAAAAACCCTACACCACGGTGCGGGAAGACCTCATTTGAGCGGATCTCATAATAGCGGTCCTCATAACCGCGGTTCCCTAAAGATGGCGGCGCCCAATTTAGGCGGAACTTTAATTTTGACGTCACAGGACACGTGACATCTGGTCCAATTTTCTTATAACTTCCTGTTAGGGATAGTAACAGCTGCTAGGGGTCGTTTAGAACATGTATACTTTATCTTTTAGGGGGAGCGGTAGTTAATCCATGTTCGTAAACTGATCTTCTGGGAACTGCTGATACGAGTAACACCCCACAGTGCTTCCTTAGAGTATATGAACAAGGGTTGAAGGTGAAATATGAAAATGGTGGCTTTCCATTTAAAAACAAACAAGTATTAAATGCTAATTAGCCATCTACTCTTGTTCAAAAGTTCCAAGACGCACTATCGCTATTGACTTGATTCCCGACAAATATTTTTTCTGCACATCCAGATTACTTCACCGTGTTTCGCCATGTACGTATTAATTGACGACGATAACGTTCTAACTATGAGGAAAGCTTTCGTGTCCTGGCAGTTGGTACGACTATTTGCAACAACAATGCTTACGTTTCCGGAGTTAATAAACGTGTTAGTTTCGGTAAGATCAGTGCACTTTACTTGTGAAACAGATATTAATTTTAGAATATTAAAAATGGACTGGATAGCCCAGTTGACCATCTATTATTTAATGCAGGGGATTAAAGCATTTGGTAATGACTCTTTACAGACGCACGTCTCTGTTAATAGAATTTCCAAGTTATTATGTCGTCGGGAGACCGTGAATTACGTGGAGCAACTGGCTAGTGACGCTAAATATGGTATGCCACTGAGTAGCAAGCTGGATTAAGTCCCTGAAGACAATATGTTCATTTCTAAGGGTATTTCCAAATGAATAGACCAGTCTAATCTTAGCTTTTGCAATGGGAGTCAGATAAAAAGGATGGTTTTTCGGGTTAAGGATATTAATGCAGTAGAGTTGCCCTTAGTCTCGTGTGATTAATCGGTTTTCAAAACAGCGAAATGTTAATTTAACTTCATTCCGAATTGCACTGTTATGTTACACGGACCCAATAAGTTTT
The DNA here is from genome assembly GCF_054372755.1 of Phalangium opilio. Taxonomy (NCBI): domain Eukaryota; kingdom Metazoa; phylum Arthropoda; class Arachnida; order Opiliones; family Phalangiidae; genus Phalangium; species Phalangium opilio. The sequence continues at coordinate 6,109,859 of NW_028324166.1, forward strand.
GGAATGAATGTTCACAGCAAGAACTAACACCTCAAATATTTGAACCCTATCCAAAGCATGGACTGCCATTACAAGGAGTGCTGTTCTCCTATATCATTTAAACTGAATTTATCGACTAAAATTGTCAAACAAATTGGGAATAGAGTAGTTTTCACGAATACATTATTTAAGATGCAGATTAGGATTTCAGCTTCAATCAGAGGTAAGGGAGGTGTGATGGATTGGAAATGATGATTGACGACCTACGGCACAGTAACTCTCCCAGGGTACCTCGCTCACGCCCCTACTTTCGGTAGGCGATTGATAAGTGCTGCCACGTAGCACCATTGTATTTGTATCAGAACTAACTGACCTCGCGTTGATGGATTGTTCTCATGCCTGGCAAACAAAACCCACAGGAATCAACATGAGAGTTATGGGGGCACAATGATTGCTATTAGCTGTATGTATTCACGGTATAGGAGATTCCGGAAACTTCGTTATATCCCGTCAGTGCTGGTTGAATATTTCTTAATTGGTTAATTTCAAGCAAAGATAAGCATTGATAAAACAAAAAAGATGCATTAATTAAATATGAAGTTTCAGCAATTGAGATAAACAATGGAATATTTAATTGGAACCTGAATGAGCCAGTGGCGTGTCTCAAGGACATCGATTTCAAAGTTCCTCGCGGTTCGTTGGTCGCCGTGGTGGGACCAGTGGGTTCTGGAAAGTCTTCTCTCTTGTCCGCTTTGGTTTCCGAGATGGAGAAGGTGGAGGGGGAGGTGAGAGTCGCCGGGAGAGTGGGTTACGTCACTCAACAACCCTGGATTCAGAACACCTCACTCAGAGAGAACATTCTCTTCGTCGACGATATGGACCAAGAAAGATACGACAACGTCATAAGCGCATGCGCCCTCCAACCAGATCTTGCCAGTCTACCCGCTCGTGACGAAACTGAGATCGGAGAAAGAGTACGTATCAAAAACTATCAATGTTGGAAATATGCTGCACTTTTGAAACCAAACTTATGCTCGACAATGTTTGGGGAATACGACACATGTCGGCGATCCTACATTACAGGGGCTATCTGACACGTGTCCGCCGGACGTCACTATACCCCATCTCCCATCACGTTACCCCTCAAGTAAACTTCATTTCCTTCCCTAACTCATCCTGCTTTACCCATGTAGAGACCCAATTTCATTGAAACCCTTCATTAAAAAATTAAGAAAAATCTTTGGCATGCAAAAATCCCAATAGCAATATTGGTTTTCTTTGGTTTTAAAAGAAGTGTACGGAAACCAATGACCCATATACTATAGTGGATATATGGATTTAGATTTACGAATTGAATGGATGGATGTGTATTACTTTACTTACAATACATAATAGGGTATCAACTTGAGTGGTGGTCAAAAGCAAAGGGTCAACTTGGCCAAAGCAATTTATCGCGATGATGATGTCTATCTCTTGGATGACCCTTTGGGTGCGGTGGACTCGCACGTGGCTAAACATCTCTTCAACAAAGTCATCGGACCAAATGGATTTCTTAAAAACAAAGTAGGTATGTATATGTTGCACATGATTCTTGTTAGTCGTTCGTTGAGAGTTCAATACGGTTAATGGTCTTGTCGCTTTTACCTCCTATTGCTAGCATCATCCCGGCACATAACGTATTTCAAGTTTTGCCTTTTCTTTCCTACAAATAGCCTGTGCTTAATTTGTACGCCATTTTTGGCCTATTGACGTCAATCAGTCTATAAATAGAGCCAGAAGTTGATGACTGGGAAGTATTGGACACTAAAGCATTATATAGTATCCATCCTTGCTAGTCAAAATTGCCTATGGCAATCGTAAAAGATGGTCGAAAGTTTCCTCCCCACTAGGAAAGCTATCTAATCTACTGAAAAAATCCCGCGCCGAGAGGCTGTGGCACTCAAACTGTGGGGCGTGTTCAAAACTTCTTCAGCGCCAATCGTTGAAAAGCCGTCTGTCTAAAACTCTATGAAAGTCCATTACAATTCGTGGGCCTTGTAGCGTTATTCTTTAACTTTAAGGCAACCCCTTCGTAGCAATGCAAGACCACCTTTATATCTGAATCATCAAACTTATATAACCTTTAGTTTTACCTTTCTTATCTTAACTTTATGTCTGATTGCATCCGGAGCTCCTATGCTACAAATAACTTCTACTTAATCATCCGAGTTCCCTTCGCTTACCCTGGCACTATTAGGGGGTAGCGAGTTCATGAAATAACTCTTAGGGTATATAGGCTTATGTTAAAAGAACACTCTTTGGTTACAAATGAAATCTTCCTCTTTTAATGTCATCTTAAACTTAGCACTTAAACTTGAACATAGCATGCAGTAACTTTTTGACTTAACTTTAAAATAACTAATTACAAATTAAAACATTTTATCAACTTAAACCCCCATGCAAAAGCCTTCCAAAATAAACATAAACATAACAACAATCCCCTCCAAAATAAACAAAAACAAAATTGTACTCAATCCATCTTTCCTGGCAACCCTGGTTTATTGTTCGCTTTCGCGTCATCGGTTCCGCACTCTCTGTATCTTGGCGAACGCGCAATCGCGATTCTTTCGAAATCTTCTTCTTTTTAAATCATCTGTACGAGCTCGCTTCTTGGCCTCTTCGTTGTTAGCCCAATGCTTGGGTCCTATCAAGAAGTCGAAGTTCCGACATTGAAGTTTATTCTCGGGTCAAACGGGAGAACCCTTGCTCTTTCCTTCTCCGATCAGTTCTTGGTTCAGACTCCCGATTTTCTTCGAAGTCCTCGGTTTTAAAACCTTGACTCACGTGGTTACTTTTGGGACCCGGATTGACCCTTGGCCAATTAACGTTAGCCACTTTCAAGACCCGGATGGTAGGTGGCCAATCAAAATATTTAGCAGCTTCCCGCGTGTTAAACGTTTGACCCGAAGGTCAGCGTCCCTGTTCGGGCGCCAGAAAACCGCGACTCAATGTCGTACCAGAGGTTAGCGTCGGTGTCAGGGTGCCAGAAAACCGCGACTTAATGTCGTACCAGGTATCGCCCACAAAAATCACACAGAACAAATAATAAAACCAAGAACTTTGACAAGTTCCCAAAAATACCTAACAATATATACACTCTTTCAAATTGATGACCTTTGTGAGGTCCATTGGTAACCTTGTGTGAGGGGAACAAAAATAAGTGTAGCGGGCAATTATCTTACGGCGAGGATCTGGACAGGACAAAGAAAACTCGGTAGAATTGAAGAGAAAGGGGCAAATAGAATTCGGCCGCGAAACTACCTGGACCCGTTCCCATACATTCTTAAAAAAGATGCCGCCGCCATGGCGCGACAAATGAAAGAGACATAGGGTTAAGCTTCTCCCTGGCGACCAGCGCTCGGGTCAGTTTTTAACCCCATACCTCGGTGTACGTTCTTATAAGTTTGATAAATGTGACAAGTTAATTATGGTGCCTGCGAACAGAATTTCTTTGAACTATGGTTGAAGCTAAAACTAGGGATTGAATATTGCCTGCACTAACTAAAAATAACCTAAAACTCCACTATTGTAAAATATTTTATAAAAACTTATCCTATACATGAAAACTTATTAAAAACTGGCACTACAGCCTAGGACCCCACACTAGTTTGACCGGAATTTCTAGCAGTCTATTAAAACAGCTGTTCTTGTCACCGTTTCTGATTCGTTACCTCAAACCACAGGACACACCTTAAAGTTTCGTTTCTTGCCCGCTGCTGGCGCGCAAATCAGCCTGCCAGCTCAAAATGAGGGAAACGCCGTACGTGGCGCGGTGATCGGACCTAATAAGAAGTTGGCTAACTGAGATGGTTCCGGATATGGTTAGAGTTCAATACTTCCCAGGATAAGAAGTCATAAACTTCTGATAGAGCCAAGAGCCATCAGTACTGAGACCAATATTCTAAAACTTTTCACGCATCTCGATTTTTAACTATTTTGTTGTGGTTATATTACATTTATATTTTTGTGGGATACTTTTGAACAACTTTTTACCAATCTCAAGTTTCCTGTCTTAGAATCAACATAGTCATGTGCTTTACGGCTTGGAGAAAAAGATTTCATTAAAGAGTTAAATATGACTGCAAAATTCTTATATCTAAACTTTACCTAATCAACTGTTTAGGTTTAGACGATCGAGGCTACGATAAAAATCGTTCTAACTGAGAGTTTCGTTAACATTCATGGGTTGCGTTGATTTTGACACATTCCTTTTCAACTTTGCAGACACGAGTTTTGGTGACACACAACTTGAGCTTCATTCGAGAGGTGGACGAGATATTCTTCATGAATAACGGACGAATCATCGAGAGGGGAACATATGACGAAATAATGAGCAGTCAGGGGATCGCCAGGAATTATTTCGCAGAACACATTAACAAGGAGGATACTACAGAACAGTGGTGAGTAAATGCGAACAGTATCTACACCGCTCTCTGAAAAAAATAGAACCCGGCATTTTCTATCCATTATCCACAAATTTGTGGATAACCGATTATTTATAAGCACAGTTGTTGATATAATACGATTTAACATGTAAGTTCTGTGCATAATTTTCGAACATGGATAAAGATTAAATAATGTGGATAATGGATAGATAACGTCGAGCAGTAAATAAATGGAAAATGTTGTATGCCGTAAAGTGTGCGAATCAAAGCAGGAATGCATAGATTTTTTTAAACTTGGAATTATTAACAGGCCATTTTGTCGGCCTATGTGCTTGAACGAAAGGGGAGGAGTTGTAGAATCAGACACCCCTGACGTCATACATAATGTGTTCGAACTTAGGAACCACGTGATAATGACGTAGTAACCGACCTGCGCCGTGACTCCCGCAACCCATGAGTGCCGAACCCGAATGTAAAAACTTTACCTTGGCTTGTTCTGAACGAGTAAACCTAAGGTCGGCGGTTGATCTATATATGTGAGTAGCCAATGAAACGGAAGGAAAGAGGAGTCTCGGTTTCACAAGGTTTTAAGCCCTTCCCTTACCTTAAATCAGATATTAGCATGGGGTTTATGGCTTCTTAAAAATTCCAAGTTTAAGAAATCTGTTTATTCCTGTTGAAAGTGATAGAAGACTAACGTCACAGTGTTGTACTACAGCTAGAGGAAGTCATGGTATTAAGATATTTAAAGTTAATTTTATACATGGAGTGTTCTAATCAATTTGAGCATAGCGTGCTAATTAATAATTTCTTGTAATATATTTTTCTAGTAAGGTAAACACTGAAGTAGAGAGGTTTCATCTTGCATCCACAAGAAACGTGTCGAATGAAAATGACGCGAAACTTATGACTAAAGAGACCCTCAAGGAAGGAAGAGTATGTCTTGTCAGAAGTCCATTAAATTAGCCTAGGAAGTAACCAGCAGCGGGGTTTGGGACTCCCCTCTCTTGTGTAGCAATACTGAAGAAGGGCGACACCTTCGCCACCTCGCGGTAATTTTTCTCAGATCTCCGGTTTAAGTGCGACTCGTACGCCAAAATTTGCCCTATCGAGAGAGAAAAAACTATTGGCCGAAAACGCCGCCTTCCACTGTAAAACCGAGCTCTCTTTAGCATAGGAGAAGGGAGGGGGGTGTGAATTTTGGAACAGTGAAGGTCATTCAGTTTTTTATGACTCTTCATAAACCTATTGAAAAAAAACTATTTAAAGGGAGGGTGAAGTAGAAATCAAGTGATTTTTTATCGATTCTTGTACTAATTACAAGACCAGTCTGCATAGCCAAACATTCAGGAAATACTTCCGAATGATTTTAAAATTCAAATAAGGTTCAGATTTAAAGGATAATTTTAAATAAGGACGTCCGACCAATAGCGTAACCCCCTGCCTTTTTATAATTTGTAGCAGAATCGATAAAAAACCACTTGATTTTCTACTTCACCCTCCCTTTAACAACCGTGGCCGTTCCTTTTTTTAATTTTTTATAAAGCAAACAATCTACTCTTTAAAGATCCAGCGTTCATGGGCTGAAGAAGTCACGCCCGCTCACGTCAAGAAAGACTTCCTAGAGAACAGCTCGAGATTTCTAACAGTTTCAGGAAAGGGGGGGAAATTTAACCCCTATCCATGGAGTTAGAAGGAGTTTTTATCCCAGCAGAGACACGCTATACCAGCCATTGTAATTGTTCACTTCCTAGGCTAATTTATTGGACTTCTGGTCTTGTTATTAAGACATCTTTTAGAGAAGGTTTTAATGATGACAATAAATTTCGCATTGGCAGACATCGTTAGCAGCGTATAAACAATATTTTCAAGCCTTCGGAATGGTTTGGTGTGTATTGACGGTATTTACTCTTACCATTTCTGCTGTCTTTCAAATTTCGTCCGTGTATTGGCTGTCATTGTGGTGCGCGGACACCAAAGAATATTTTAAAGCAAATCCTGGATTAAAGACAACCCGTATAGTGGTCACTGTGTTTCTTGGTCTGGGCTCATCCACTGCATCATGCTTGAATGTAATAATCATCGCATTCTGTAGTCTTCGAGCGGCAAACATCTTGCACGCGAAAATGCTTGAAAGCGTATCTCGTTCCCCTATGTCCTTCTTTGACACGACACCAATCGGCAGGATACTCAATCGATTCTCCCAAGATATCGACGCCCTCGACCAGCAATTAGCTACAGCGCTAAGATTAACCCTTTTCTCATCTATATTTATAGTTCTTAACAATTTAGCGAATGTAATATTTCTACCATTATTCATAATTCCTTGCGTCTCTGTACTTGTTGGATACATTTTACTTCAGGTATGTACTCCAATTCATCTCTGGTTATGTCTATTTACTAATAGTCGAGGTTCGTCGAGTGCGTAATGGCCTCGTTGGTCTTTGTTTGGGAAAGGGGGTGTGGGAATTTTTAAGACATACAAATATGACACCTATTCTTGGTCAACATATTTTACGGACAATAAAATCTGTTAGAAATATTCCCCGTGCTCTAGCTGCTTCGGCTACTTTAAAGCTTCACCTAAAATTTTTGAGTTTCCTGATCTCTTTCCAGCGTTTCCTGATGTCGAGCAATCGTCAGTTGAAGCGAATAACTAGCGAGAAAAATTCTTTGTTGTTTTCCCACGTTGGAGGATCAGTGGCTGGTACCATTGTAATCAAGGCATGTGACGCAAGAGAGTATTTCGAAAGACGCTTCCTGAAACTGATAGACGAGTGCACTGCACCTAATTATATGATGAACATGGCACAAAGGTATTCCAACCATTATAAAGTTTGGTCTTTCTTAGTTGCGACCTTAGAGGTTAGTTTCCATAGCAGCTACTTGCTTCTTGCAGCGAGAACATTTTCAGCATCTGCAGACTGCAGTGCCTTATACCAGAAGTGGGATGAGACTAGAAGTGAAGGGCTGTAGCATTGGTAGTAAATCCTGGCACTAGTGAACAAATTTGAGGATTTTATGCCGCTTCCACGGCGCCTACACTACAGAGAAAAAAATTGGTCGAGTTCCAAAAACATTTCCTAACCCCTTCTCCTCAACCGAAAGCTGCGGAACACGGACGCGGCTCCTTGAATCTAGTTCGGCCGTCTACCGCCACGAGCGTCTCACGTTTTGGAGGGGAAATTCTGAAACCGCCACTAGAGGGCCAACCGTTGGTGTGTTATCAAGAATATTCACTTTCGCCAAGTGAAAAAATTGGTTAGCTCAGTACTTCTAGTCTCATCTCACTTCTGCTTATACTTTATGGCATTTTAAATGCTATTTGAAAAAAGCACTGTATATTAAAGGCACAACGGCTATTCAAGCTTAGTTCTATAATCTGATTTCTTGTAGTTGCGCAATCAGTCCTACCTCCATTTGCCGAACAGAATAATTTCCTTGTCAATAAAATGCGATTTCTTTCCAGATGGCTGACAGTGCGTTTCAATCTCTTGGGCAACTTCTTACTGTTTTGCACCGCACTTTTCATTATTTTAAGCAAAGAGACACTTTCAACCAATTTTGTAGGAATGATCATGGCTAATGCCGATCAGGTAAGTTCTAGGAATAAACAGAAAACAAGTAAACCAACCATTTTTTAGAAAATACAAAGAATTACCTTGTTGTCTTACAATTATTAGTTATCAGTTGTGTAGATAATTATTCAACGTATTCTTCTATTATTAAATGTAGAATAAAATGTTTATTTATCAAAGCTCTCAATATTTTTAAGGGTAAAATATGTGCAATGTTATGCTTAAGCATCTAAGTGAATTGAAAATCAATACTTTACTTCCACGGGGATTTAACACTATATGTTAACACCCATTAACCTTTGGTCTTTTGTGAAAAAAACTTAAAAGTCTAAACATTTGATCAATAATGGGTCATAGTTTCTCTCACGTGGGACAAATCTTACTTGATAATTTTTATCTTACAGGCACTACAATTTATTAAATCTTTTATCGCTGCAACAACGAGTTGGGAAATCAATAACGTCTCTGTAGAAAGAGTTCACGAATACTGTCATTTGCAATCAGAGGCTGAGTGGGAGAAACCACAATGTCAACCTCCACCTAACTGGCCTCATCAAGGACAAATATTATTCCGCAACTACAGCACCAAATATCGTGTAGGTTTGGATTTGGTCTTGAAGGACATAGATGTTAAGATTGAGGCCGGAGAGAAGGTGGGCGTGGTGGGGCGGACAGGCGCTGGAAAGTCGTCACTAACTCTGGCACTCTTTCGTCTGCTCGAAAGCGTTCAGGGTCAGATAGTAGTAGACGGAGTAGATGTGAAGAGTTTGGGGTTGTTCGATTTACGATCGCGACTGACCATCATCCCCCAAGACCCTGTCGTTTTTTCGGGCACAATAAGACTCAATCTGGATCCCTTTGGAAAACAAAACGACCAGCGACTGTGGGCCGCCCTGGAACATTCGCACTTGAAATCCTTCGTGGCGTCACTCGAGCAGGGATTGGACCACCTCGTGGCCGAAGGAGGACATAATCTGAGTGTCGGGCAGCGTCAATTGGTCTGTTTGGCTCGTGCATTGTTGAGGAACACCAAGATCCTCATCTTGGACGAAGCGACGGCCTCGGTCGACATGGACACCGACGATTTAATTCAAGAAACCATCAGAAAAGATTTTGCCGACTCCACCATCATTACCATTGCTCACAGAATAAACACTATCTTGGACTACGACAAGTATGCTTAACTTTAAACTAGCGTCTATATAATTTCCTATTGTCATCTTTTAACTCTTGTTAGGGTTATGGTCCTCGATCAGGGCAGAATTGTGGAATTCGACTCTCCGCAAACTCTCTTGAAGAATGAGCAATCACTCTTCTACGAACTGGTTAAAGATTCAAATCTTCTCTAGATCACTTATTTTAATTATATAACTTTGCAAGATATCGACTAAACCGAACAAGCGTTGCCATTATTAGTTTTGTTATTTTGCACACTAGTGGTGTGTACGGTCATACAAATAAAAAAGATCAATTTACTTTTGATTAATATTAATTATAAATTATAAAATTATATAAATTAAAAAAGACTGAAATACCCTATTTTAGCAGTATTCAAGAAGCTTTGAAATTGTCATACAGTTATATTCCTTTTCATTTCTCGCTCTTGATTTTGAAAGGAAAAGGCGAGATCTCTTAATCAAAAAAAGTAGCGTTTTGCCGTTTTCATCAAGCGTACATATTGAATATGAGTATAGTCATGAATTTATCAACTATGATGAATACTAAACAGACTTACCATAGGTCACTTCTTACTCGGCGATAAGAGGAGCCTATTTAGTGTTGACAAAAGTTGTCAAGTTCAAGTTTCGTTTGAATGATAAACCAAAAGGCCTATTACCTATCGTGAACAAAACCGCGACGGTCTGCGCTTACGGGCACATACCTGCTTGGCTTGCGTATCTAATATAATAACATTTTGCTTCTTAAGCCTACATTTGAAATTTACGTCACACCAAAAGTAATATAAGAAACCTCCCTTCGGGACGAAAGTATACAAAGGCGAATTTTTCCCGATACATCCCTGTACCGCGAACAGGGTGAGAAATAAGGAAAATTTTTAAACTGGTCATTTGACCAGTAGAGCCCAAGGGTTTTAATTAAAAAACTGGTCAATGACCACTTAATATTTCTATATACTGTCAGAGCTGCACTGAAATGGCTCTAGGGATGGTTTTATTATACTGTTTATTTGTTTTATAAGCATTAATTTCTATAACCCACTTCTGGGAATTATTTTTTACTAAAGAAGGGGAATTTAAAAAGTGGTCACGGTGACCACTGGACCCCCAGGCATTTAATAAATAAACTGGTCAAAGCAATTTTTAAACTGGTCATTTGCCCAGTGCCACCGCCTTATTTCTCACCCTGACCGCGAATGTTCCCGCGCACTTATACGGCCGTAAACAAAGTTTAAAAAATAGGGCCGCGCCGCGTAGAGCGTAGGAATACATTCTCTGATCTCGCGATTGCGTCGGCTGCTTAAGTTAAGTCAATTTCACAGACTCATTGTCATTTTAAACTTTTCCAATGAAATAATTCATGCAGCATTTTTAGATTTTGATGATAATCAATCATTAATAAACAGGCAGTGACTCGATTATAGGATTTTCATAGGTATTTTCGTTCCGAAATAACCGTATGTGAATATTTATTATAAAAATCAGGAATCTTCTATTTCTTTACGACAGACGGCTAAGCAGACTACACTAGTTTGAAGCGCTTTTTCCTCTTTCCAACGACCATATCAAAGGACTAAGATCTACCGTACCTTGTCCATGAGCAATAGTGTCTGAATATGGTATTTGGCGGTTCGAGGATGTCTCGCGTGTTTTAACGTTATGCCTATGGCGTCTTGTATACTTCCCTCCCGTAGGGAGGTTTCTTATATTACTTCTGGTCACACGAATGCCACGAAAATACAGCTCCTCTCATTGCTGGTCGAGAGTGGAGCACAAGGTAATGCTTGACAGTTATTCATGTGACAGTACAGTCATCGGTGTTTTAAAAAGTAATAAAAAGTTTCTTAGCGGATAAAGACTAAAAGATGAGGGAACAAAATGGAATGACGGAAGAACATGCAGATACTGAAAATTTTCAATTTAAAGAAAAAAAAAGGCAATGAACTGCACTTTCCCAATGAATATAAATTAATTTCCCATTGAACCGAAGAGCAACTATAGTCTGTCAAACGAAAGAAGAGCCCTGAGAAATTTGTCCAAATTGGTGTCGCGACCATCGACCCCATAGAACTTTATCAACTTGTTTTGTTTTGTCAATAGTCGTCTGTAATATAGTCTGCTATAAACAGATAGGCTTAATCGCAATAGAACCAATACATTTTGCAATATATGACAAGTACTTTAACTTATGTCATTAAAATATATTGCAATGCTAGTTCAACAAAGATAAAACTGGTGTCTTGTCGTTAATTTTGTTTCATATTCTTTAATACTCGATGATGGTAAAAAACCATGACACATAAACATATTAAATATATATTGCAAAATGTATTGGTTCTATTGCGATTAAGCCTATCTGTATATAGCAGACTATATTACAGACGACTATTGACAAAACAAAACAAGTTGATAAAGTACTATGGGGTCGATGGTGGCGACACCAATTTGGACAAATTTCTCAGGGCTCTTCTTTCGTTTGACAGACTATAGCACCAACCCAATGCTTTAAAAGAAAGTTTATTGTGTCCGAAGGAGGCTCAAATTGAACGGTCAAGGAAAAATTAACGAAGTCCCATTATTATTTTGGCCATCTATTTTTGAAATAGTTTCAATTAATTGGCAGGGCAATTTTTCTACCTCCACTTTATTCAGGCTGCTTTATTACTTTTTTACGCCATCTAGCGATGAGCGAGAAAGTTTTAGATTTAAAAGGGAAGATTTAGCCATTTTGTCCCTCTATTTCCACCTTTTTGTTTCTATTATACCCACTGTTTTCACCCTCTTACGGCTGACTAGGCACTTTTTCCCCGCCCTTTTCCGCGTAAATTCTTAAATAATACTCAACGCACCAACAGGTGGCTCCTAGTAATTCGTGTTAGATTTATTTCATTAATAAATTTTCCTATGCAGTGTGTAAACCGATTACACTGGGTGGCTGGCGAATAAATAAATTTATGTCACTTAAAAACATAACGTAGTGAAAAAAAATCATATATCGCTAATATGATTATAATATTCAAATAGTAAAATTAAAAATAGTTAATAAAGCCGGGGTCTTTTCATAATAAATTAATGACATTCCAGTGACTAGTGCGTGTAAACGTTGAAAAGAACCTAGATTGGGCCTTCTTGTTAACAGCGGGATTATATCGATCGAGGCCTTGAAAACTTTTCCTATGTTTGTGTTTAGTAGTACCATTTGTTTTTTGCTGTTTATCGTGATGTCGCCCAGAACGCGGCTTAAACGGAGGCTGTGTTTGAAGTTTCACGTGAAAGGAGTTAATCTTAAGCTCCCGGATGTAGCAAAGGCGCACTTGGTTCAGATTTGTTGCCGTCAGTGTTAGATGCGTAATTACTTTGCTTTATGATTGAATGTAATTAGACAGCCGCAAACAATTATACATATATTATTCTTTTATAGCTTTATCAAATTAAACGATTGTCTTCTTTAGTTTTATAAAAAAAGTCAACTATAGCGTTTTATCAAAAGGTTAATAATCTAGGACACTCGATTATACGTCTCAGTGTAGTGGATTATTTCAGCCGCTGTTGTATGATATATAAACGGCGAGTAGTGCCTGTTATCAGCGAATTTTATAAGAAGATTTTATTTTTAACGTGAGGTCTATATTATTTTGGTTTTGGATTATTTTACTTCTGTACATGTATACACTTTGCAATAAACATATGTTACGAACGAGGTTGAAGGTCTTTCAATGTAGGGGATTAAGCGATCAAAAACTGTTTTTCCAAAAGATATAGAGATATTTCAGTCGTCTAAAAGCCGCACAGCGACAAGCAAGCCTCGCAATTAAGCTGTTTGATAATTCAAGTCTTCTAATTTTTGAAATGGATCAGTTTTGTCAATCTAAATTTTGGGTATGTCACGCCTTTATTACTTTACCAGCTCTGCCATACCCTTAGATTAAGGAATCAGTTCTAGCAAGATTCTACACGATGTTTTTTTCTAATTAAGGAGGATGTAAATGTCTTTAATAGGACGCCAATTTAACATGGTACACGGATAACCCAGATTTCTCGCCGTGTTTCCAAAAGACCATCTTGGTCTGGGTGCCATGCGCTGTATTATGGTTGTTTCTTCCCTTGGAGATATCGCTGATTACGAAATCGGAACGGAAAAGCATTCACGCTTCTCATTTAGCTATTGCAAAATGTGTAAGTCCTTCTATATTCAATGAGTATTTATGATAATTCAGTTCTGGGCCTTTTCTATACGGAATATTTACTCTTCATTCAGAATCTGTTTAGAAAATAGAATTGACCTCTTAAAGGAATAGACCCTTTTCAAAAGCAAGGCCGCAGTGTTGTCTGCTTTATACTGTATAGGGGTAAGACGCAACATCCGCTATTTGGAAGCACAGACGAAAGATAGGGCTTCAAAGTTCACAGTCCCTTAAAGCACTTTTACTTGAAGTCATATCCAACGTATTTCGATTCACAAAACTAATTTTCTGTCTTAAATACACAAGATGGTGAGACACTATAGCCTCTATTTTCCCCTTAAAGTTTGAAAATTGTCTATTAAACCTACTAATCAACTATTGCCATCCGGATTATCAATTACACTAGGTGTTTGTAAAATTGAACTGCGACAATCCAAAGTTTAGCGTTATTTTTAACCATCCGTGAGACGTAAACCTGAATTTCGAACGCATAATGTTACAGAAACTCTTCACGAGATGTTTTTGATTTGAGATAAAACTGTAATCTGCTAAATGAATAAGCTAAACTTTGGAGCTTTTTATGATCATAGGATAGTGTTCATATATCATAAGACATCACTCATGCTATTTGACCATAGAATCAAAGCGGTACCAAACATGGTCACCTGCTGACAAAGCTAATCCCGTCACGTTTTACCTGGACACTGACGTCACAACTGAGATAGCTCAATAGATATAGCTTGCTACTTTATCGTTTCAGCTCTTGGTTTCGTTACTCGCCTCAATTAGCGTTTTAATATTTGGAGAACAAATTTACCAAGGAGATTTTCAAGTTGTTGACAATTTAGCGGTAGTCCTTCAGTTCGTAACTTATGTAAGGAAGTAGTTCTGGTAACATCCTCTCAACGTTTCAACCTGTATTTGTTAAAATAACTCGAGTTACCATGTTTCAGATTCTGGCATTGTTGCTGATAGTTTACGGCAGAGGGGGCGGTGCGATGTTGTCGGGAATCCTTGCCTTGTTTTGGTTTCTCTTAACCGTAACTAAAACCATAACACTGAGATCCGCGATCATGAAATACTATTTCCAAGTTAGTAATGGTCGGTCCGCAACAATTTGGTCTCGCCGTTATGGTCTTGCCGTTTTGGTCTCGGGACAAATGGGTCTCAGGACAATTGGGTCTCGGGACAAATTGGTCTCGGCACAAATTGGTCTCGGCACAAATTGATCTCGGGACAATTGGTTCTCGGGACAATTGGTTCTCGGGACAATTGGTTCTCGGGACAATTGGTTCTCGGGGCAATTGGGTCTCGGGACAAAAGGGTCTCGGGACAATTGGGTCTCGGGACAATTGGGTCTCGGAACAATTGGGTCTCGGGACAAATGTGTCTCGGGATCTAAGCCAACCCAACCTTGTTTGGAGGTAAGAAGATTATTTATATGGGTATTAAAAGCCCGCCTCTTGCCACGAACAATTTATTAGCAATAAGAGAAATATTTTGGAAAAGGTGTCAGCTAATTATTTGGAGAATATTTTGGAAAAGGTGGCAACGAATTATTGGAACCATTGTTTTGGAAAAGGTGGCAACGAATTATTGGAACCATTGTTTTGGAAAAGGTGGCAACGAATTATTGGAACCATTGTTTTGGAAAAGGTGGCAACGAATTATTGGAACCATTGCTTTGGAAAAGGTGGCAACGAATTATTGGGACCATTGCTTTGGAAAAGGTGGCAACGAATTATTGGGACCATTGCTTTGGAAAAGGTGGCAACGAATTATTGGGACCATTGCTTTGGAAAAGGTGGCAACGAATTATTGGGACCATTGCTTTGGAATATGAGGCAACTATTTAGGTAAACAAATAATCACGAGACCAAACCGTCCCGAGACCAAATAATCACGATACCAAATAGTCCCGAGACCAAATAATCACGATACCAAACCGTCCCGAGACCAAATAATCACGATACCAAATAGTCCCGAGACCAAATAATCACGATACCAAATAGTCCCGAGACCAAATAATCACGATACCAAATAGTCCCGAGACCAAATAATCACGATACCAAATAGTCCCGAGACCAAATAATCACGATACCAAATAGTCCCGAGACCAAATAATCACGATACCAAATAGTCCCGAGACCAAATAATCACGATACCAAATAGTCCCGAGACCAAATAATCACGATACCAAATAGTCCCGAGACCAAATAATCACGATACCAAATAGTCCCGAGACCAAATTATCACGATACCAAATAGTCCCGAGACCAAAAAATCACGAGACTAAATAGTCCCGAGACCAAAACGGTGAGACCATATTTTCCTGTTCCGAGTAATGGTTGTTGTTTATATTTACTAATAATTGCTAGGCCTTAAAAAATTAATTATTTTTCAGAACGACAAAGATGAATACTTCGAATTGGTAATTGAGTCGGTAATTTATCCTTTAGTAGTAGTTACCTTCGTACTAAACACACTGAGTGACACTGCACCGTACTTCGATAAACGGAAATACATAATCGAAGACGAATGGGTAATACTCTTAAATATATTGCTCACAAATTTGAGTAAGAAATTTTTTTATTGGGTATTATGCACTACTTCTCTTCTCTATTTTGTTAATGAATAAGTTTTTTTAATGAGTCAATTCGAGTTGAGAATAGTTTGATCGTGTGAATCAAAAACATATGAGAAATATTGTTTTCTGATCCAATGTTTTACCAGAGAGAATTTATAATAGGGAGTGTGTAACGCTAAAAATTCTTATTTCTAAGAATAAGCTTGTGGGCATGTCAATTCCACGAAAATATATAATTGTTACCTCCCTGCAAAATTCTATTCCGGATAGATTTTGTAGATAAACCAATTTCGGACTTTCTCGGCCAAAGAAGTTCGAAACCGCTCTTTCAAATCCCAACAGTCATAAACCCATATCCTTAAGTCATTAGTCCTTATCTTTCCCTTACTCAAAACGAGAAGCGTTCTCCCTCCAGCTTCCCTCGAACGAATTTTGACAATCTTTCTTATTCATTTATTTCACTAAAAAGTATTGAGAGTTGCCTTTAACGTACGTACCAGTAAAATAGAATTGGTAAATGCATTGTTGTATATTTGTATATAGTAAGGGTGCGCTTGGTCCCCTAATTGATAGCAGGACCAAGATAAGATCTATTCGTGAGTGTGTGTGTGCGGGCGCGCTTTACCTATAGAAAGCTGAACTTTCTTGGAAAGGACAATTTGGTCGGCGGTAAGAACCAAAGATGAAAGAGGAGCCCCGATGACTTCTTCTTAAGCCATTAAGGGCATGGAAGTGGCGCCTTTAAAAAAAGAGACGACAATATTGCTCTCGGGCGCGGGGTCCCAAAAAGACTTGAGAGAGAATATAAAACATAGAACAGAGAGACCCACGATTTCGAAGAGGAGAGCTGGTCTCTGGACGTCCCAGACTTAGGTCTAAACTTTTATATACACGAATCGTAAAAACAAAACTTAACAATGTTTCGGTTCGCTTTCGCTATGGCTTTTGGTTAAGCAAAAACTCTTCTTCTCCCGCGCCGAATACCGCGCTTGAAAAGACTCTAATTACTAATAGAGCTCGGGTAATTAAAAACAATCGTCTGTAATTAAGACAACAGTGCCCGGTACCACACGCGACGCACGCCGCCAAAGATGATCACGGCTCGCCAGAACACGTGACGTTGACTATCATTTATTTATTATATTATTTTATTATTTTCATTGTTGTTGTTATTATTATTTAAAGATGTTCCTTAAGAACCTGCATGCCATTGTGTAGTAGTAAATTTTGTATGGTCATGACCTTTGTACCATGTTTAGTTGTTTGTTTAAGTATAGTAAAAGTATCGACTTATTGGTAACTCTCAATACCGTCGTAAATTAATTTATCTTATCTCCTATAAAATCATCCCCTAGACAAACTGACTTTATCTTAATATTACCTACGCTTCCTGAAATGAGTAAGGTAGCGAAAAACCCGGATAGCCTAATCCTTTTTCCTTCGTACTTTTGTAGAGGATTGACATGTTAGTTAAATTTAATCTATTATTTCTTATGACCGTTACACAATTCGCTACAAGTGGAAGCTCTTGCCCTTGGCAGTGCTAAATACAATGTAGCTCAAACAAGTAGGCTGCGACGCTAAAACTGGCCTGGTAAATTTCCGGTCACATGACTCTCCTTTAATTTTAAAGTTTGCCCTCAATCACTGTTGGTTGTACAATTACCCAATAAGGGTTCGCGATTTCGAGTGCGACTGGCGCCATTTGGAGGTATTTTAGTCAGACCGTTCCCTTTCCCTAAAAAGGTAGTGTCCATCTCCCATAGACCCTCCCGTAACATTCCTGACCCACCCTAGAGGGAGGGGCCACAAAAAATAGTACCGGAAATAGACCTGGCCAGTTTTGTTGATCACGTGATTTTTGAGCTACATAATATTCCTCAGTTTCCACTCCCTGTTATAAATCCTCTCTGGTTTTACTCATATAATCGAGAGAATTTTTTTATCATTGTTTGTATTAAAATGATTTAAAAAATATATTTTAAACCTTTAGAAATCAAAAGAAGAGGATGCATCGTTTTGTTCACGTATGGTACATTCATGGCTCAACAGGTAGGTCTATGAATGATCGAAAGAGACATGAGCAGGGATAGATTTAATTTTAAAAGTAGGAATGGAGAACAGAGTAATCTGGGTGCACGTCAAAGTCTCTTATCACCTTCCCGCGGCGGAGAGGGGGGCATGAAAGAAGTGGCGGGTCATAGCGACAGAGGGATAAAGGAACTACGTATTTTTCGCCGTCCCCGTCAGCAACGTCATCAAAACGTTGTTTAATGGGGCTGCAAAGAAGGCATCGGCGGGTGGGTAAAAATTATTTGAAATACGTCACAGACATCACGTGATGCCAAGATACAAAGACTCCTCATGGAGTGGAACTGGACATCTAGTCCTGGTTTTTCGCGAGATTGCAGCTCCAATTCCATGAAGTGGTGGTTTTCGAAATGAACCAAATTAAGCTTCTTTTAACCACGCCTCTCCATGGTCACGTGCCTCTGACGTATTTCAAATAATTTTTACCCACCCGCCGATGCCTTCTTTACAGTCCCTTTAAGTGAGCCAATAAGATATTTTTAACTTTTCGTTACGTGTTTAAGGGAGGCGCTCTATACTGGGCTATGAGACGGACTGAAGTAAATACCAACCGTTCTAAAATTAAATCTTTCTCTGACATGAATTAAGAACAAAAGGTTCTTCATTCCTTTTTTCTAAATGGCGGTTTTTTTAATCGAATTGTAGCGCACTATGGAAAGGTTGGAAGAAAACCCTAGAGCCATCCGACGTGTTCGACCTGAATCACTCTGAACAAGCGCTAACTGTCTCGCGTATTTTTGAAAAACGCTGGAGATCCCAAGCGAAGGCGAATAATGATAGCGATGAAATTAAAATGAAAAGCTTTTCCAGAGAACGAAGCAGAACAAAAACAGAAAGCAAATCGATCTCTTGGCCCTTGCTCAGAACAATTGGACCTTGTCTGACTGCTGGAGTGGTCTTGCAAGTTCTCTCCGATGTGACGTCTTTCGCATCACCCCTTTTGTTAGGGTAAGTTCGTTTACTTTTTAACTGTATGCGAGACGTCACAAGGAAAGTCGAAGGTGTCCCCCTGTTTCTCCTAATTTCATTTGCCCCAATGTTAAAATTCCCCCGAAGGCTTTTAGTGTGCTTCAGCCTAATGTGCTTAGTCCAATTTTCGTTCACCCCAAAGGTATGATAAATACTACGGATTATATTACCAAACTTTACTTTTTCGGTTAATGAATAAAATTTAGTGCTCCTTGAGAAGCACGGGAAGTGGAAAAGAGTCGGTAAACATTAATTATGCTTAAGAAGGCTGTAACTTTTGCAAATCTTCATAGAGTAAGGGAAAATGTAATGTGACTTGATACAGGTAATGAACTTTTTTATTTGGTAGGCCGGTTTAGGAATTCAAATATATTTCTATCGATATAAGACGTATTTGCAAAAAAACGATCTTTCCTCAAGTTGTGATTTAAGATTTTACCCTTCGAAACCCCATTCCGAGTCCTGGTATAACACTTCTTTTCTTTGGTTCAGCTATAGTGACATGTACCAATCTTAGTGCTAGGAATGAATGGAGGGGACTTTGAATGGCTAAGATCAAATCCTAATAGGTGTGAAATGATCTTGGAAACATCTGGCGTGGCTTATTTTATGTTAGCGACGTCATAGACTGACGAAATACGATTATTTCCCGCTTAAATATTTTCATTGGCTGCCAAAAAAGTGCAAATTCTTCCGCTAACTCGGTCCCTAGTTTGAAACAAGTGGACATTTACCGCTTTCAGGAGATGGCTAAGCAGACGATGGGGGAAGAGCTTCACTTTTCAAAAAAAATAAAAAATAAATAAAGGCCTCGCCATATGTTTTCACCATCACCGGGAGCCCCTTTAGCCATTCCAACATTCCTGGTATAGTCATATGGCGTACAATACCTCAGACCACAATTGTAAACGGCAAAATAGCGATGCTCAAAAATGGAGTTATCCATGGATAAGTTTGATTTTCTCTGAACGAGATTTCAATCTGAATCAAACTGTGCTGTGCTTATAAGTTATTGACGTTATGTTGTTGAGAATAAACCATTGGGAAGGGGGAAGAGTTTTCACCTGCTCTTTCACTTTATCGGTTGTTTAACAGTTTATCAAGTTTATTCAATTTTATCGGTTGTTTAACAGTTTATCAAGTTTATTCAATTTTATCGGTTGTTTAACAGTTTATCAAGTTTATTCAATTTTATCGGTTGTTTAACAGTTTATCAAGTTTATTCAATTTTATCGGTTGTTTAACAGTTTATCAAGTTTATTCAATTTTATCGGTTGTTTAACAGTTTATCAAGTTTATTCAATTTTATCGGTTGTTTAACAGTTTATCAAGTTTATTCAATTTTATCGGTTGTTTAACAGTTTATCAAGTTTATTCAATTTTATCGGTTGTTTAACAGTTTATCAAGTTTATTCAATTTTATCGGTTGTTTAACAGTTTATCAAGTTTATTCAATTTTATCGGTTGTTTAACAGTTTATCAAGTTTATTCAATTTTATC
The DNA here is from genome assembly GCF_054372755.1 of Phalangium opilio. Taxonomy (NCBI): domain Eukaryota; kingdom Metazoa; phylum Arthropoda; class Arachnida; order Opiliones; family Phalangiidae; genus Phalangium; species Phalangium opilio. Next base: position 6,130,349 of record NW_028324166.1, read on the forward strand.
CGTTGTTTAACAGTCTATCAAGTTTATTCAATTTTATCGGTTGTTTAACAGTTTATCAAGTTTATTCAATTTTATCGGTTGTTTAACAGTTTATCAAGTTTATTCAATTTTATCCGTTGTTTAACAGTTTATCAAGTTTATTCAATTTTATCGGTTGTTTAACAGTTTATCAAGTTTATTCAATTTTATCGGTTGTTTAACAGTTTATCAAGTTTATTCAATTTTATCGGTTGTTTAACAGTTTATCAAGTATATTCAATTCTACCTTTAGTGTCATAATTGATTACGTTACGAGCGAAGAACCTACATGGAAGGGTATTTTCTACGTTTGCATTTACGGTTTGGCAGGTGTCTTGCAATCTCTGTTACAAGAAGGAAGTGCCATTTTCCACACCAAACTAGGACTGAGACTCAAATCCGCCACCATGCACGTTCTTTACAAGAAAGTCAGTTAGTTAGTGTTCTCTTGATAGTAAATGGAAAAGTAAAAGATGAGATTCTTCGAAACAGACATTTCGTTTGGCAAGTAGCGACAGACGTGATTTGACAATGGGCGAAATACTTAACACGATGTACGTCGACACCAACAGATTCCAAATTCTGTCGTCGCAACTGAGCCTCTTGTGGTCGGTTCCGGTGCAAGTAATTTTGTGCTTCGTTTTTATGTATCAAGAACTGGGATATTCAGCCTTTGCAGGCATCGTGCCTATCGCTGTTTTGGTTCCACTTAGCTACCTGAGCACCAAGAAATACAAAGAATTGCAGGTAATTTTGTCCTTCTGAAACATCATTCGATCGTATTCGAGAACAGTATAGCGAGTTTCTAATGATTAGAAAACACCAGAAGTAAATAGCAGAAGTGGTCCTTTCTACCTTTGGCTAGAGCAAGGCGTCGCGAAACCCTCAAAAACGGTTCCCGCGAATCCCGCGCTAAATATTTTAAATAAGCCAATCAGGAAGAGCCCAGAAAGTAGTTCTCATTTTCATTTTATCGCAACCTGGTGATAAGCTTCTCAACTATTTCAGTCGTCTGTCGTGAAATTCTATACTTAGAAGAACTCGCGTGCCGTTTGTCAAATCTAAATATGAATGTTTCAACGCAATGTGATCTTACATACAAAGATCAAAGTGAGAAGAAGACACAAACTGTATTTAAAGGAAAAACTAAAGCAAGTCAAACCAAACCAGATGTGAAAACTAAGAATATCTCTACGGAAGACTTAAGCCTTGGCGAGCTTGCAGATAGGGAAGGGGTTGAAATTAAGGATAATAATTTGAAAATTCCTGGAACTAATTTGGAAATTGGTGTTCTTGGCGCTAAACAACATTCAGCGGCACAGATTGTTAAAAGAAAACTACAAGGTACTGATTTGTCTGATGAATGTGCAACTCCTCTGAAATATATGCGTACATATATACTACGAAGCAGACGACTACTACCAATCCTGGAAATCCATGTATTCATCCGCGTTTTCCCGCCAAAATCACCTAGTTAGGACGGCGCGAACTTTTCCAGAAAGTGACGCCTCGCTAAATTAGTCTATTGGGCCACTTCTGCTATTTACTTCTGAAAACACCTAATCTTCCTGTTTGGTTAAAGTGTGTAATTTAGGAAAATCAGTTTCTTCTACTCAGCCCCACACCGGTTCTTGGTTGAGATTCAGGGAACCAAAAACTTACAAATTATTTGTTAATTATTGCGTTATTTTCTGGTGTTGGATCATGTTAATTGCTTTCGCTTTGATCTACTATATACTTTAAAACTCGCAGAGCTTTGCGAATACCAAGATTTCGAAAACGGATGAGCATTCATGAACCCTTCGGCTAAAGAACTGCACTTCAGCTGTTTTTACTGTCGAGGCTGAATATTGTAAACTAGCACTACACTCTTAACTGGAAGCCCTTATATAAGCAGTTCCCGTATAAATAGCGGTTTATCGAAAACGCAGTATACCTATTATGGCGGTTCTAGTAAATGCGGCGTACTAAAGCTGTTTTTTTTGGGATTGCGCTTGCTATTACGGGAAGCACTCTTCTGGGAACTGCTGATACAAACTACACCTTATTTGTTTCTTTAATAAAAATAAATTTATCTTTCTTTATCTCATTTATTAGATTGAGCTGATGAAGCTGAAGGACAACAGGATGAAAATGATGAGCGAAATCTTGAACGGAATTCGTGTCTTGAAGTTGTACGCCTGGGAGAGATCATTCCAAAGAATCGTTCTTGAGATCAGAAAAAAAGAAATTGCAGTTTTAAAGAAGCAAGCGTTCTTCCAAGGAATAAACCTTTTTATAACTAATATCATACCGATTTTGGTATGAACACAAAAGTGGAACAATATGGATTGAAAATAATCCTACATCATATACCACAGTGCATCCTTGGAGTGAGAACATGGGTTGTTGATGGATAAAACGTTCTCGGGGTGGGGAAAATCTTACTCAAAACGAAAACCATTATTTATTATTAATGGGCCACCATGCTCTTAAATTCCGAGGCACACTTTGAATTTATTTCATTTCCTACAAGCATTTTTCTAAATATTCAGATTAGTTCACCGTGTTTTGCAATATACGTGTTAATTGACGAAGACAATGATCTTACAATGAGGAAAGCATTTGTGTCCTGGCAACTCGTACGATTAATAGCCTCGTCAATGTTTACGTTTCCTGATTTAATAAACACCTTAGTTTTGGTAAGGTCGTTGTCAAGCATATTGAATGAAGGGTGAAAATAAGTGAAGCTGTTGTTTTTTTTCTCTACTAAAAATTATAACTGTTTGCCAATATACAAATAAATAAATTGGGAACGGTTTTTCCGGTGACGTCTACGATAATTTGGAATATTACCTGAAGCAGATTAAGTTATCTTATGAAGTAAACAAAACAAAATGCTCGCACAGCGTAATTATGCGAGATCATTCGCTATCGAGTATGCGTAGCTCAATCAGTATCTCGCATACGTACCCCAGTCACTATCACCTATGAGTACCTCAATCACTATCGCCTATGAGTACCTCAATCACTATCGCCTATGAGTACCTCAATCACTATCGCCTATGAGTACCTCAATCACTATCGCCTATGAGTACCTCAATCACTATCGCCTATGAGTACCTCAATCACTATCGCCTATGAGTACCTCAATCACTATCGCCTATGAGTACCTCAATCACTATCGCCTATGAGTACCTCAATCACTATCGCCTATGAGTACCTCAATCACTATCGCCTATGAGTACCTCAATCACTATCGCCTATGAGTACCTCAATCACTATCGCCTATGAGTACCTCAATCACTATCGCCTATGAGTATCTCAATCACTATCGCCAATGCGCAGCTCAATCAGTATCGTGTGCGCGTAGCTTATATTATGTCTAGTTGTGATAACCGAGACTTAGTTTTGAATGGCTTGTTGAAGTGATTAAAATTTTTTATTTATTTTCACTTTTTTATCATCCTCAGGTAAAAATCACTTTCCTTGGCGAACAGATGTTTTGTTTTAAAGAGAAAAAAATAACTAGATTACTCTGTTGATCCTCCATTTAATTAAAGGAATAAATCTTCAGAAATTGACACAAATCGCATGTATTGTTCTTTACAGACTCATGTCTCCGTGAAGAGAATTGTTCAGATATTAAGTCGTGAGGAAACCAACGATTACGTGGAGCATTTGACTGGCGACACCCTATATGGTTTGTCATTTTAAAAAGAAATTGCCCTGATAGAATTCAGTGTAGTCTGAACTACATACCATTTTTTGTATCACCATGCATTCATTAAATTTATCAAATTTCAGCAATTGAAATTAACAGAGGAATATTTCATTGGAACCTGGAAGATCCAGCGACTCTTAAGGACATCAATTTCAAATTGCCTCGTGGTTCGTTGGTGGCTGTGGTGGGTCCGGTGGGTTGTGGCAAGTCTTCTCTCTTGTCCGCTTTGGTTTCCGAGATGGAGAAGGTGGAGGGGGAGGTGAGAGTGGCCGGGAGAGTGGGTTACGTCACTCAACAACCCTGGATACAGAACACTTCACTCAGAAAGAATATACTTTTCGTGGACGACATGGACGAGGAAAGATACAATAACGTTATAAGAGCGTGCGCCCTCCAACCTGATCTCGACCAGCTACCCGCTGAAGACGAAACAGAGATCGGAGAAAGGGTACGTATCAAAAACTATCAATGAAGGTAGTTCGAGTGACATGTGATACCCAATTAAAAAAATAGTTAATTTAATTTCTGTCTAAACAACTAATTGATAATCTCGGTAAGAATTTATCGATTTTTCAATAGTTTGGAAGTTTTAGGAGCGTTTAGCCAATGTTGTTGTTTATTTTTTAATTTTTTTTATTGATTTCCGGAGATTTTTATTGTTATATTTTAAGCTTCTCGAACTTTTTCATCCTGGAGAGGGCTAGAATTTAAGATTATTTTTCCTATTATACTTCTTAATTACCATACACTCCAAATGCGTAACCTCTGACCCTTATATTACGGTGTATATATTTGTTGAGATTTTCTGAACGAGAGTCTTTTCTATTGGACGTGTGTTAACTTAATATATATTATAGGGTATCAACTTGAGTGGTGGTCAAAAGCAAAGGGTCAACGTGGCCAGAGCAATTTATCGCGATGACGATGTCTATCTTTTGGATGACCCTTTGGGTGCGGTTGATTCGCACGTGGCTAAACATCTCTTCAATGAAGTCATCGGACCAAATGGATTACTCAGAAACAAAGTGGGCGACGCTAGTTTTAATTTTCAAATGACTAGGCTTATAATAATTTTAAGTAGCTCGACAAATTCCTCTTCAACATTACAGACCCGAGTATTGGTGACTCATAACTTAAGCTTCATACGGCAAATGGACCAGATCTACTTCATGAACGGCGGCCGAATTATCGAGAAGGGAACGTACAACGAAATCATGAGCCGTGAGGGAATGGCCAGAGAATATTTTGCAGAACACATGAACGTCGAGGATAATGAAGAACTGTGGTGAGAAAATAGGGGCTATATCTACAGGCAGTTGTACTGCAGGAAGAGATTGTCCATGAATAAGCATTCATTCAAATGGATTGTGCCAATCATTTTGATCACCCACTTTTTGTAGTAAGTTAAATACTGAAGTTGAGAAATACCACCTTGCATCCAAAGGAAAAGTATCGGATAAAAATGAGGCGGTACTTATGACCAAAGAGACCCTCAAAAAAGGAAGAGTAAGTTCTGTTTATTATATCTCTTCTCCCGAAAGTCATCTGTTATGACAGTATTCTTATTTGCAGACACCGCTAGCAGCGTATAAACACTTTCTTAAGGCGTTCGGAGTGATATGGTGCATATTGTTGGTACTTACATTTACCATCGCTCCGGCCTTTATTTTGGCGTCAGTTTATTGGCTGTCGCTTTGGTGCGCGGACACCATAGAAGATGTAAAAGCGAACCCGGAATTACCTACAACCCGTATAGTGGTCATTCTGGTTTTAGGTCTAACCTCAGCAATTGCGTCATTTTCGAATTCATTCTTCATGCTCATCCGCAGCCTACAAGCGACAAAAGCCTTACACGTGAAAATGCTTGACAGCGTATCTCGTTCTCCTATGTCATTCTTTGACACAACCCCCATAGGAAGGATACTTAATCGTTTCTCGCAAGATATCGACACTCTCGATCAGCAACTCCCCTCGTTTTTAAGAATGACTATTTTCTCATTCGTATATATAGTTCTAACCATTTTAGCAAATGCAGTTTACTTACCATTATTTATAATTCCTACCGTTTGTGTCATTGTAGGATACTTTTTGCTGCAGGTAAGAACTTGAATTCAGTATCATAAATAATTTTTATTCTGAAGCGGAGCCTCCGAAATGAACTAGGCCCATGCGTGTCGATTTCTACGTGGGGAAATATCCCGTTTCATAGAGGAAATATTTTTACTCTTTGTGTGTACGAGGTGGCGCTTTTATGACCGTTGCGACCGGGGTCTTCCATAAATTATCGTTGATATTTTAGGGGCCAATTATAAAACTTTTATGAAAGAGAAAGGTTTCAACCTTTAAATTAACGTAATTTTTAGGGGCTATTCACTTTTTATTGAATCTATTGGTTAGATTGTATGGAAAAAAAGTAAATATGAGATTTTAACATCCTTGTTTTTTTAGTAAAACAAAACTTCTTGAAGTTGCTAATTCACAGTTTTCATATACCATTAGAGGATTTTTTACCCCTTCATAACCTTTCATTTTTTAACCTTAACTTTTTTATCCTTTACTTCTTTGGAATGATTGTTTAATAAAGGTCTTCGGGAATTTTCTAAAACATTTTTTAACTATTAGCGACCTCGGCTTCACCGCTCTACGTCTTTACCTTGCCCTAATATTGTAGCAGTCGACGGGTCATGAGGCTGAACTTATGTTTATTTTACCTAGGAGGATATATAGGGGTGAAGGAGTCTTCGACTGCCCGTTCTTAGAGCTCAGTTTTCGGCCTCTCCGATGGGAGATTCGTGCAGGCGCACCTAGTTACACGCATCACGTGACCACGCAAATCCAATTCAAAAAATAGCGGGTTTTTCATGCTAGCTTAGGCCTTTGAAGCAACGCCGCCTATATTACGTGTTCACTGCACATGTAGAGATATTTTTTAATTTTATCGGGCGTTAATTCGACCCTCCCACAGGCTTTAATCCACCTTAAACACTTATCTAGTAGAGTTTTTGCTGTTGGGAAAGAGTAAAAAACCGTTACCTTTACTTCAGTTTTATCTAAGAACCATAATTTACTATTAATAAAAAATAAAATAACGATAAATGTTCCGTTAAAGCACTAAAAAATGCAGCGCCTTTAACAAAAATTAAAACAAACGACGCCCGATGACGATGAGCGCGGAACAATTAATCTCCCAGAACGGACGATAATATGTAAGCGCGTTTCAATGGGAAAACGGGCAGTCGAAGACTCCTTCACCCCTATATCCTCCTAGCCACCAGCGTGTTTGCCGCGCTCATTGCGCGATATTAAATTTTCCCTGTATAATTTCCTATAATACGAGTGTCGATTCCGATGTCTTTTGCAGCGTTTCTTGATGGCAAGCAGTCGTCAACTGAAGCGAATAACTAGCTCGAGAAATTCTTTTCTGTTTTCGCATGTGGGGGCATCAGTGGCTGGTAGCAATATTATCAGGGCTTGCCACGCCGTAGAGAACTTCGAAGGTCACTTTCTGAAACTGATCGACGAATGCACTGCCGCTAACTACATGTTGAGCATGGCGCAAAGGTATTTTCCAACCGTTAATTTTTTTATTGCAAAGCTAATGGCTCGTTTCTAATGTAGACTTTACCGTGCTTTTTGAGCTTTTTTTATTGCTTTTTAGGTTTGGGTTTAATTTTAAATGCGACCTGTGAAAATCACCACCTTATCAAGCTTTAATATAATCTGTCTTCTTTTTACTGCGCAATCGGTTGGGCTTCCTCACTTTTCCTAGTGAATTAAATGAAGTTTCTTTGCAGATGGCTGACGGTGCGTTACAATCTCTTGGGCAACTGCTTACTGTTTTGCACAGGACTTTTCGTTATTTTAAGCAAAGAAACACTTTCAACAGAGTTTGTGGGAATGATCATGACTAATGCCAATCTGGTAAGTGCTAGGAATAAATAGAAAACAAGAGAACCAGCCATTAGTGGTATTGGTCCTACTAAAGAAAAGAGAAAAAAGTAAACTGACAAATTTTGAGGAATCAACAACCTGTGGTCTCAAAATTGCGAGCCCGTGTTTTTTGCGCTTATAAGTTAATACTTCTGGGGTATTTAAGGGGAAAATCACTTTTGAAGGGGTATCTGAATCAATTTTGAAAGTGGAGCAGTTAGTTTTTTTTTAGAAACTTCGTCACAGAATGGGAGTTTCATCAACCAACATAGTTGTGTCTGACATTTTGTGAAAAATGCCCTAAAAACTTAGGAATCGAACAAAACAATTTAAATTCTTTACATGCTTACTTTTTCAAATATACCTTGGACAACTATTTTCGTTCTAAATCCTTTTTCTAACTTAATATATCTATCTCACAGGTAATACAAACAATTAAAGTCCTTATCGCTGGGACAACTGGTCTGGAAATCAGCACCGTCTCCGTAGAAAGGGTTGACGAATACTGTCATTTGGAGTCAGAGGCTGAGTGGGAGAAACCAGAATATAAACCTCCATCTGACTGGCCTCAACGAGGACAAATCATATTCCATGACTACAGCACCAGATACCGAGAAGGATTGGATTTGGTCTTAAAGGACATAGATATTAGGATCGAGGCCGGACAGAAGGTGGGCGTGGTGGGGCGGACAGGCGCGGGAAAGTCGTCACTGACGCTAGCCCTCTTCCGACTTGTCGAGGGAGTCCAGGGTCAGATCATTGTAGACGGAGTGGGTTTGCAGAAATTGGGTTTGTCCGACTTGCGATCCCGGCTGACTATCATCCCTCAAGAGCCCGTCCTTTTCTCAGCCACGCTCAGACTCAATCTGGATCCATTTGGACTAGAAGACGACCAGCGACTCTGGACCGCCCTGGAACACTCGCACCTGAAATCCTTCGTGGCGTCACTCGAGCAGGGATTGGATCACCCTGTGGCCGAAGGAGGACATAATCTGAGTGTCGGGCAGCGTCAGTTGGTCTGTTTGGCTCGTGCATTGTTGAGGAACACCAAGATCCTCATCTTGGACGAAGCGACGGCCTCGGTCGACATGGACACCGACGATTTAATTCAAGAAACCATTAGAAAAGATTTCGCCGACTCCACCATCATCACCATTGCTCACAGAATAAACACTATCTTGGACTACGACAAGTATGACTTCCTGTTAAACTGGCAGCTACATAATTTCATAATTGTAATCAATTATCTTTTATTAGGGTTATGGTCCTCGATCAGGGCAAAGTTGTGGAATTTGACTCTCCGCAAACTCTCTTGAAGAATGATCAATCCCTCTTCTGCAAATTGGCTAAGGATACCAATCTTATATAGTTCATTATTTTAATGTATATTTAGCTTGACTCGAGAAAAAGCTGTACATTACTAAAAAATAAGTAAAATTCAGATTTCACTATTTAGTTATTTTCTTGCTGTCCAAGAAAATAGGCAAACCTTTTCAAGATTCTTTAAAATAACATTATTAATAATAGAACGATTATAATATAATTTTCTAAGTATTAAGAGTTAGACTCCCAATAAATCGCATTTTATAAATGGTTTTTCGAAATCCAATATAAAGGCTTCTGTCTATTGGGAATTAGTTTTAAATAATAACTTATCTACTCAAAGTTAACATGGGAAGAGTAATGAAGATTTGGTATGAAGTCGATAAACAAAAAAATAATCAAGTCTCTAAACTGAAAATTTTGAATATCTGTAACTTCCGTCATTCCATTTTCACCCAATATCTATTACTTTTTGTGGTTTTAGTCCACTAAGACATTTTTTATTAATATATGTGGTTTGGTTTCATTGGAATTGGAATTTAAATCACTTATATTGAATAATTGTATAACTGATATTAAATTGATTTGAGTTAAATTATTTTAAGAAATTTTAGCCTTAATATCATTTGAAATTTAGCTATTATAAACCTTTGACAACTAGTATATGCTTCTTCATCGACTTTCTGGCCGATTCCCAATAAGTGATAGGAAAAAAAGCATCCGCGCGAACCTTTGAAGGAAATTCCACCATGGGAAGGCTAGATGTTTTTCGTAACCCTAGCTGTTGAGAGTGCTAAATCTTTTCTTCTTCGCCACGTTTCGGTTCAACTCAAAACTGATCTGTAACTAAGATTCTCTGACAGAAGGAATAAAATTTTGGCCAAGTGACAGATTTATTAGAAAATAAATTAACTTACATCCATATCAAGAAGTGATATCTAGTTTACTAGGGAGAAGGTTAATTCACCACATTTCTAGCTTTATCTCCAGTCCAAACGTAGGTCCGGAGTTAATCCCCGCCTCTAAATTACAACCAGCATCTCATTGGTTTTTGAAAACTCACGTTAGCGCGACGTGAATGACGAAAATTTCTGACAATGGAGGAGAGGCGAAATAGCCCGGCCTCCTTGTATTTTGAAAGGGGGACTGGGACTAAGGCGCGCAAATACTTAGGCATCTTATACCTTCTCCCTAGTAATACTAGATATCCCTTCATTTCCATATCTATTAAATATAAAAAGTTATTACCATATATATTAGGCCTTTTTAGAAGTGGTAATTTATTTTTTCATCAAACTTTTAAAAGGAAATTTACTTGTTTTTAAAAATTACGATAAATTCGCATATTTATGCGGTACTATGATTTTGCAAGCGCAAACGTTTCATTTAAATATTTTCAACCTTTATTTTAATCGCGATTATAGTAATTGTAAATATCTAATGTATAATTAAAGAATTCCATAAATCAGTTAGTTAAAAGGTAACAATGGTGCTGATGGATTGAATGTTGTAGAATTTGCTAACCCATCCGTCGATCGACGACCTCAGCGCCTCGCCGAATCGGCAGGCCATGGCATTTCGTATTCTCCCTTTGGTTAAGTAATCGACGTAATATTGCAAATCGTTTCTGACCGCGAAATTGAATATGTTTCTGACGCCGGACTCGATATCCGTCATGGGCGTATTGGAGTACATGATCATCACGGATTTGTCATATTGTCTGTCCGAGAAGTACATGCCGCTGCTCTGATCGTCCGCACACCGGAAGCACTTTGTTGATCGAGCTGCCCTAGTGGTACTAGAAACCTGCATTGGTGAAAGACAAGAAAGTTAGCAAAAGCGATTTTTAGCGAAACACCTATACGTCTTTTACTGTAGGTTGTCTAATTAAGGAGTAATAGAATTGTTTAGTAAGGATCAATAATCACATTAAGCTAGGATATTGAAGCTTGATACCCTCGACTATTACTATACTTAAATGTTTTAAGCAAAATGGAAACAACATGGCTCAGGGGTTATATTAGGGGTATGGGTGCATAGTTTTCGAGCTGGCAGGTCGGTGATAAAGCATCCGTTCGTTCCTTTTCCTGGTATGCCATACGTGCTTTTACCCTCCAAGGCGTCAAAGGCCTTCGAACGTTCAGTCAATGGCATTTTTTTTCTCAAAAAATATGAGTATTTGCAATTCCCACCATGAAACAATTCAACACGGGATGGTAACTGTAGCTGTCCTATTCGTTGTATACTCAGGAGTACGTAGATTTATTCTACTTGGAATCTTAAAGAGGCTTTACACCCCATACTAATATCTGATTGAAGGTAAAAGAAAGGTCTTGGTATTTTGTTAAACCACCCCACCCGCTCCTCCTCCCTCGCGTTTCTATGGATATTCACACATATTGGAAAACCGTCGACTTCATGTCTACTCGTTCACACGATGCAAAGAGATCTTGCTTGCATTCAGGTTCGGCACTCATAGGTCGCAATAGTCGCAGCACAGATCGCTAGCTTAGTAAGTATCACGCGACACAATACATAAGGGTGACGGTTTCTACAACTCCTCCCCTTTAATTCAAGCAGAAAGGCCCTGAAAATGACTTGTTAGAGATTACAAGTAGAAGAATGCCACTTCCTAAAGAATTGACTACACGCGATTTTGCATTTCATCTCCCTATTTAGCGACAACAACCTCTGACGTTTCATCTACGTCAAGTCACGACTAACTCTCAGTGACCCGGCAAACTTATGGAACATATCTTATGAACACTGATATCCTATGAGATTTAAAACCGCCTATAGACGTTTCCATTAAATACTTGCAGAGAAGCAAACATACATGATGGGAGGCCACGATCTTGAGTTATTTCTCTAGCACCAAAAGGGAACTATAGACAGAGCCAGAGTTCAGTGCACACAGGAGGCTACCTAACTAGCACTGCCTCTTTGCGAGGCTTCTAGACGCGAAGGAAATGACCTTAGATGGCTGTCCCTCCTCTGTATGTACTTCTTTTCAGGACTAATTGGAATGGTCTATTCGCCATAGCTTCCCCAATTTCATCAAGAGTGTTTGATCATGATTATGGTAAAAATAATTTCAAAATAATGACGACCTGATACAAATACTTGCCTTATTGTAAACGACGATGGCAAACCTGTAGAAGTCGTATTTCGTGCTCAAATGCGAATACAGGTTGCTAGCTAGTTTCTGGTTGTCTTCTCCTTTGTGGCTTTCCATCCATTCGGTCAAATCATTTTCGATCCATCGAGGCATGGCGTTGATGGGTATAAACTCTTCTACGATGTAATTCAAGTTATTAAACATGATCTTAATTTTACTCTGCAATACTGCAGCTAAGGCATTGGTCGCTGATTCCGTCGCCGTCTTGCGCAATCCGTAACACTTGATGGCCGCAACACTCGCTCGTACCCTGTCAAAACAACCCCTATAATAGAATTGGGCCGCGATGGAAAATGTACACGGAGAAACAGTAATGAACTCACCCGTAAACCAGGAGTTGCATGGCCATATGTTTGGAAAACTCTCCTCGATGGTAGCCGTATATTTCAGATATGAATTGCGATTCTCTACGGTCAAAAATATGATTGGCGTCATTGATGAATTTTTCAGGCGGGAAATGGGTGCAACGACTTCTGATATCTTCAAGTAAAGCATCGTCGTTTATTATCGATAACATATCTATTTGTTCTTCCATGAAGGTCAAAGTAGATTTAATTTCTTCGATTCTAGCTTTAAAGAACTCTTTCCTGAATACAATAGGCAATCGTTCAATTGCGTTTTTGATTTCCATTGTCTTCTCTTCCATTTTCTATAAAATTTCATGCCGAAATAAAAATTAATATGGTCAAACTGTTTTTCATTTCGAAACTAAAATACTTTGAATTCGGTCATAATTGCGTCGTGCTTGGGGTCAGTGGTGGGCAAAGCAAAGGCGATGATTTTAAACGCTATACCAACTGGTCCAAGAAACGAGGCGATATTTTCCGCGATTGGCAAGAATTCTTTGACTTTATCTTTTTTTAGGAAGTCCGCTACTCCCTTAAGGAAAGTTTCTCCGTCGTTTAAGGCCTTTTTGGGGTCAAAGTTCGCGTAAGTTGTTATAGCGTTCATGCTCTTGGCGTACTCGTAGACCTCTTTTTCCCATTCTTCGTAGTTTACCTCACATTGGTGAATACTCTGAAAATAAAATATTTGAATTACAACGACGGGGCTAATTCAAGTTCTAGCAGGAATGTATGGAGGGGGTTTGGAATGGCTAAAGGGGCTCCCGGTGTTCCTTTGATGGTGGAAACTAGAGTGGGATATAGACCGAGTGGGGAAAGGTGAAGCCCCGCCCATTGACATGCGCGGTAACCACTGGATGTTTTACTTCCAACAGCAACACGTAGATGGCGGGAAAATCTACACTTTGGCGCGAAATTTAAAATGCTTCGTTTTACAACATTGGTGTTGATATAGATAATGTTAGTTCAAATGTTAATAAAAAGGGGAATATTTATGTTAAAATATAGATTTTAAAATATATTTCCCACCATGTTTTAAACACAACATACATATTGTTTATTACAAAACAATAAAAGTAAATATGTTTAAGTTCATGACTTTTTCAATATCTATATCTATATAAATCAAAGTCCTGACTGACTGACTGACAGACTGACTGATAATCAACTCCCAGCCCAAACCGCTTGCCCTAGAAGGCTGAAAATTTGCAGGAACGTTACTCATAAGTAGTAGGCGCGTACTAAGAAAGATTTTTCCAATCCGCCGCCATCTTAAAACATGGCGCCCAGAAATGTAAAAAATATTCTCTATGCAATAAAGTCCGCGCGATTCAACCATTTCACAAATATTTAGTACAATGGTTTCCTTTAACCTATAGACGGGCTGAAAGGTCTTTTGGGTTCGATTTGTTGCCATCTTTTTAAATGGCGGCCAAAAATTTAAAAACCCTTCTTTATGGAATAATGTCCGCGTGAAAAGTAATAAAAAATATCCCGACGGGCTGACGGACTGTGCCGAGTGCCTTCGCTCCTAGGGTGCTACAAAAATATTAGTCATCAGTAAAATCTACACATTCTTTATATCATTTTAGATGGAAGTTCTTATTACACGCGAGCGACGCCGCGGGTAACGGCTAGTTAAATATATAATTATGGGAGTAGTTTTTTTGTAGGATTTAAATTTATTATTTGTTAATTAAACATGGGTTGTAAATGCCCATTTTCGAGTTTCTGAAACACAGAAATGAATGTATATTTCCCAAATAATCCCAACGTCAGTAAATTTATCAGTGGACCGAGCAATGATGCCTTAAAAAGATAGTACCGGCACTTCCGTCTTTGCATGGTAATGTTTTGTTCTATCAATGAGAGAATAATAGTTTTCTAATAACCAATTCGTTTGAATGTCGCTGAACTCCTACTTAAAGCAAAGCGCGGGTCCAGCGGATCCCCTACATGTTGACTTTCCTTACGAACTCCAGTTTTGGCTTGGCGAAGGCAGGAGGCATTTATGGGTGGGATTTATAAGTGCACTTATAAATCCCGCCCACTAGCCTTTGTCAAGCCAAAACTGGAGTACAGGAGGAAAGTTACCTTGTAGGGGATCCGATGGACCCGCGCTTTGCTTTAATTGACTCCTAACACATCCGCACAGCAACTCAAACTAAAGATTTGGGAACTATATTCGACGCTAAGTTACATTTTTGTAGGATCGTCACCAAGACTATTAGCTTAAGACGTCGTTCCTAGAGATTTCGTTTAAGTTTGGTAGTCAGTTGAAATCTCTGCGTCATTTCCGCATCTTACATTTAAGCCTAGTTCGTTCCAGGTTGCTGTTTCGTTGGGTTATCAGTAGCCAATTTCTCCTAAAAACGTAGAAGCAGTACAGCGTAATTTTATAGAGTTCGGGCATAAAAACGTTTTACCTAAAGCTATACATATAAATATGGACTATTTTTGGCAATACTTGATCTCCTCAAAATTAATGACTGAATCATGTTACTTTTATTCACAAGTTAGTTCATAACATTCTCCAGCCCTCAACTCTATTAAATGTTCTTAATTTTTCTGTTCCAAAACATTTGCGCAGCCCAAAATACATATTACAATAGTAGTATTACAATTAGGATGCAAATGCAATTCCTTAACTAGCGTTTTTGATCTTTTTTCGAACAACGTATCTCATGTACATAAAATAATTCGACTTCAACTTATTGAAGGTTACTAAGTGTTAAAAGAAGAGAGGAAGAAAAAAAAATCACTGATTTACTACTTTCTTTTTTCCAATTTAAATTTGTACGCGTGACTTTTTCATTTATGCGTAATTCTCTTGATATTTTTGTATTGAAAATGTGTATCAAGTGTGTAATCTCGTGAGTTGTTTTACAACTTTTTTATACACAATAAACATTCAATTATAATTTTTCTCTGAATTTCTTTGGTAGAAATAATAAAGTAACTCCCAAATGCAGATCAATTGAAGCCCCTATGATGAATAAAAGAATGAACAGCGGAAATGTATAATAAAATTAAATTTAATAACATATCTTGCTTGTTTGTTATCAGGGTTGTTTTTGTGATTTATTGAGGTTAATTCCGGGATGAGGAGAGAGGTCTTTGTAAAGTACTTGAAGTTACTTGAATTGGCCAAAAATGTAAATAATCACGATTATGAAATAGAATGAATGTATGTTAAACTTGTTTTGCTTGGACTATATTAATGCAATGTTAAGACAATAACAAAACAAGTTTAACATACATTCAGTCTGTTTCATTATCGTCATTATTAACGTTTTTGGTAACAAAATTGACTTTAAGCACCGCACTTTACAAAACTACTCTCTTTATCCTGGAATTAGCTGCAAAAATTCAGAGAAAAATGATCCTTGAAACAAAATAGCTATTAGACAACTATTATGTCTTTCATCGGAAAAACAAGGCATGATCTTGCAAAGAAGCAAGTGCAGGTATTTTCCACTTTAGGCATCATCGCTCGGTCTGCCAATAATTTAAACCATTTTTCCTAACGTCGGGATTAATAATATTACATGTAAATCCTTTATTGTTTAGCAATAAACAATGTGTATGTTGTGTTTAAAACATGGTGGGAAATATATTTTAAAATCTATATTTTAACACAAATATTCACCTTTTTACTAAGATTTGAACTAACATTATCTATATCAACACCAATGTTGTAAAACGAAGCTTTTTAAATTTCGCGCCAAAGCTTAGATTTTCCCGCCATCTACGTGTTGCTGTTGGAAGTAAAACATCCAGTGGTTACCGCGCATGTCAATGGGCGGGGCTTCACCTTTCCCCACTCGGTCTATATCCCACTCTAGTGGAAACATATGGCGAGGCCTTATTTATTTTTTGAAAATTGTAGCTCCTCCTCCAGGAGGTAAATGTCTAGTCGTTTCAAACTAGGGACCGAGCAGATAGAGGGTGGAGTTAGCAGAAACATTTTCACTTTTTTGGCAGCCAATGAAAATATTTAAGCGGGAAATAATCGTATTTCGTCAGTCTATAACGTCGCGTACATAAAATAAGCCACGGCAGATGTTTCCAAGATCACTTCACGCCTATTATGATTTGACCTTAGTTATTCCAACTCCCCTCCATTCATTCCTGGTTCTTGATCGAATTTATACGGTGTTTGAATGTACAATGTTGATTTCAGTAGGAAAGAAAGTCGTGGTACTCAAATCCGACCGAAAGCAGAGATGTTTCTTAGATGTTTTACACAAGTACTTACGTAGTAAAGGTATCCGGTTTCAAGACAGACACCCAAGATGTCGCCCGTTTCGTACGGATATTCTTCCTTGCAGGGTTTTGAGGTAATTTGTCCGGGTTGTAGAAGCGTAGGCTGACCGCCTTTCAACTGAGGAAGCACACACGTCACGTTCCAGCTGCTTAGTTGACTAGCTGTATTCAACTTGGCTATGATTTCCTGGACGAATTTTGTCAAGTTCAATGAAGAAAACTACATCGTTTGTGGTCAGGTTTGGGAGCGGAGTAGCGAACTTACCTCGGACATTTTGTCGTCATGAAGGCCGGATAGGGTGCGAAGAGAGTTGTTTGTCTCAGCCTCTTGGACGTATTGATGTACTTGCGCGTCGTTCATTGGAGGCGTTTGCTTTGAAGGCTCATTGCTAATGATGGTAATTGGAGTGCAATCATCGGGAACGAATTTTCGCAACTCTTCAATATTAGGCTGGTGGTGGACCAACGTCTGGTCCCATAAGTACCGCAGTAAGAACTTGCAGTCTGATTGGCAAATGCCGGATTGGTTGGGAACAGCGCAAAAACTGGACGCGAAGAAGACCAAGACATTGCAGGTGTGGTCGTTTTTGCAGTATGGTACCAACAGATTGTTGATTCCCACTTTATAATCTTCCGTTAGTGATGCATCTGAAAATACAGATTAATTTCTGTAAAATTGGCAGTACTCAAGCTACAAGTGTAACTACAGAGCTAGCTAAAATAAAAGTTGTCTCCATACACGAACTATATCGCTAATGTATCTGTTCAGAGTATTTTTTAAATGATTGTTTCTTTTATATAGCGTAAAAAAGTCCATGCCATGTGAAGCATGTCGAATAGAATAAAAAAGTCGACCCAAGGGCTCGTAATAGCAGCCACATCGTTATCTATTTAATTAGCACACAAATAAAAACCAAAAAAAAAAATTCAAAGACCCTAAAAAAAAATCAGAAGTGTCCGACCCCTCAGATTAAAATTCAAATTATCCGACCCCACAGATAGAGATTCCCGACACTTTAGAGATAAACTAAACGATGAAAACTCGAATATTCTATCGAGTCTCTATGGCTTAGTGGTAGCGTGTCATACTGCTGTGCCAGCGACCCGGGTTCAATTCCCGGGTGCGATGTGAAATATGTTTCGATTAAAATAAAGTCCCTAACTGAGCTCAGCTACCCCTATTGGTGGGTCGAGGTACTATCGAGTTCCTTTTAAGCTAAAATCTAACGATAACGAAAGCGACAACCCCGGCCACTACTACTACTACGGCTCGGGTCGAACTAAGAGCCTCATCGTATACTACGATGTGGCTAAAATTAAACGAAAACAATGGAGGATGATTGATATAATAAGATGCTTCTATTCTAAAAGTGCACGGAAACTGAAAAACTACGCTAGGGCCAACTTCTTGCGAGAGAGCTAAGATGGTGGTGCCCATAATTTACCATAAATTAATTGAATACGATTTAGGGCCTATTCACATTGTACCATTATGTCAAAAGTCTCAAGAGGACTCTTGCAAGCCAAGCTTTAAAATAACAAAGTTTAGGAAATAAGGCACTTGTCGGGAGGACAACGCCGTATCTGCAGGGGGTGACTTTCCCGATTTTCAACTTCCGTCACCACCTGTACGCGCCTCGAATACTTCCTTTATTAGTCAGACAATTCTACCCTGAATAATTGCATCCTGGCTGCGAACCTTATAGGGACCAGAATTGCCTTGAAATCGACCAAAAATTATACTCAAAAGATACGGCTTTTTATATCGAAATCTCCAATTGCATATTTTAAATGGGGAGCAGCATACAAATTACCTCTGCTGACGAAGGTATCTTTCTGCCGCGGCTCTGGAGCTCCAGCAACCGCGAAAGCTAAAGCGGCCCAAAAAGAGATACGAAGCACGGCTACTTTGTTCATGTTTGTTGACTGATTGCTTCGACGAGCAAGTCTGGGATTTTCGGTCGATATATTTTCGGTGATATTTATATCGGAACCAAAATTAATGATAAGGACGGATTGACAAGTGAACGAGCGTTCATTGTTTCTTTTATTGATAAGCGTATCCAGGGTTTATAGCGAGGGGGATGCGACGAACGGGCCTATTTTAATTATTTTACTCTAGTTTTAGAATTTAAAATTATGCTCATCTATCGTCATAGTCGCAGAGACTCCAAACAAAACGAATTGTTCTTATTATTTTAAAAATTTTAAATTTTTACGTAATTTCACTTTGAAATATTTCTTATTTTCGAATAAAAAAGAAACAATTCTAGACTTTTAATGTTGTATATACCTTACTATTTTCGAATCAATTTTATCCTATGTTTTCCAATATTTTTTTAATTTTTCGCATCAATTTCTTCTAATCTTTTCCATAAATTTTCGTATCAGTTTCTTCCCATCTTTTTCTAAAGCAATTTCTTCTTGTAGAAAACCAGAACGGTTGCTCCGAGTGACTCGCGTCACCGAGAGGTTCTGTTTCCGATGTGTCAATCTGTCTGTTGTTATACCCCGGGTTATCACATTTGCAGTTGCAAATCGGAGCAAACGTGTTCCAAATTTCCGGACCGCATTCACAGTTCAACCAAATTTGAAAAACTTAACTTCACTTCGTTAGCAATTCCACATGAGTTTAATCCAAAGTTTTACTGTCCACTATGGCTTTATCCACCTTCTCTGTCGTCCATTCCACATACTCTAAAATTCTACCGATTTGCGTAAGGCGAAAGAACAGGCAAACGCTACACTTTAAACGTCAATTTTAGTCATGTTTCTCCAAAAAGTTCAATCGTTCTTTCATAAAACGATGTTACGCGCAAGAAGGTAAATAATTAAGGAAGAAAATGTATAATATTACTTATGTTTATATCAATATTTAAGATAATCTTGTTTCTCAACTCAAATTTAATACAGTAATAGTAAAAAGCATGTGAATAATTGCAGCTCCATTTTACAAACTTATATTACTGAACATTACCCCATTCTTTAAAATATTTCGCATGATATTTAAATTCCATCGGGAAAATACCCGAAGTGCGAGTTTTTCAGTGCAATGGGGTTGTCCCATTGGACCGAATCATAAATCCGCCAAAGTGCGGGTTTTTCGGTCGAAAGGGATTGGGTTCGGTTGATTGGGATTTGGCGCAATGGAAGTGAACCAGAATTGCCTGGGGAAATACACATTATTATATTTTACGCCCGCTTATTGTCTTGATTAATAAAATTCTACGATTATCCCTACATAAACCATTTGTCTATCCAACTAAATAACTGTATAAAGAATACAAAACTATGTCACTTTCTCAATCATATGCTTATGAAGCTCTTGTTTAAATACTTATATCACCAACCTCCTAGACATTATCGAAATACAAGATTTATAGCTTCAAATAAATTAAATTTACCAAAAAAATATACAACTTTGGGACAGAATCACGCGTCATGTTGCTATAAAATTGTTGTCATTGCTTGTCATTGTATTGTACTGTATAACAACAAAAAATGTTCTTGGAAAATAAATAGGGAGATACTTTTCCATTCTCGTATTGTATCTTGACTATTGTGCCATGGAGGGGGTCGTACCCAAGCCTTGGTGGCTTCACGACCCTATCCCCGACTCCCGAGCCTTATTAAATAAATAAATAAACTTGACTTGGAAATGTAATATTTTCAGTTTTTCATAAACATGTATTTTCTAATATTATTTATGTATTATCACATTCATATGATACGAATGCTAGTGCTTTTCGAGCAAATATTATTGTGCGAAAGGTAATTTGTCTTGTATTTGAGTTGGATCAGGTTAGGTTAGGCCAGGCTAGATCAATCTAGATTTGGTTAAGCTATAGTTTAATATATTTTAGGCTATTGATAGGTTTGGTTAAGCTAGTTTAATATATTTTAGGTTATTGATAGGTTTGGTTAGGCCAGGCCCATGTTTATTTTTACGTTTGGTTAGGTTAAGCTAGAATCATTTAGGTTATATCAGACTGGAATAATCTAGGTTTGGTTAGGTTAAGCTAGAATAATTTTTTTATATCAGAGTGGACTTATCTAGGTTCTTTTAGGTTTGGTTAGGGCAGGCTTTAATAATCTAGGTTCTTTTAGGTTTGGTTAGGACAGGCTTGAATAATCTAGGTTTGGTTAGGTCAGGCTAGAATAATCTATAGGTTAGGTCAGCTAGAATACTCTAGCTTATGTTGGACTGGAATAATCTACTTTGATTGACAGTGCCTGCTTTAATTTGTATTATAGTAAAGATTTTGAAAAGAAATTAAAGAACATATCTACAACTTTCTTCAGTATTAATATAATATATATAAATAAAAAAATATATAAAAATATATTTTTTGTCTGAATTATCATTTTAGCATGATATCAAACGAAATGTTTCAAAGTATACATTTTACATTACTCGTAAAGTTATATAATCTATTATTTAATGATTGAATGATTCTATCACTGTGTTCCCGTGTTTAAAGTTTTAAATTAATCTCCTGAAAAATGGTCCAATGGTAGGTACTCGTACACAAGTACCTTTAAATGAAGAAAATTTTGAGTCAGACCATTTTCAGAATTTGGCCATGAAGTACTTTCCTTGAATTAAATCTTTTATTGTGGAATTCTTTAACTGGAAAATACCTAGCTCGTGGAATGTGCACTGTTCTTGGCATTGATTTACTTAACTACTTTATGCAATATTTAAGCACACCTTTAATGTTCCTTGTTTTGTTATTTCAAAAAAAAAAAAAAAGACAAACAAGAATTTGTCGTATCATATATTTCAAACCGTATCTCAGTTTCGTTTATATCTAACATATACTATTTAAGTATGCCTTTAATGAAATATATTTCCTTGTTTTGTTTGACAATTTGTCGTGCCTTATCTTATTTTCGGCAATAGGAAACATTGAAGTATGTTATTAAACTATTATTTGGTTCCTTAATTTGTAATAAATAACAAAGTTCCTTGTTTTGTTTTTACAAAAAAATAAACATATATTAAACTTATCCTGAACAACAACAGGTTGGCAACAAAATAGACCTCGTGCAACCTACCTTAACACTATCGCATCATCAAAATAATTTTAGAGACAATAGGTAGGTAAAAAGATATTTTATCATGAAAGTATTAAGGGAGAAATGACTTAAATACATATATCCGATATCAAGATGAAGTTCAAGGTCATCGATTCAGTTGATACCTGTGCTCCCAACATCAATCGATGTTTTTCCGCTATAATAGCGTTGTCGCTCTTGCGGAACCTTAAGAAACGCGCGAGAAAATTCTATAACGGTGCTAACGTATGTCAGTATGGTTTTATCTGTGTAAGTTAATTTTGGAACGAGTCAATTAAGGAGATCTCGTTCAGCATCTCTATAATTGAAACCAATCTTAAAAACGTGCTGTTTCTCGCAATGGCTCGAGCCCTTAATGTAAAACTGTAAGCATTCTTAAAACGTTACTATTGTTAATACATGTGATAGGCTTAGTTTCTGTATTCTAAAAATATTAGAACCCAAAGAACGTTAAGCAAAAATAATTATAAATAAATAAAAATAATACATGGATTCTCTACTTTTTTAGAATAGACGTAGGCTTTATTACCTATTTATTTTCAAATCATGTTAAGAGTTACAAAATCTCTTACAAATACTGGATGAAAAAGAAAATATCTTTAAAACATTATTAATTAACTTTGAAAGAGTTTAAGGCATCAATTTCCAACGATCTTGGCTAAAATATTTTTACGGGAGGTAAAATAGGCAACGGCCATGCTGTAGTGTTGGTCAATCTCGTCTTTGGTCAAGCAGTCATCATGATCTTGATCCAACTTCTTTAGCTCCGATTCGAAATCGGTACCGTTGAAGGCAGCCGGCTCGAATGTCCTTGCCCATTGAATGGCTTCTTCGTAGGTCAGCTTGTCGTCGTGGTTGACGTCAGCAGCGGCGAATATTTCATCGATGTGTGCGACAGTGTCTCGGAGCTGCCCTTCGTAGTCAATGGGAATGGACTTTGCCGCCATGATGCCCCCCGGTGCCATCGCTACAGGACAGTGACAATAGTTACACCCGATTCCAGAACGACAGCCACCATCGCAATTGCAACAGAATATGTTGCAGGAACCTTGACCGCAGCAATACGTTGTATCTATACAATCGTTACATTTTGTTGCGCAAGGTTTATTGCAACACTCGGCGTCGGACACTTGAGGGAAGAACAGTACTGCGACGAGGAGCACTACAGATAAGAATGCGACTGTTTCTGGTTTCATCTTTGGATCTGTGAAGTACAAAATGGATTTCCTATTAATATATTTTATTGCAATTTACTGGATCTTGTTTCGCCATCAACCAGAAATGTCAACGTTTTTTCAATAGGACAGCTGATATGCTTGACAAAAAACTAATGTTTTTGAATATTTTGAACGTGGCTGGAGAAAGCCCTACCCTTATCACAATGCAATAAATAACTAGCCTACGGTATTTTATGGGAAGCGAAATTAAGCAATTAATTAATATACCAGTTTAAAGCAATGTTGTTTTCCAACGTCGTTCAGGCCTGGCCTTAGATGTTTTTCGGAAGAAAATGGATCACGCCTTACGCAAAGGAAGACTAGACTCCGATTATTTAAAAGGGATTCAAAGCGAATTCATTTATAAAAGCAGTTATCTATTTGCCACTTAATGCGATAAAATCTTGGAACCTTTTCAGACATATTTGATATTCCCAGCCATTTTGATTACACTTCTCCATTGTTTCAAGTGTTATAAACCCGGAACTTGCAGGTATTTTTTCCAAACCCTCTATTTATTTTTTTTTGGAATATCGAGTATTTATATTCAATTCTGATTAGATGAATTTTGTTTTTACCTTAAAGGGTTATTCTCACACAAAATTACATTTCATATTTTCCGTTTGAATGTAGTTCATTTAGACACGTAGAAATTGATCGAATTTACAAGAAAATCGGCTACTCCTAAAAATGTTTTAATCTTAAAATAATAGTGCAAAAAATGCTCTTGGCTCCACCCTATTTGATTTTCCATAGTATACACGGATGCAGTTTATTTGCTTAAATGGTCGACTACGTCACGAATCAAATAGTCGTAACCGTGCACCATCCCGCCATTTATCAAATTTATAACGCAATACCTTAAAAACAACCAATGAACAACGTTGTTGTTTGTCGTGCCAAAGTCAACGTTGCTACCGGCGCTGTCATCTCTCGAACTAAACTGATACCTCAGTACGTCATTCAAAAATCCCGCCCTCCCAAACAATTTGAAATCTATTTACCTTGAATGTTTAGTTGTAACTTGAGAGTCTGCTTAATAAACGGATCATTCTATCGTATCGATTTTAAAGAACCCCAAGGGGGAGGGTGTTGATAAGAAAAGATGCTTTTAAAATTTCGTGTCTGTATTCCTTTAAGTCGAAATTATTATCCGCCCTAGTAAAATTCTAGATTTTGATTATTGGTGAGGGGGGGGATGAGAAACGTGGACTATATCAATGGGAGGAGCCCAATTAGTTGGAATAAAGTCTCCAGCCTCTATAGGCACTGCATCAGAACCAAACTTGTGGCGAGTATAACTTAGGGTGAGAGAAAGATTGTTTTAAATATTTTTTTGAATAAATCCGATGGGAATTTTTGTAATACTTTGTTGAATTTTCGTTCTAAGGTTAAAAAGTAATTAGATAAATTACACCCCGATGCAAGTCGCGTATAATTAGTACTTAAATCGAACTGTTTTATAGTATGTATATAGTACTCTAGTAGTATTTATAGTACTATAATAGTATATATAGTACTATAATAGTTTTAGTAGTATGGATAGTACTATGATAGTATATATAGTATTATAGTAGTATATAAAGTACTCTAGTAGTATGTAAAGTACTCTAGTAGTATATAAAGTACTATAGTAGTATGTAAAGCACTATAGTAGTATGTAAAGTACTATAGTAGTATGTAAAGTACTATAGTAGTATGTAAAGTACTGTAGTGGTATGAATAGTACCAAGGTAGTATTATAGTACCAAGGTAGTATTATAGTACCAAAGTAGTATTATAGTACCAAGGTAGTATTATAGTAACAAAGTAGTATTATAGTACTATAGTAGTACATAGTATTTTAGATCTACTAAAGAAAAATGTATTATAGTACATTTTTCAACAAATATCCTTGAAGCATTTCAAAAGCGCAAGCCGGTAAAACAAAGCTAGTTCTTTCGATTTGATTAACAAAAATTTGAGATTTCGAACTAAAATCGTGTTTTATGATTGTAGCTTATATTATTCGGAGATAGTGTAGCTTTTTATAGTGAACCCAACCTAACATAACGGAATCTAACGAAAACCCAACATAACGTCTCAGAAGCGCTTTTCCTTCCAACTTGATTGAGAAATTTTTGGACATTAAATAAAAAACTTGTTTTTATTAAAGTAATTCAAGCCTTTATTACTCAGGGATAGAGTAGGTTTTTATTAGGGAACGAGTTTTTGGAATTGGATCCGCTGTTCCAGATAATACCCCCTACATACATATATGCATAGATATATCATTTAGACATAGGCTTCGGATTTAATTTGGGCTCAATTATTGAATAGGCGCAACATTTTTTCTTTTTTTTCGTTCATTCGCAGGATTGAAAGATGCGGCTTTTAATGGCGTTTACGTTGATGTTAGCCACCGTGTTACTTGTGATAGAACATTCATCAGTTGATGCTGACTGTTGCAATTCTTGCAATAGAGGTCTATGCAACGATTGTCTTAGAAGCTCAACCTGTTGCGGTTACGGGCGTTGCAACATTTTCTGCTGCAATTGCGATGGTGGTTGTCGAACAGGAGTTGGATGTTTTTACTGCGATTGTCCTAAACCTCCACCACCGATTTACTCAAACGCTAACACGAAACTAAAATACGAATACAAAATCGCAGGTAATATTGTTATAAAACAAGACGGCCCAAGGGCTCGTAATAGTAGCCATATCGTACGAGTGAATAGCCCCTATATACCCTACCCTAATGAGTGGATAACCCCTCTATACCTTACCCTAATGAGTGAATAGCGCTATCTTTTTTAATGCTTAAATGATTTACCGTGCATAAAATCAGAGAGAATAGCCCCTCGATTCCCTACTCTAAACAGTGATTAAATTATGACCGTATAAATTTACTTATGCTGTAATTCTAATATTCCGGCGAATCGAAGAACAGATAGTTTTTAGTGATAATCCCCTCGATGAGTTTACAACATAGACTTATGCCGATGCACACTTATCGCATCTTATAAATTTGCCCAGAAACTTTTGAAAGAGAAAGTTTAGTTATAGTGATTACGCATTTTAGTGATTATCCCCTCGAATTACCTTTAGCAATACTAAAATGATCAAACGCATAACGCTCATTTAACACTATGTTAGCTCTATCTAAACCCACATTTGAATTAACCGCCAAAACGTTCCAGTCAAACATAACATAGATGACGATAGCTTCCGAACGAGAACGAAACACATGAGAAGCGCGGTAGGAAACGGGGAAAATCGTTATCTATTTAATTAGCACATACATAAAAAGAAAATAAATATAAAAACCCCAAACATACAAATTCATAAGTATCCGACCCCACAGATAAAAATTCAAAAGTATCCGACCCCACAAATTAAGAGGTACCCCACCCCACATCACCCCGACATTTTAGAGATAAAAATAAATAATAAAAAACTAAGGATTTTTATCAAGACTCTATAGTTCAATGGTAGAATGTTTGTCTACTACGCCAGCGACCCGGGTTCGATTCCCGGGTCTGACCTGAAAAAATTTTTAATTAAAATTAAATCTCTAACCGAGCCCAGTAACCCCTATGGGTGGGTTGTGGTAGTATAAAGTTCCTTTTAAGCTAAAATCTGACGATAACGAAGCGACAACCCCGGCCACTACTACTACGGACGGCTCGGGTCAAACTAAGAGCCTATCGTATACTACGATATGGCTAAAAAATATAACCAAATATTTAATTGCCTTATGCCACAATTGACTATTTATGGTACCATTTGAGAGCCTTCTGATGTGAACATTCCAAAAATTGGAAAATAATGTTGATTTTTAGTAATTTTTGGGCACTTGTTGTTTTCATTAGACATAGATAGCCTTGGAATTGGGACTATGACACGCGAATGCTTAGGCATCTTATACATTCTCCATAGTAAATTAGATAGCTCTTCTTGATGCTATATAGCAATAAGAAAAGTCCAGAGGGTTTTTAGTATTTGTAAATAACTACTCATGGACTCAAACCACCTGTGACGTTCTGTTTTTCATTTTTATTAAAAAAAAGCGTAAAAGAATAATGAATTTTTCAATTGCAACCATGTATCCCTCTCCAATATCAAAGGCGTTTTATAACAAGACTCCACGTGTCATACTTCCCCGTGAAGCGGATTACCTATGGGGTATAAAATTCTACTGGTACCACCTAGCGGGTTTTCACTGCCAGTTTAACGGCTTAAACCTTCTTCAGATACTTAGTTCCGTTATTCATTCGCTCTTCCAACTAAAAAACGAAAAATTCTAAAATAGCAATTTCCTTTAAACATAAACAGAAGTAAGATAAGGGACTAGAAGTAACGAGGTAAACAAATTCTTCACTTGGCGAGAATGAATATTCTTGATAACACACCAACGGTTGGCCCTCTGGTAGCGGTTTCTGAATTTTCCCTCCAAAACGTGAGACGCTCGCGGTGGTAGACGGCCGAACTAGATTCAAGCACCAGCGTCAGTGTTCCTCGGTTTTAGGTTGAGGGGAAGTGGGTAGGAAATGTTTTTGGAACTCGACCAATTTTTTTCTCTCTAGTATAGGAGCGATGAAAACGGCATAAAATCCTCAAATTTGTTCACTAGTGCCAAGATCTATTACCAATGCTAGAGCTCTTTACTTCTAGTCCTTTATCCTACTTCTGACATAAATAATAAGAAATCTCAGTCGACGCAGCGAGGATAATTGTAAGAAAAACAGGGAAAGATAGACTTTTTTAAGACGGAATGGGTAACAGGGTTATTCGGGTGCGCGTCCTAGTCCACGACCCCCTTACCCGTGACGGAGGTGTATGAAAGAAGAGGCGGGTCTTATAGCGAATTCCACTGACTGCTCTCGGAGCGCTCCCATGGAGCAATAAATATAGGAGACCCTGATTTAGCAAAAACAGTCTTTAACGAAGCCGAGAGCTACTTCTCCCATTTATATGGCTCCATGGGAGCGCTCCGCGAGCAGTCAGTGGAAATCGCTATTATTTTTGTTATGGCGTTGTATGTATATCCGGGTCAAATAAACGTCGTCTGCCCCTTCGTCTGCCAAGTTGGAATGGGCTCGGATTGTAATTTTTGAAATAACATTGTTTAAAAGTGGAAGTTACACAAGACATAGGGCTTGCAACTGAAAAAAAAACGGGGAAGACCCAAGAAAATTAAAAGTGAGTTAGAATTGAGTAAAAGTCTTCATAGATATTACAGCACGAACAGGTTTTAACCAAACACTAAGCTCACAAAACTCCTGACTATTCACTAAGCCTTGGTTATCTTCATCAAATTCGTTTACAAAATCATGAGGATAGTAGAAATGATTGGCTTAAGAAAGAATTACCGAACACTTTTCACCCTTACAGATGTACTCCAAATCCAAAACACCGGCACCAAATTCACTAACTACCTTCTTAATTGCTATTAAAAACAATTCCCGAATAATTACCGGACCCTTGCATTTAGACGGCTCCATTTTGAACCCCTGTGAAGACGCTTATCTGTACAACCATAGCCCACTCGATTCGCGCTCTTTAGCTATAGCGCGAGCAGCTTGCGTCATGACGCGCGTGATCGAGTGAGCTATGGTACAACGCAAGAGGGGTCGTAGTCATGGCGACTGAGGTAAACAGGAATTACGTATTTTTGGCCCTCCTTGTCAGCAACGTCACCAATACGTAGTTTTTGTGAGCCAATAAGATAATTTAATTTTCTGGTTACGTGTTGAAGGAAGGGACCATATACTCGTCTATGAGTCGGACTGAAGTAAAGGCCAAACATTGTTTATTCCGTCTTAAAAAAGTCTATCTATCCCTGGAAAAATTAAAAAGGTTTTAAGTGATGAATGCCAAACAGCTCTCTCTGAGATATTTTTCCACTACCCTAAATGCAGAGAGGAGAACCTTAACTGGAGGTTTTTTTCTAAATACTTTCTGATCTTTGCTAATTAAAAATGTCTGTTTTACCTCAGCGGCGGAAGCGATACAACGTAAAGAATCGAAGAAAGTTTCTAAAGCTCACGTTCAAAGCATTCTGGCGTCGGCTGACAGTGATAAGGATAACCGTTTGACCCTGCAAGAAGTCCAAGTTTGGGTCACCCAGAACAAGCCCGTATCGTATAGTCAACCTCACTACGTCCAGGCTGAATTCGCCAAAATGGACATTAACGGCGATGGATTCATCACCGCCGAAGAAATTGATCCTTGATTGAATCATTTTTATCTTATCTTAATTGTTCTACTTGTACTTTTCACTTAATAAATTACGAAGGTTCAGCACGTTCATATTTTTCCATAATGGTAAAATTAGAAAACTCAGTTTCATGACTCGAAATTATTTGAAGTGAAAATGTTATTGAAATATTTTTTAACCTCTCCGAGTGACGTATGTTGGCTTGATATGCTTATGATTATATTTTTCTACACTTTCCTGTGTCCGTTAGGAAGACATTAACGGTTTAGAATGAGCCTGAAGTGGAATATCCATTAAAATTAATAGTTCTAGGTTATTTAATAGAATCAAATGTGGATGCTCATCCACTTTTGATAGAATCTATTGTCATGAGGGCAACTAGATGTCGGTCTGATCTTAATAGGGTTAAAACTTTGAATTTAAATGTGCTGTGGAATCAGAGAGAATTTATAATAGGGAGTAGAAACTGAGGAATATTATGTAGCTCAAAAATCATGTGATCAACAAAACTGGCCAGGTCTATTTCCGGTACTATTTTTTGTGGCCCCTCCTTCAAGGGTGGGTCTAGAATGTTGCGGGAGAGTCTAGGGGACATGGACACCACCTTTTTAGGGAAAAGGAAACGTCTGACTTAAAATAACTCCAAATGGCACCCGTCGCACTCGAAATCGCGAACCCTTATTGGGTAATTATACAACCAACAGTGATTGAGGGCAAACTTTAAAATTAAAGGAGAGTCATGTGACCGGAAATTTACCTGGCCAGTTTTAACGTCGCAGCCTACTTGTTTGAGCTACATTGTATTTAGTACTGTCAAGGGCAAGAGCTTCTACTCCCTATTATAAATTCTCTCTATTGCTGTGGAATGTAGTGTCTGTAACCAGAGAAATTATGGCGAAAGAAAAAGAGAGCTTACCATTGCAAAGGTAGAGAACTACGTCTGATTTTTGGTTTAACCACGATGTCCATTATTGGTTTCAATGTGTTTTCTGCTTAAATACACAGCCATTATCAAATCTAATAATTGTAAGTGAAACCGCACGGACTAAAATTTGAATTTAACAAAATATTTATGCCTAACTGGAAGTAGAAACAGTACTTATTTTTATTCCTCTTGCTTTATTCACTATACTGGTACCCTTTACATTTCATTCAGGTACAGGTATTGTAGCGGCTGCTGATCTCGCAACCTAACGCGAAGGGCTTGAATTTTGCCACCAAATGAAACCTGTGACAGAGAAATTCTGAATTTCATAACGCTTCAGCCTTTAGTATCGGATAGGCCTTATTGTTTAATCTAAACAGTAGAACGGCTTGATTATATATAAATGGAGATATTGTTTGTTAAGATATTTTTCATTTTTCAAATTTCCTACTCAGGTGCCTCGCTCGTCAGACAACTCTCACATTCTGTAAAAGAGCCCAATTACTATCATTTGAAAAGTTCCACAGTAAGTGGGTCGTTTATTCTTAATTTATTTATTACTTCATTAAATTTGGGCATATTTCTGATATTTGCATTTAATTACAATCACTTTATAAAATTAAACGTTAAGTCATCAATATGTAGAAGTGTTTTATTTGTAGTGTTATGGATTAAGTGAGGCTTTATTTTAAGCTAGGTTATGTTTGGGTAGATTAAGTTAGGCTAGATTTGGGTAGATTAAGTTAGGCTAGATTTGGGTAGATTAAGTTAGGCTAGATTTGGGTAGATTAAGTTAGGCTAGATTTGGGTAGATTAAAGGCCGACTTCCATCGAAAAGAGTTCTAGCGAACTGAAAACCGAGCGTCGAGACTAACAATGGAGCGACCGTGCCCATTTTCAAATCCCCGCTGGGGTAAAAAATGGAAGGGTTCTAGCTAACTGAAAGCCGTGCAATGTGGTTCTAGCGAACTGAAGATACACAATAGAGAATTTTCTTAAGGGGAAAGCAAAAATTCGAGGGGAAATAAATTTAAAAGGATTTATATTATTCATCTTCAGTTCTCTAGAACCACATTGCACGGCTTTCAGTTAGCGAGAACCCTTTCAACTATTGACCCAGCGGGGCTTCGAAAATCGGCACGGTCGCTTCATTGTTAGTCTCGATGCTCGGTTTTCAGTTCGCTAGAACCCTTTTCGCTGGAAGTCGGCCTTTAAGTTAGGCTAGATTTGGGTAGATTAAGTTAGGCTAGATTTGGGTAGATTAAGTTAGGCTAGATTTGGGTAGATTGAGTTAGGCTAAGTTAGTGTTGGTTTAGCTCCGCTTGGTTTTGTTATAGCTAAACCAAGTTAGGTTTCATTGACTAGCCTAGGTTACATTTCACCAAAAGTAGGATGAGGATAGCTTTAAGGGCTACTAGAGGCTACGTTCAACAGGCAGGTTTTTTTAGATTTACAATCTATGTTCGCCTATAAGAATTGTGAAGCCTTATTGGCTTGCACATACTCTTCAGGTCGAAAGAACTTTAGGCCATGATGCGAAAAACATCGCGCGTGATGTGACAATCGTGGCGCGAGATATAGGCATAGGTCGTGCAGTGTAACAAGAAAGAAGGGCTTTAAGCGACTGGTTGGAGATGCTAATTTCTAATTATCTATAAAATCTCTCATTAATTTGATTTTTATAACAATTTGGAGATATTTCCTGGATTTTTTTATGCAGATCGGTTTAATTATTAGACAAACAATTGATAAACAAATAACTATATTTTTCTTTCTTTTGGATATTTAAATTCATACAGAGGGATCTTTTTCGGTTGAGACAGTATTTCTAGGAAATTGTGACGCCACATTTACGTGCTTAAAATTTCAACATATTGAAATCGTATATTTAGGGATACCTCATCAATCGCTTGGGTTATTCGTACGAAACGCATAAAGTTACTACATCTGATGGGTACAAGTTAACGATGTTTAGAATTCCACCACAAAACCTGACATCTTCAGCCATTTCTGGAAAAAGAGTTATTTTCTTACAGCATGGTTTAATTGGGAGCAGCACAGACACACTCATTAATAAATATGCTTATCAAAATTTACGTAAGTACAATCAGAAATTAGATTAATAGTTCTTCAAGCAAGCGTTCAAAACACAGTACCCTAGAAAAGTAAATTAAATTTGGTCTTTGGTTATTACTCTTACACTTTCAAAATATATAAACCAGTAGACCTCCTCCATTTCAAACATTTCTAACCTCTAAAGGAGTTACAATGTAGTGAAAGTATCACGCCAGGGATAGATTTAATTTTAGAAGTAGGAATGGATAGCTGATTAATCTGGGCGCGCGTCAAAGTCCCGGACCCCTACCCCGGGACGGAGGGGTATGAAAGAAGAGGCGCGTCATAGCGACAGAGGTAAAAAAGAAACTACGTATTTTTCGCCGTCCCCGTCAGCAACGTCATCAAAATGTATTTTAAATGAGCCAATAAGTGAATTTAAACTTTTCGTTACGTGTTGGGGGTAGGGGCTCTATACTGGGCTAAGAGTCGGACTGAAGTAAATATTAACCGTTCTCCAATCCAACTTCTAAAATTAAATCTATCCCTGATCATACTTAACAAACCATATGACGAACGATTTGTCATATCAAAAGTAAATAGATATCAAAAAGTTAATAGCTTTAAGTCAATCATACCTTCCCGCCTGCATGCTATGTAAAATGAGTATCGAGTATCACGTGGCTTGCTTGTAACCAATAGGATGTTCGCATGACGTCATAGAAGCGACAAGAGATATTGG
The DNA here is from genome assembly GCF_054372755.1 of Phalangium opilio. Lineage (NCBI taxonomy): Eukaryota > Metazoa > Arthropoda > Arachnida > Opiliones > Phalangiidae > Phalangium > Phalangium opilio. Next base: position 6,163,328 of record NW_028324166.1, read on the forward strand.
AAAGCAGTACAAATTACTGAGCATCATGGGAGTAGATTTAGGGCAATATCATTGGTAGCCGCGCTTACGTGATGGAAAATGGCGCCGTAGTAGTGCGGGTAACTGCTGAATTATGGAAAATTCTGATTATATTAAAATACTAAAGTCTAAAACTGTAATTAGTTTCATAATGCCGCGTAAAAAACAATTTTAGTTTCGCCTTAGGTATCGACCCAGTGCAATTTTTATCTCAAACCTACGAATAATACCGCATACTCTTCCATCATGTTGCAAACAAAAGTTTTCAAATGTCCTTGGCTCTCCCAACATTGTAGTATTGTTTTACGTTCATCTTTTTGTTGCACGAATTCGTCATAATCATATTCCTTATCCATTTTTCATATTACTATTTTATCACATTCATAGGCAATCACATGTAGTCTTCACAGATTTTGTACTAGGCCTAGGCTATACTGTCACAGTCTCACAGCAGACAGCTGATTGAAATTACCTTTAGAACGCATGCGCGTCGATTAAACCTTCAACAACCCGCACTACTTTGTCTGAGCGGCGCGACACTAGATACGTTAGGTACAGTACATGTCAAGTGGTTCGCTAGGTGCTACGCCATTTGTGCGCTGCCTCGGAATAGGAGCAGGAATCTCAACTTTCATAACGCGCCCATGCCGGGGAGATATTAACTTCTTGTTTATACTCTATTTACTTCTGGTCATATGTCATTTTGTACTATATTTCTTTTCATTTTCATTTTATACTCAGGCTTTACAGTTTATACTAATCTTTTCTAAAATAGCCACTGTCTTATCTTCATCTGGGTTTGATGTTTGGCTGGGGAACTTTCGAGGAAACCCCTATTCAGATAGCCACACGACATTAAATTATGAGGATGAAAAGTTCTGGGAATTTAGGTCAGTGTAAATAATAGTTATGATACATAATATACATGCGCTACATAGAAATTTAACATTTTTTCCTCTCCTAGTGACGATGAAGTCACGGAGAGGTGTTACACTAGGGGGTGGGTGCCTGTCACCGCGTTCGCAGTTGGCTAATTGGAGCAAACTTGTTCGCCAAATCAGGACCGCGCTCCCAGGTCACAGAAAGCAAAATAGGCTTCTACTTCTTAATTTTCTTTAGGATTAAGATGGAGGTACGCGGTGATAGGCAAGGGTTACCATAAACGTCTAGCCTAACAATTGCAGGGCTTCCACCATAGGTTTACGCAATTGCGCCATTTCTTATCCCATATCAGGAATCGGTTATATTATATACCCTAAATTTCCTAAATTATTAAAGAGGCATACGCTGGAATTCAAACTTCAACTATAGCTATGTTTAAATTGGTTTTAGGAATAACAAATATTAGAACTACTTAACTAGAATTAAAGTAAATTACTGACGATTTAAATAATTAATATTAATTATATTGTAACCACGCTTGCGAGATTACTAAACTCGCCCCACGTGGCCATAAGAGCCTTGGCTATAACTAAGAATAACTACTCAGTTCCTTAGGTTCAATCATACCTTTATTAAACTAACTAAATTAATTAAATGATAATTAAATGCCACTTGCATTATACAAATAAAGAACTAAACATAATTACTGATAATAAGGATGAAGTCCAATCCTAGGGCAAAGCCCTTCACTCGAGCGACTACTACATCTTTGTAGTAAAGGAGAACTGCCTTTATGTCATAAGCAGACGATGCTTATATAGTACGGGGAAAGGTCAGAGGTAACTCGGTGTGTTAATCCTCTATGTAACCGCACACCCCTGGAGTAGAAACCCAGGAGGTCCCTTGATTATTTCGGGAGGTTACATCCCCCCAGACGACAAGATTTGGACTTCATCGGTAGAAAATTTAAATATATAAATCTTTCAAAGTAAACATAATAACATAGTAATTAACTTTAAATAATGTAACAGATAGTTAAAAGATTCCAGTTAACTAGCATACTAGGTTAATCATTTAAAGTTATAAATAAATTGACGAAAGCAGGAACTGTAGCATCGGTTGGCTCGTCCTAGCTTTCTCATCCTCGCATGTTAGAATACGTCCAGTCAGATCTGAAGCAGCCGTATCAGACGATATTGTTGAGGAAGTCTCCGCAGATTGGTGGCGCATGCTTCCACCGTTCGTTGAAGAACTTGACTCAGGATCGTCCTCTGTAGGCGTTGACTGCTGACTGTAGTTTCTTCTCTTAAGGGAATGTCCCGTTGAGATAAGCCAAGTAATTAAACTTGCTTCTGAAGAAGTTCAGTATGAGTTGAACATTGTGATCGCAGTGAATTGTTGTAAAGGAAGGTGTTGAGCGACCCTCAGACTCAATAGTGCATGTCACGGCTAGTCCAATCCGCAGTGCGGAACCGCAACGTTACTACCCTAACTTTACTCTAACAACTAATTACTACAAACTCCGATCACACTAAGGCTTAGCATAGCCAAAGCAAAGTTACAATAACCTAGGACCCGTCGATCCTGGCAAGCTTGCCATTTATGTAACCACGCTTGCGAGATTACTAAACTCGCCCCACGTGGCCATAAGAGCCTTGGCTATAACTAAGAATAACTACTCAGTTCCTTAGGTTCAATCATACCTTTATTAAACTAACTAAATTAATTAAATGATAATTAAATGCCACTTGCATTATACAAATAAAGAACTAAACATAATTACTGATAATAAGGATGAAGTCCAATCCTAGGGCAAAGCCCTTCACTCGAGCGACTACTACATCTTTGTAGTAAAGGAGAACTGCCTTTATGTCATAAGCAGACGATGCTTATATAGTACGGGGAAAGGTCAGAGGTAACTCGGTGTGTTAATCCTCTATGTAACCGCACACCCCTGGAGTAGAAACCCAGGAGGTCCCTTGATTATTTCGGGAGGTTACAATATTAATTATATTTATTTCATTAATACTGAAAAACCTCTTAAGTGCATATATAGTCCACGTCTCGACTCGGAGAGGTTTATTTTGGTTTCCCAACTTGTTATAAATTGAATCGTTTAATCCTGGGATAGGGAGGAGCGCTGGGAAAAGAAGGTTGGCTCATACTGATCGCCCTTGGAAATAACTCTTTATTTAAAACTATTTACTGTTTCACCCGAGGGGGTAGACACTTGAGAACTCAGGTGTACAATATGTCTTGAACTCAATGTACTGTCAAAGCTGAACTCCGAGTTCCGATGGTTTTGAACTCAATGCACTGTCAAAGCTGAACTCTTTTGAACTCAGGTGTACACAGAGATCCAGAGCGTCTACCCCCTCGGTTTCACCTAAACAAGACCTAAAATAACTTAAGCATACAAGCTGTTTCGGTATTTTCATATACCCAATGACGAAAACTAGTGCACCACATATATTACCTTTAAGTTTTAGGGTTGTTTTTTCGTTTTTATTCGAAAAAGCATATATAACAACGAATATTTCAAGTTAGAATCAAATATTCAAGTTTTCTTTATTTACGTCACAACGCGTTAATCGTCTCTGCAAAGAGTATGCCAGACCGGAGAGTACCCTACTGAACGACTGTATCAGTTAACAAGTTGGGAAACCAAAATAAACCTGCCCAAGTCGAAACACAATTAAGAGGTTTTTCTAAAAGTAATTAAATTAATATAACTGATATTAATTATTTTAATCGTCATTAATTTACCTTAATTCTAGTAAAATCGTTTTAATAAACTTTATTCCCAAAATCATTTTAAACATAGCTATTGTTGACGTTTGAATTCAAGCGTATGCCTCTTTATTAGTTTTTGGAAATTTAGGGTATATAAGCCAATTGATTGACATTGAATGATAAAAAAACCCGCAATTGTGTGAACCCTTGGTGGGAACCCTGCCATTGGGAGGATAAATGGACGTTTCTCGTAACCCTGCGAACGCGGTGACAGACACACAGACACGTCCAGTGTAAAACCTCTCCGTAACGTCATCGTCACTCGGAGAGGTAAGAAAGACCCAACGCGTAGACGCCGTTATTATTTAGTTATTATTAATTCAGTTCGTTACAATTTGATACATTATTTTTTTATGCTCCTTCGAATAAAAGGGAAATATCTAATAAGAAGTTTTTCAATAAATACATAAATTAATTTATTATCGGAGCTAAAACGTCTTTCACGTACAATACATGAATTAACCACGTATTTGACTTTCTTAAAGTTGGGATCAAATGGCGCAAATTGACCTGCCGGCTATGATGGATTACGTATTGAATTATACCAGATGTAAAAAACTAGCATATATTGGTCATTCAATGGGAACGACGACTATATTCGCTATGAATTCTTACATTCCGCAATTTCAAGAAAAGGTATGGCTTGATTTTAGTAGTAGTTCAAATGCTTATATAAGTCAGAAAATATACAATTTAGCTTAGATAAATTGGCCACGTTTACCCTAAGACCATTAAACACACTGTGTTTATATAGATAAGCGTTATTGTTGCGATGGCCCCAATTGCATCATTGGAAAAAGAAATGCCCAGAACAAAAGAAGAAATTAAAATTATGACGCAACAATTTAAAGTAAGATTGATATTTACATGATAACATATTTTGCATGTCGTATGTCTCTCTTGTGAGGTTTGAAAACAGGATACGGTGTCGCCCGTCAGCTTTAAGGCCCGTCTATAGGTTATAGGAAACCTGCATACTATCAGAAGTCCAATAAATTAGCTTAGGAAGTAACCAAAAGCGGGGTTTGGGACTCCCCTCTCTTGTGTAGCAATACTGAAGAAGGGCGACACATTCGCCACCTAGCGATAACTTTTCTCTGATCTCCAGTTTAGGTGCGACTAGTACGCCAAAATTTGCCCTTTTGAGAGAGAAAAAACTATTGGCTGAAAATGAACTCTGTGTCTCTAAAGGGACCGGAAAACGCCCCCTTCCACTGCAAAACCGAGCTCTCTTTAGCATAGAATCAGGAGAAGGGATGGGGGGGGGTGAATTTTGGAACAGTCAAGGTCATTCAGTTTTTTATGGCTCTTCATAAACCTATTTTTATTTTTTTATAAAGCAAACGATCTACCCTTTAGAGATCCATCGTTCATGGGCTGAAGAAGTCCCGCCCTGCTCACGTGAAGAAAGACTTCCTAGAGAGGAGCTCGAGATTTCCAACAGTGTTAGGAAAGGGGGAAAAATTTAACCCCCTATCCATGGAGTTAGAAGGAGTTCTTACCCCAGCAGAGACGTACGCTATACCAGCTATTGCAATTGTTTACTTCCTTGGCTAATTTAATGGACTTCTGGTGAAATCGATTCCAACGCCGAAACGTTATTTTATAAATGTTTTTACTTTTCGGGCTGCCATTTTTGAAGATGGGGTCGAATTTGAAAAATCTTTCCTAATGCGAGCCTACTACTTAAGAGTAGCTTCCCTGAAAACTTTCAGCCTTCTAGGTAAAGCAGTTTAGGCTGGGCGTTGATTGTCAATCAGCCAGGATTTTGACTTATGCAAATAGATATAGATTGACTTTACAAATTCGGAGACTTGAAGAAGCGTCCTCCCATGATGGGGGATTTTATTAAGTGAGGAGTAAAACTGAATGGGCAAGTAGGAGAGGTTTCCTGAACTGCTGTGTCCCTATTGATAATTTTAGTGATGTGACCATCTTGTTAATTATCAAATTTTTAGATTTTATCAATATCTAGCTAGTCTAGCCGGCGTTGTCCGGTTGTTCTAAGGGACTGGAAACCATAAAGAGTTTCCTGTCTATGTAGACACTTTTTATCTGCATGATGTGGTTTTTCAGAAAGTTCTTTTTTCATTTGTGAAATTCAATTAAACGATGTGAAAGGTTAATTCTTAAAGCTTAACTGTTGCTGGTCTAAATTAGGAAGTTCATTAACAACTTTGTGAGACTTAACCTTGAGGAACTCAACAAAACCATTTCTAAATTCTTACCCTAGTATTTCTGGCATCAGCCATGCTTTTTAGTCAAATTCGGTTTCGAATTGTGACTATGCATGAAAAATGAACAAACTATTTACTCAAATATATAGCTTGGACTAATTATTAATACTATTAAATATTAACAAGAGAAAACTGAAATTTCTCTTGACATTAAGCAAGACAATTTTTTCTCTAAAACAAGTAGTTTCTTACGGAAAAAATGGGTCTCCTATAAGAGGGTATCTCACTTATTTTAGTTGCATTTATTGGAAAATTATAATGTATTCAGAATGAAACATTTTTAAAACTTTTATTTTCGGTTTCACAACATTTACATTTTTTAAAATAAGGTGCTAAATTTTCTCATATAAATTATGCTGCTCATTTATTAATTGTGGGATTTTAAAATGTAGTAAAACATTTACAATAATTAATTAAAGTACATTCCAGTATTTAATTTGAAAGAAAAAAAATGTTGCTCCTGGTAAAATTGATTAAAATCTCTAACGTAATGCATTTAAGCTGCTTTTAAAATCCATTGAAGTATAACAGAACCATTAATATGTTTCAAATTAAATTAAACAATGAATCAGAATTTTAATATTTACAATACTCTCTTATCTCGTGAATACTACACATATTATAATTGCTGTTTGTTTCAATTTCATTGTGATCATTTCATTTAAGTCAGTTAATGGTAATTTGTTACAGTTTTAGGCCCAAGTTCAGTCAAACCACAACCATGTCGTGTTACTCTATAGGTATTTTCAAATTTACTTTATCCTGTGTGAATCCTCATTTCTTTACTCGTGAACACTTTTTTCATAAAAATTCTATGTACAAATAATATTTCGAACAGTTTTTAGTTTGTTATTTGTAACTGCATTTTATTTGTAACTGCATTTTATATTACATAGTTTTTAGGAAATATATCTTGATCATGCAGTTAAACATTTATAATTGCAGGTTACGTATTTACTTGATAAAGAAAAATACTTTTATATAATATTAATATTTTAGAATGTAGTACATGTGGTATGTGGTATATTTATAATATCTATATTTATTTCTGAAAGCCTACCACTCAAGTATCGAAAAAAAACTCCTGGCCCTATACGATGTTTTTACTTTTTACGTAAATGTTTTTAACTTCGACCATCTTTAAAAATGGCTACCAAATTAGTCATCAAAATATATTTGCGCGACATCTTCTGTATATATTTATGACTATACTCATTTCTTTTGTAAACATATTTTATGGTACTCCTATTAAGGCGTTTGACCATAGAATGTTTAAAAATTGCAATCCCATAGTGGCAGAAGGGAATAAATAGAGTAGGGTAAATGAAGATCCATAAGTCTGACATGAGTCCTGCCAACTTCAAAAATAGACTAAAAATTCTAGTGCTGTGCGAGTACTCGATAAGACTCGAGTACTCGATCGAGTATCGAGCCGAGTACTCGACTCGATACTCGATAAGAGATTTTCTGAGACTCGAAAACGTTTCGAGTATTAAACCAAGGCTCGATAAATACTCGAACCTGCTTTTGGAAGGCCTTTAACTCTGAAAATTGGATGTAGTAGTTATAAAAATCCACAAGGAAGTCACGTTTATTGGTCAAGAGACGCATGTTAGTGTTAAAGGGTAGTTTAGATCATAATGCCAGTGTAATGTAGTAGGGTAGTAGCTCCTAGCTGGTTCAATAGTGGTCGAAGTAAAAGTAATAAAATACAGTTAATAATAGCGTTGACTATTATAATTGTATTTTCATTTTATTAATTTATTTCTTCTTTTTTTTTAAGTTCAGCTTAGTTATTTTCGTTTGGGACTTTGCACGAAGGATAATAAAGGCTAGTGGCTAAGGTGAGGAATGAGATTCCGAAGAAGATATTGATGAGGAATTAGTTTGTTAAATTAACATGGAAGAAGAGTAATACTGTCTGGGAAATGTTTGAAGAAGTTGTCGATGATCAAAATTACACCAAATGTCTATTATGAGAGCGATAAATTAACAGAAAGTGCTGAAATACTGCAAAACCAATTACTAATTACTCGATAAATACTCGAAACAAATTTTCCAACTACCCGCTACTCGATTCGAGTACTCGAGACTCGGCTCGATACTCGATAAGGGAAAATTTCAATACTCGAGACTCGACTCGAAACCAAAAATTCAAGGCTCGCACAGCCCTAAAAAATTCTCCACATGCCTCCTCACGACATTATACGTCACATCGACGACAGAAGCTCCTTATCCAATCAGAGAAGGGAAGCTAATTTCAGATTGTAAGGGTCTTGTTACCACCGTAAAGAATTAAAGATAATCAACTGCAATCCTGCTCTAATTATTCCCTTCTGATAGTAGCGTATCTGTATTTAAATGAGTCCTAGCTCCAACGGAGGGTCGCCTACAGAGTTTGTGGGCCTCAGGGAAATGGACACAATTGCCCCATCCCTCGACGGTCCTGCTCTAACTGATGGCTTGAATTGTGGGTTGATGTTAACCATATCAAACACGTAATTTTGGCATTTTTCTCACGTGATAGTATAAAAGTTTCTGATTGGCTAATACATTTAAGTCAGGAAGTTTAGAAAAAGACTATAAGCTCTCTGACTTGCTGAAGAAAAAGAGATTTGCAAATGCAAAGTAGATAGGTCCGTATACATCATGACGTATCGAAAATCTTAAATCTTAAACCATGAACTTTTAAATTTAAATGTTTTCATGGTTTCTCGTTGACTTCGGAACTTATTGAGGGTATAACATTAATACGGCGTGCGTTGGGCTCAGAATTGGGTTTTGGTGGGACTACATCCTGCACCGTTACATTCAATAATTGGGAACTCCTATACCTACGACAGCAACAAAACATGGACAGAAAGGTCTTTCTAAAGTCATCTCCAAATAAAAAGTAGATGAAAATGAAAAAATGGTAAAACATGAATAGAAAAAAATCGTTCAAGTTAGAAAAGATTTTCATCTGATTTTCGCCAATTTGGTACAAGTCAAACGCCTCCATGAAGTTAACAATGTCAAGTGGGGTATTAATAACGGCGAACCAAGTAGTAATGAGTATTATCAGTACCGTTATTCGATGGTCCTTTCGGTCGTCTTCATCGGTAGAGTCATTATGGGACCAAACATAGAGTAAAAACATAATGCCTAAATACATGCAATCAGTGGCAACCATTCCGGAGATACAATCAATCTTCAACCTTAGACTAAGAGCTTCTTTATTTGCCATTGTTGTTACGTAGTATGGGAAATTGAAAGAGAATACGGGCAGTAGCATGCATAGGAGCACAATGGTAGCCCTGAGACTCGAGTTCCATTTGGGTCGAGTTACCAATAAATACTGAAAGACACAGGCTACGGATAAAATCCATTTGCAATATGTTAAAGTGAAGCGTTTAATTAAGGTCAACGCGACATCCGTTTTATCGCCTTTATCGAACATTGCGTTATCGTACAATAATACATAAGACATCATAGTAGCTAATAAAATAAATGAAGAAACAGACCATGAACACAGCAGGGTGCCAATAGAGTTTCTCATATTTGATTTCGAAAATACAATAATGCATATTAGGTTAGCTATCAAGCCACTAATGCAATTAGGCCATTCGTATTTTTGAAAATCATTAGTGTAATCTTTAAATATTTTGTTAAATGTTTCACTAAAGCTTTTGCCGTTGTCTTCATCCCATCTACCCATAATTAGACCGGTTTATGTAATGAATCTGAAAAAAATTAAAAAGTGAATTGTTATGAAAGATTTTCAGTGCAGTTTCAAGGAATATATGCAGTTCAATTTTGGGTATTCATAATCATATTTTGTCGTAAATGTTCGACAGATAAATGAATAAAATTAATGTATGCTAATTTAATATTTTGTGTTTCATCTATATAAATAACCGTATCATTTGAAAGCAAACACTAATCTGCATTAAATAAATTTACAGTTGAATTGGTGTTTAATTTAAAATTTTACGATTTAAAACTACATTCTTCAAAATCGTTATCCTAAGTACGGTCATATTCATTTATCTACCAATCAATATTTCACGGTGATACTTATTCAAATCTCTAATCTATTTTTAGGACATTAAGAAGGTTTTATTATCTAGTGATTCCGCATTATCCATAATAGATTATTGAAATTATTAGTGTCAAATAAGTAAATACCGTAATTTTCGTGTAAATCCCGAGTCTCATTGAATTACCTGTACGAATCTCAAATAGGTCGTAAACGAAAGCGTCAACTCTAGTCGCTTTGTTATTCGCATCTAGAGACGAAATGATATGTTCGCCGGAGTTCGTTTTATGTTTTGTTAGATGTATTTCAACTGTATTACCAGAAGTGAGATGAGACTAGAAGTGAAGGGCTCTAGCATTGATAGTAGATCCTGGCACTAGTGAACAAATTTGAGGATTTTATGCCGCTTCCATCGCGCCTGCACTAGAGAGAAAAAAATTGGTCGAGTTCCAAAAACATTTCCTACCCCCTTCCCCTCAACCTAAAGCGGCCGAACACGGACGCGGGTGCTTGAATCTAGTTCGGCCGTCTACCACCGCGAGCGTCTCACGTTTTGGAGGGGAAATTTCAGAAACCGCTACTAGAGGGCCAACCGTTGGTGTGTTATCAAGAATATTCACTTTCGCCGAGTGAAGAATTTGGTTAGCTCAGTACTTCTGGTCTCATCTCACTTCTGGTATTACTAATGACTTATGTATAGATACAACCGACACTCATGTTTGACACCGTATCCATGGTGACGAAATCCTCAACTATACGACAGTAATATTTAAATACCCAAGAGTGTCATTATCCTTTTATGTGTACATTAAAGGTCTTACGTAAAGGTTTTGTCCTACATTCCTCAAGTTCAAAAGATTGTTTTAAAAGCTCGTGAATTCCCAATAAAATCCACGGGTCAAATATTTTAATATTCTTTGTTGCTTTAAATAAATAAACGAATGGTTTTTGATGTAAGATTTATCTATATTTATAAAAGTAAATATCCTGACTGACTGATACTCTTTAGTAATAAGCGCGTTCAAAGAAAGATTTTTCCAATTCGTGGCCATATTAAAAGGAAAAGTTCAGGTAGCATAAAATTATGCCTTAAAAGATGGACCTTTTCTAATTAAAAAAAGAAAAATATTAAAAATAAAATTATCTCTTATTACAAAAAAATTAGTATTTAATCAGTCTTAAAAACGAGGACTACCGCACCACCATTGGTTAAAAAATCCAAAAAATAGATTTTTTGATTTAAATCGGATTTTTTATTTTTATTGATTTATTTCATTTTGTGAGATTTTTATTGAACTACTAGTTAGTACATTGCCAACCTGAAAACTTTTGAGTCAAAATTTGGAAAAAGCAAAATGATCATGGCATTTAAGCAGCTATTGGATATTATCAACAAAGTTATTCTTATTGCTACTATTAAAATGCTTATAGAAAAAGACTAGCTGGACCGCTATTTCATTTCCTAGCCTATTTCGAATCTTAATCCAGATATTTTGACCACATGAGTGGCAAGACAAACTGGAGTTCTGGGAAAAACTTAAACTCAAATATGCTAAAACCATGATGGTTTTTAATTATAGGTCTTTTCTAGTTAATTTTCTTAAAATATTTCTTGAAATCTTAGAAAACAATTGTTTAAAAATAAAAAAAATACTTGATTTTAATCTAATGATTTTTTAAAAATATAAATAAATGCTCGATTTCAATCAAACGATTTTTTTTAAAAATATAAATAAATACTTGATTTTAATCAAATGATTTCTGAAAAATATAAATAAATACTTGATTTTAATCAAATGATTTTTTTAAAAATGTAAATAAATACTTGATTTTAATCAAATGATTTTTGAAAAATATAAATAAATACTTGATTTTAATCAAATGTTTTTTTAAATATAAATAAATACTTGATTTTAATCAAACGATTGTTTTAAAAATATAAATAAATACTTGATTTTAATCAAATGATTTTTTTTTAAATATAAATAAATACTTGATTTTAATCAAATGATTTTTTTTTAAAAAAATCGCTTGATTTAAATCCAACTGGTTTAAATCAAACACCCCTGCTTATTCTAGGGCAGTAGCATTTTAGAGAAATTATATCATTTTATTGAATTTTAAAGTTGAAATAAAGAATGTTCCCTAAAATAGAACGCCACACCGATATCTTACAAGGATGAGCTAGAAGACCATTTTGGAAGTTCTCCCGGTTTTTTTTAAGTTCCCCAAAACACCCGAGAATGGAGGGTAGGCTTTAACTTGTGTTATAGTTATACAGTGTTATATTTGTAAATAGGATATAACAAGAAAGCTTGGAATCGAAGGAAGGCTTCCTTCCGTTACCGGAAAATATACCGGAGTCAATCAAGTGCTGTGTGATGGACCATCGGAAGATCTATTTTGTCCTTTAGTCAATCGGTCTAGAATGGGGACATCCATAAATCACGTAAATCAGGTAATTTTTTTTTACAATTGATTTCCCGATTATAGCCTGACATCACGTGTTAGGGGAGTTCAGTGACATTATTTGACGAATGGCGTCTGGTAGGGATGGGTTTCTGATCCAAAGATGAGCACGTATCTTTTCCCATCGCGTAGCGCGTCAGATTTTAATACAAAATACCGATGTGGGATTACTAACAGCCACACAAATTATAGTGCCATTATAATATGAAATAATTGAATTGAAAGTGTTGTTTATTGTGCAATGAATAATAATAATAATAATAATTTTTAATTGGTTTGTTTAAAACTGGATAGACATTAGATGATATGTCAAAAAATATTTTTACCTCTCCGAGTGACGTATGTCACGGAGAGGTTCTAATTTCGACGTGTGTGTGTGTCTGTGTGTGTGTGTGTCTGTTGTTACACCCACGTGACCGCGTTCGCAGTTTCCAAATCGGAGCAAACGTGTTCGCCATTTCCGAACTGCTTTCACAGTCACGGAAATGGCTCCTTTACTTGAGTTCTCACACCACCATCTTCTCGTCTTTGTCCATCCCACTTGGACACCAGTCAGTACTTACTGGCTTCTAATCACCACCACCTTTTGATCTTCGTCCATCCCACATGGACACCAGTCTGTATTCATTGGCTTCTAATCACCACCATCTTCTGGTCTTCGTCCATTCCACTTGGACACCAGTCTGTACATACTGGCTTCTAATCACCACCATCTTTTGGTCTTCGTCCATCCCACATGGACACCAGTCTGTACATACTGGCTTCTAATCACCACCATCTTTTGGTCTTCGTCCATCCCACATGGACACCAGTCTGTACATACTGGCTTCTAATCACCACCATCTTCTGGTCTTCGTCCATTCCACTTGGACACCAGTCTGTACACCTGGCTTCTACTTCATCGTCATCGTTGGGTTTAAGACATTCGCGGCGATCAGCTAGGGTTACGAGAAACGTCTAGCCCCCCTAGGGTGGGTTGTCCACCAAAGGTTTTCGCAATTGCGGTTGTTCTTGCTTTTAACTGTAGCTCGACACCCTTATATACTACCTATTTGAGTAAGGTAATGCAACCGGCGTATGCTTCATTTCAAACGCCAATATTAGTCAAGTCTCTCAAGAATGTCTAATTGTTCTTTATAAACGCGATGTAACGCTCAATAAGGCGAACAACTAACGAAGAAAATATTTAATATTAATTATATTTATTTTAATATTTAAGATAATCTAGTTTCTCAACTCAAAATTAAAACGTAAAGAGTTAAAAAGCAGCCTATGTTTTCGTCTGTGTTCGTTCGTCCGTTAGTGCACCGCGTTAGCAGTTCGCTTTGTTTTGTGGAAATAAATCCAACAAAACCTTAAAATTTGGTTTTCTCATAATGTGTAATTAATATTTGGAAATATTTTTCGTAATTTCGATGCCTTTAGTGATTTTGTAGCTATAAAGCTCTGTTTCATTTTGATATCCCAAGAATATTTTTAATTATTATTATTTGAAATCGATGTTTATATATTACTTAAGCTATACTACATCTGTTTATAGCATAATTCTTTCTAAAGTGATTTCAAGAAGAACGCAACTATATTGGTCAAATGAATTTTTGTTTGTCAATAGGCAGCGCTGTTAGCAGTGACCTACAGAACGGGATTTTGTTATTGAATTTTGACGTCACGGTGCTCAGCGCTGAGCCAGCGCGTACTTCAAGGAAAATAGTCGGGTTTTTGGATAACGTGACGTAAAACGCGTAGTTCTCAGCTTGGCGAAAAAAGCATGGAGGAATTAATACAAATAGCTCTTGCTGATTCTGATGGGATTATAGCTATTTAATTGGCGTGAAACAAGTTGATCACGCGAGAAGTTTAAGAGACATGTTAGTTTCTAATTTTAATTATAAAAGTTGTTGTTATCTATCTCTTAAAATATGTTATCATACAATTTTTGTTAAGCCTTGGTACCTTGCACGCTTTATTGCGCTAGCGTTATTCTTAAAACACCAATGACCGGAGAAAAGCTATGACGACAGAGCTCACAGGTAAACGTTTTCCAAAATCCGCTGTCTTTTTTGGTGAGCTCTGCTGAACGCAGCCCAGATCAGAGAAAGGTCTGATCGTAATCGGATTATAGCTTCGTGTTTTTATGCTTTTTATGGTGCGCATTTACCTTCAGTGTGTGTAGCCACAAATTAGCTTTGGTGTTATGTAACGTTAAAAGTCATGTTGACAAAGTAAGAAAATCGTTGAGGTGAAACGAGAGGATAGTTTTTACATGGCAACCCTGTTGTGAATATGGCTTTGAACATAGAGGGTATACAGTTGAGGAGTAGAAAATTTGGCCTTTACAAACACGTAAAGGTAATATCCCTCCAAAGTTTTATCTTTTCATTTCCCGTTTTTCCCCCATCGGATGATTTTAATGTGTACAAGTATATCCTTATTGGATGTAAAATGTCGTCTGATTTACAGTATATTTGCTATGCTTTGTATACTGCTTTAATATTTCATAAATTTTAACTTCAGTATTTGTTCATAAAAAAAAGAAACATTTCCATATCTGGGAAAATAAGTTTGTAAGTAGTCCTCCTCTAGACTCGGAGAGGTAATATTTTGGTTTTCCCAACTTGTTAAAAACTATCATAGAGTAATATAGATGTATTTCCTTTTTCCAACCTGGACATTCTGACAAAAATCTCAGGATATCGTGCAATCGTGCAAAAAATCCTGAAATCACAAAGTCTAATACCCTAGCTGTTTTGGTAATTTCTTATCTCTCCGGGTGCTGGCACTTTACTAAGTTTGATAACCTTGGGTTTATTGACGTGAATAAATTAATGCCATAAAAGCTCCTACTATATCTACAAGTGTCAAAGCGGCAATATATTTTTCTTCAAATTTTGTCACCTATATAATTTTTGCTAATTAGTCATTAATATTTAGTCTAGAGTTCCAATTATTGCCGATTATTTCGCAGCGCAAACTTCAATTTACACCATCATCCAATATGCGCAAGTGAGTATGCCTTTGTCTACCATTACATGTGTATAGTTACAGTTATGAGCGTGCAAGTTGAGCTCTCCTTATTATCGACTAAAGCAAACCTCATTTCATTTATATATACATTCCAAAATTCAAAAATCACGCTATCTAGCATAGAAGAGCTTGTAGGTCGCTTTGTGTAGCTGCGATATTTAAATTACAAGGCTGAATAAAATTTCCTGCTAATGTTAGTTCTTCGACCATGGACACATAATGAAGGAATGAAGGATTTTAGCGTCGCTGTACGGCTATTGTGTGAAACGCACTATTAGCTGAAGCAAATACCGACAAAATTTGGAGCGGTTCTCCGTCATATCAGATAGTAATTAGTACTTGATTGATTTAAAAATAATTATGATTATTTTAAAAAATAATTGCTGGAAACAACTCTTAGATGGCATGGAAGCAGTAAAATGCATTGATTCCAAATAGCTAGCTTAACTAAAGTTAACGGCATATTTCTTACGTATCCGTTTGCGCCAGGTTTAGCCCAAGAACTCAGAGGTCTTGTTTATTGACCTATGCTTGTACGACCAGAAAGAGTTTATAATAGGGAGTGGAAGCTCTTGCCTTTGACAGTGCTAAATACAATGTTGCTCAAACAAGTAATCTGCGACGCTAAAACTGGCCAGGTAAATTTCCGGTCACATGACTGTTCTTTAATTTTAAAGTTTGCCCTCCATCACTGTTGGTTGTACAATTACCCAATAAGGGTTCGTGATTTCGAGTGCGACTGGCGCCATTTGGAGTTACTTTAAGTCAGATGTTTCCCTTTCCCTAAAAAGGTAGTGTCCATCTCCCCTAAACCCTCGCGCAACATTCTAGACCCACCCTAAGGGAGGGGGCCTCAAAAAATAGTACCAGAAATAGACCTGACCAGTTTTGTTGATCACGTGATTTTTGAGCTACATAATATTCCTCAGTTTCCACTTCCTATTATAAATTCTCTCTGCCCGTATTTAACTCCAATCTCGCATTAGCAGCTAAAACAAAAGCTTTCAGTGCTTTCATCCAAAGTAAAAGTTTGAAATTTATATTGAAATAGTATGGATTAAGGGACAAACGTTCAGGTTTCCTGGTTCGGTGGGTTGAAATCCATGAAATATTTGAAAATATAGGGTTTTATGGGACACTTTCAAAATTATAGGATTTTATAGGTATTATAGGATCTCTGGGAGCCCTGAAAGTTTTAAGCCCTTCCCCTTGTATCATTGTCATAAAAGTGTAGGATTTTTGGTTCTTATTCAGTCTTCTCATTCACAATTTTCAGGTAGACAAAGGATTTCATATGTATGATTATGGAATCGAGAAGAATCAAATAATCTATCAGCAAGTGAGAATTAAAAATTATTTATTTATCAATTATTAAAACAATTAATTTAATTGTCTTAATGTTTTAGAACGAACCACCGAAATATTTTCCAGAACGAACCACAGTTCCGGTTATTATAATATCAAGCCCTTCAGACAAATCTTCAACCCCACAGGCAGTAAATTATCTTAGAAATTTATTGCCGAATATTATTCAAGAAGGTTACGGAATCAAACCGCCCAATGATTATAGTCACTCTGACTTTATTTGGGCCGCGGATGCTTATAGTTACATTTATAATCCCTTGATATCATTACTCAAAACGTTCACTAGTAATTAAAGTAGTATATAAAGAAGAGTTTTAGCTTTTTATTTATTTTATTTTTTTTGTTTAAACCAGGGATAGATTAAATTTTAGAAGTAGGAATGGAGAACATACTAATCAGTGCGCGTGAAAGTCCCGGACCCCATTCCACGGGACGAAGGGGTATGAAAGAAGAGGCGGCGACAGAGGTAAAAAAGAAAATGCGAATTTTTCGCCTTCCCCATCAGCAACGTCATCAAAACGTAGTTTAAGTGAGCCAATAAGGTAATTTAAAACTTTTCGTTACGTGTTGGAGGGAGGGGCTCTATACTGGGCTATGAGTCGAACTGAAGTAAATACTAACAGTTCTCCATTCCTATACTTCTAAAATTAAATCTATCCCTGCTTAAACTAATAGTTTAAAATATCAAAAAATATCAAAAATTAAAGGAAAAGGTCTGAAACATAACATGAAACGTTCCTAAATATAAATGGAAAAATACATTAAAAATAAATGATCTCTTACTACAAAATAATTACCATTTTATTTCTCTTAAAAATGAGGACTACTGCGCCGCCATTGGTTTGATGGGTGGGAACCAGATTTCACATCGGAGGGTTTAATTTTCGCGAACAATACCCGGATGACCTTCATGAGTTATTCAATGACCCTCAGAACGAGAGAATCTGCATGGTAGCATATGATTTCATTTTCACGGTTGCTTCCTAAGAAATGCTGTCGCTGATGTTTGAAAGACATCTGTTTCTTCAGGCAGATGGGCTGACGCGTATATAAGTGTCCATAAGCTCAGGTTCCATCATGGGACGTCTCGGAATCACTACCGACGCTATATATATATGTATATAGCGTCGGTAGTGCTATATACATAATATATCAACTGATAGCGAAAATGGACTAATTTTAGGGATGTTTTTGTAAATCAATTATTGAAAGAAAAAACCCTTTTATTTTTCAATTGCAAATTTTAATATTTTAAAGTCTTACAAAACAAAGGTGTTTTCATTTTGTGATTTTTTAAAAGAAATATTTTTGGAAAAATCGCCATTCTTCAAAGCATTGGTGATTAGATCTACTATGACCAAACTGCTGCTAGACCTAGGGCGTGTATTTTGGTTCGGAGGGATCTTTGTTGTATCTCTCTACCGCTGTACACTTCCCAGGACACGGCGGCCGTGAATCTAGTCCTGGCCACTGGGCATGCCAAGTTGACTATCACGGCTGCCTCCGCATACTTTGCCCACGACGCGGACTCTCTCCCGACAATTGAGGTGATCAATTTGGTCAATCAATGTGAAAAGAGAGGGGACAAGCTAATCATTGGCTGCGATGCCAATGCTCATCACATCACGTGGGGCAGCTCTGACTGCAACAAGAGGGGTGATGATTTACTAGAATATTTAGTTGGTTGTAAACTCTATATTCTTAATCAAAACAATGAACCTACTTTTGTTACTTCTAATAGAAGGGAGGTCATTGACCTCACGCTAGCCACAGAAAACCTCGTGTCTTCCGTGTCTAACTGGCATGTGTCAAATGAACCGTCTCTGTCGGATCATAGGCACATCTGCTTTACTGTCGCGATTACTTCTGTCCCGGCGGGGACGGAGATACGCAACCCAAAACGGACTAATTGGGCCGGCTATAGGGAAGACCTAATCCTACGCTACGGAGGGGGTCACACTCTTAAACTTACTTCACCTAAGGATCTTGATCGGGCTGCTGGTGATTTACAGTGCTCCATCATGGAGTCGTTCCACCGGAACTGCCCACTTAAGACCGTCAACCGCTCGAGGCTTGTCCCTTGGTGGAACGCGGATCTCAGCCGGCTTCGTAAATACACGCGCAGGCTCTTTAACAAAGCCAAGCGCACGGGTGACTGGGCTGGATACAGGCAGTCCCTTAACGCCTACAACAGGGCCATTAGAGCTGCTAAGAAGGACTCCTGGCGGACCTTCTGTGAGCAAATCTCCAATGTCCCTGCCACGGCTAGGGTCATGAAGATTCTAGCGCACGACAGCACACATCGACTTAATGCTATTAAGCTACGGGAGGGTGTGTACACTAAATCTGGGGCTGAGACTCTCAAGCATATGCTGGAGGTCCATTTTCCTGATTCTACTTTTATTAATCCAACAAACCCTGACTCTCTCTACCCTGTCTTGTACAGGGCTAAGAGGGAAGACTGGCTTGTAGCCAGACAGGTTGTCACGATTCCCAAGCTTCGGTGGGCTGTCAACTGTTTTGAGCCCTACAAGTCTCCGGGACCCGATGGGGTCTTCCCTCTGCTTTTGCAGGAGGGCTTAGACCACATCGCCTCTCCGCTATGCAAGATCTACAGACTTTGCATTGCTCTCGGTCACATACCTCGTGACTGGAAACGCTCTAGGGTCATCTTTATTCCCAAGCCCGGGAAGGCTTCCTATCTCGAGGCGAAAGCATTTAGACCCATATGCCTGACCTCCTTCTTCCTCAAAATTCTGGAGAAGTTGGTGGACAGGTACATCAGAGACGAGGTACTTTCGGTAACTCCTCTCTCTTCTTCACAATTTGCCTACCAAAAAGGCAAATCCACTGAGACGGCCCTTCACGGCCTTACGAATTGCCTGGATAGGGCATTCGAGTTTCAGGAAATTTCACTGGCTGTCTTCCTCGATATCGAGGGGGCCTTTGACAAGGTCTCTAGCTCGGTTATTACTGAAGCTGTTGAGAGATTTGGCATCAGCGCCACTCTTGGCCGCTGGATCAAGTCCATGCTTACCGACCGCGAGGTGTCGGCGTCCCTCCTTGGGGACTCTCTAGGGGTGACTACCAGCAGGGGCTGCCCTCAGGGTGGAGTGCTCTCCCCCCTGTTGTGGTGCCTGGTGGTGGACGAGCTCCTGGGGAGGCTCGGGGGTGCTGGGGGCTGTTGCTGCTTCGGGTATGCGGACGATGTAGCGATAGTCTTTACGGGGAAGTTCCCGGATACTGTTACCGCGCTTATGAGATCTGCTCTCTCTAGCGTGGAGCAATGGTGTCAGGCGGTTAACCTCACCGTTAATCCTGATAAAACTGTCCTTGTTCCTTTTACGAGGAAGAATACTAAGGATCTGTTCAATGATATCTCTTTCTTTGGCCAGGTCCTGACAAAGTCCTCCGAGGTGAAATACCTGGGGGTGACTTTTGATTGTAGACTCACATGGAAGCCGCATCTTGATCGGTGTATTAAGAAGGCCAAGATGCTCTTCTGGAGGACCAGGAGCTCTGTCGGCCAGACTTGGGGCCTCAACCCCAAGGCTGTACACTGGCTCTATACTGGGATCATCAGACCCATACTATCTTACGGGGCACTTGTCTGGTGGACAAGGGTCCGGCTTAAGACGGTGCAGGCTGCCCTGCGCAAGCTTCAAAGGCTTGCCTGCATTGGTGTTACGGGGGCCATGAGATCGACCCCAACTGCTTCCCTGGAGGTGCTCCTCGACATGCTTCCTCTTCATCTCTTCATTGAGGAGGAGGCTGTCATGGGAGCCTACAGGCTCAACATTAGTGGCTGTTGGGTTCCAAGACTTTGGGATTACAGCCATACGAAGCTCTTTCGGGAGTACGCCGCACTTGAGCCGTCGCTTACGATGTGCTCTGACAAAACCGTCACCAGTTTTGATTTCACTAAGCCATTCAGTATCCACTTCCCCAGTCGGGCAGAGTGGACTAACCTGCTGCCTCTTGGCACTGGGGGTGAAACCATTTGGTTCACCGATGGCTCCAAGACTGATTCCGGCGCTGGCGCCGGCTATTACTGTCAAACCACAAGGGTCGGCTTTTCTGCTTGCCTGGGCACCTTCGCTAGTGTGTTCCAGGCTGAAATTGCCGCGATCTGTTATTGCGCAGATTACTGTATTAACAAAGGGTATACCGGACGGACTGTGAGAATTTATTCTGACAGTCAGGCTGCCCTGAACGCTCTGAACCAGTGTCAGATTTCTTCTCAACTGGTGCGTAGCTGCCTCGACCTGCTAGCGCGACTGGCATCCTGCAACAGGGTTCTGCTGTACTGGGTGCCAGGGCATAGCGGATATTATGGCAATGAGCAAGCCGATAGATTTGCGAAAAGGGGTGCGGAGGCCAAGCTCTTGGGGCCGGAGCCGGCCGTCCCCATCCCCTACAGGCACGTCAAACGGTGTCTGCATGACAGGTTGACTGTCATACAAAATCAGCTCTGGCACAGCATGGAGGGCCAGAGACAGACAAAGTTGTTTGTCGATGGTCCCTGCAGGTCTCGTGCTAGGGACCTAATTTCGCTCGGCAGATGGGATATTAGGCTGGCCACCGGTCTTTTGACCGGGCATTGCCGGCTTAATAGGCACCTCCATCTGATGGGTTTTGCCGACGACCCTCTCTGTAGGTCGTGTCAGGAGATGGAAGAAACATCCGCCCACGTACTTTGCGAGTGCGACTACTTCGCCTCGCTTAGATTAGAATATTTTGATTCACACACCCTGGAACCCTCGAGGGTCTCCTCTCTCACGGTGGAGCGAATTCTTAGCTACGCTGCAGCTACAGGCCTATTCAAGGCCTGATTACGAGGATGCACAATATGCCTTTGGCATCGGTGCTAGGGCGCGTACCCTCCTCATCAACAATAATAATAATATAGATCTACTTGATTTTTAAGTTCTTCGATTTTCGTCATAACCTCTTCGTGCTCGCTTCTATTGGAAATTTCTCGTTCGAAGATGGATTCGTTGCATTTGAACCAGGCTTTATCCGAGTTTACAATTCTCCCTTCCTAAATTAATAAATTTTTATGTAGTAGTGCAGCTTTTATTTCATACCGACCTCCATAATAACAGTACCCATAAATAATAGCAATGGCAATAGTCACAAATGCACTAATTGTTTTTCG
This sequence comes from Phalangium opilio, assembly GCF_054372755.1. Lineage (NCBI taxonomy): Eukaryota > Metazoa > Arthropoda > Arachnida > Opiliones > Phalangiidae > Phalangium > Phalangium opilio. Next base: position 6,185,292 of record NW_028324166.1, read on the forward strand.
ATTAATGCTGCACAAGTCTTATTTCAACAGTTAATTTTAAAGATTAGCGCAGTCGGTTAGTATTGGCAGAAGTAGGATGAGACTAGAAGTGAAGAGCTCTAGCATTGGTAATAGATCCTGGCACTAGTGAACAAATTTGAGGATTTTATGCCGCTTCCATCAGAGAGAATTTATAATAGGGAGTGCAAACTGAGGAATATTATGTAGCTCAAAAATGACGTGTTCAGCAAAACTGCCAGGTCTATTTCCGGTATTATTTTTTGTGGCTCCTCCCTCTAGGGTGGGTCTAGAATGTTGCTGGAGGGTCTAGGGGATATGGACACTACCTTTTTAGGGAAAGGGAAACATCTGACTTGAAATAACTCCTCTTGATGCCAGTCGCACTCGAATTCGTGAACCCTTATTGGGTAATTGTACAACCAACAGTGATTGAGGGCAAACTTTAAAATTAAAGGGGAGTCATGTGACCGGAAATTTACCTGGCCAGTTTTAGCGTCGCAGCCTACTTGTTTGAGCTACATTGTATTTAGCACTTTCAAGGGCAAGAGCTTCCACTCCCTATTATAAATTCTCTGCTTCCATCGCGCAAACACTAGAGAAAAAATTGATCGAGTTCCAAAAACATTTCCAATTTTCATCCCCTCATCCTAAAGCCGCGGAAGACGTACGCGGGTGCTTGAATCTAGTTCGGCCGTCTACCACCGCGAGCGTCTCACGTTTCGGAGGGAAATTTCAGAAACCGCTATCAGAGGGCCAACCGTTGGTGTCTTATCAGGAATATTCACTTTCGCCATGTGAAGAATTTGGTTACCTCAATACTTCTAGTCCCTTATCGTACTTCTGGTATTGGATAAAAACTTTTAAAATCAGAAAAAATCTGTTTAGTAATCGATCAAAAATCGGTTTCAGTTGATAATGATATTCGCTCCATTGGATTAGTAATTGGTTATCTTGTTGTGTGTAAATAATCGGTTGTCTCGTTGAGTTTAAATATTTGGTTGATATCGATAGGTTTAAATCAGAGTTAAGTTTCGTTGTCGTTGCTAGTAAAATTTCAATTTCGCCATGGGTACCGACGGGTAATTTTATGATATCGGCCATAACTAAAAAGAAGTTTGTTCAAAAACAAATAAGAACGTGTTTGACTGAATCATGGAGGAATGAGTGTAATATAGGGGATGAAATCCGTTTCGTAACATCAATTTTATCCCTATGCCTATTTACAGGAACGAAGCCTAATCATGGTCTTTGCGTGCCATATAAAAGAGTGCCTTATCGTATGGCTAGTGAGCAACGCCACGATATTTTTTAGCTCAGCAATAACCGAAGCATTTTTTTCGTCGAGTGACGATGACGTCACGGAGAGGTATTACACGTGGGGTGTATTTATGTGTGTGAGGAGATTTCTGTGTCTGTCACCGCGTTATAAATCCATGTAAACGTGTCCGCGCAATACCTGGACCGTTCACAGAAAGCAATTTTGGTTTCTACTTCATTATCATCGTTAGGATTAAGATGTACGCGGCGATCGGCTATGGGTTACGAGAGGCGTCTATAGTAGCTTCCCAATGGGAGGATTGCCAATAAAAGCTCACGCAATTACATGCACTAATCGGCTAACTCATATCCTAAATTTCCAAAAACAATTTTAAAGAGGCATGCGAATTCAAACGTAAATACTAGGTATATTTCAAAGTGTTTTAGGAATGCCGTTCTAATGACGTTCATAAAACGTCTTCTTAACTAAAATCAAGGTAAATTACTGAGGATTAAAATAATTAATATCAATCATATTTATTAAAGGATTTAAGAAAACCCTCTTAAGTGGGTAGATAGCCCTCGTCTCGAGTCGAAGAGGTTTGTTTTGGTTTCCCAACTTATTAAACGAATAATCCGCGATACTATGCCTTCGACCCTAATTAGTAACGGAAAGTTTTTGGACAGGTTTTTATACAATTTAAATGTCACAGCCAACCGTTATAATCAACGCCAGACAACCGAACTTTAGGAAGGACCGATAAGACTCATGTTGCATAATTAAACGGATCGGATATGAACAGAATTGAGTTGAATTTTCTACTCACATAGTAGCTATATTTGTACTTTTTGTTGCCTTTGAAGAAGTAGCTATGATAGTTAGCAAAGCGAATGGCGGCGCTGATATTACTGGGCATTCCCTCCAATCGGGACATATCAAAAGGGGCACTTGTGGGGTTGGCTTCTTTCTGATCGTATACCCAGTATCTGCTGCCCTTAAAGAAGTACGTCTTTTCATTTTTATCCCAGACAAAGGCAGCGTCAACATTGTTGGGAATTCCACGGAATCCATCTTGAATCTTTCTGGGGTATCCCTTCTCCGGCCGCAAGTTGTAGAATCGCCAATAGCTGTCATTCTGTATATTTAAGCGAAATAAGACGACGTTTCAATACATTATTTTCATTTTTACGCACCTTGAAAATGAAAGTTGAGCCATCATTCCAGGTAAAGGCAGCGTCGATTGGTCCAGATCCGACTCCTTTCCAGTCTTCTGCTATGAGTCTTGGATATCCGTACACAATACCGCCATCGATTTTCCAATAATAGTCACCTTATTAATATAAATACATATACTGTTAAATACCTTAAAGGAAAAGTTCAGGGTACCTAACATTAGACCTCAAATTAACGGCCTCTTTTAGAAGATATCGAAATGATTGATAAAAAAAATTATAATTTCCCTAATTACGATTAAAATCCAATTAATTGACCCAAAAATTGAATAGAGGAGCCGCGCCATTTTTTAAAGTCACGTGATAAACTCGCACACACGCCGTTATTGGCCAAATGGCTAGCGAATAGGAAAGTTAGATTTCTCTACTGCAGACGACGATATTTATTGATATATTCAAGGTTGACTTTCAGCATAGACCACTCGATCACGCGCATCACGACGCAAGCTGCTCGCGCTATAGAAGCCCGTCAATCGGCCAAAAAGTGTAACTTTTGGGTTCTTGGCGAGAAATTCGAAGTCAGCGAAAATTAACATTAAGTTCTATGGGATGAGGAAGGTTTTTTGGCCAGATCCTCTGTCCTGTTGATCGAAATGACCTGAAATTTCAATGAGACGTGTGTTTTGACGTGTTTTATTAATCTTAAAAGGATTCAAGCTTCTAGAGTGGATAGCTTTTTAAAAAAAATATTTTCATAGCCAATATGATTGGTTCAGTGCTAAGACTGAATATATCTTCAGATCTACAGGTCCAAATGTCCTGAAATCTTAATGAGAGGTGTGTTACAGTCGTTTCTATTATATTAAAAAGGATTCAAGCTTTTTGAGTGGATAATTATTTCAATAAAAATTAATTTCCAATGTCATAATTGTAAATTAAGAACTTAATGCACTATATCTTTGGATCTACTGGCCCAAATGTCCTGAAAATTTAATGAGAGGTGTGTTAAAATAATTAAACTTTCACTCCCTTTCCAAGATTAAACGTATTGCTTAAACATTACGCTAAAAATCGTAGAATTAAACAAAATTATAGGCCCTAAAACCTAAAACACACCTTATTTGGGAAAGTTCAGAAGAACCCCTGTTTTTCTGCCAAAACGGAATTTTAGTTCAAAAATGTATTTATTGCAAATATCACATATTTTACAAAAACCAAAAATTAAGCATAGAAAAATCATGATTAAGAAACGAACTGAAAAGGGTTGGTGAAAATTATCATAATACCAGTTGCAGTTGGTAAAAAACAAAGATATAGTGGAGAGATAGTTTTAAATTATAATTAATTGTCAAAGAGGTCCAAGAAGAAAAAGCTTCCTCGCAGCGATCCTATGCTTGTTCAAAGACATTCTGAAGCTTCTTGAGTGGTGCTTGATCTTAGTTTTGAAGCTTTGTTTTAGCATTTGTCAACTTTTCTTATTTTGACGATATACTTTATATTTTAATCGATTAATCTTTTAAATGCCCCGCCCAACAAGTAAGAATAACAATTAAAAATCGCCAAGGGTTTTCGAGACATCTGCCCCTATGCATGTTTACAAATCATAGAAAATTGGTTCAAAAGGTCAATGATTTTTTTAATATAATATAATAGATTTTAACACACCTCTCATAAAAATTTCAGGACATTTGGACCAGTAGATCTGAAGATATATTCAGTCTTAGCACTGAACCCATCATTTTGGCTATGAAAATAATTTTTTTAAAAAAACCTTTCCACTCTAGAAGCTTGAATCCTTTTAAGATTAATAAAACACGTCAAAACACACGTCTCATTGAAATTTCAGGTCATTTCGATCAATAGGACAGAGGATCTGGCCAAAAAACCTTCCTCATCCCATAGAACTTAATGTTAATTTTCGCTGACTTCGAATTTCTCGCCAAGAACCCAAAAGTTACACTTTTTGGCCGATTGAACGGGCTTTTATAGCGCGAGCAGCTTGCGTCGTGATGCGCGTGATCGAGTGAGCTATGCTGAAAGTCAACCTTGAATATATCAATAAATATCGTCGTCTGCAGTAGAGAAATCTAACTTCCCTATTCGCTAGCCATTTGGCCAATAACGGCGTGTGTGCGAGTTTATCACGTGACTTTAAAAAATGGCGCGGCTCCTCTATTCAATTTTTGGGTCAATTAATTGGATTTTAATCGTAATTAGGGAAATTATAATTTTTTTTTATCAATCATTTCGATATCTTCTAAAAGAGGCCGTTAATTTGAGGTCTAATGTTAGGTACCCTGAACTTTTCCTTTAATATTTTGGCTATGAAATTAAAACAAAATATGAACAAGTCAAGCAAATTAAGATATCAATAAAACATTGCATAACTATTGGTTAATCATAAGTGCTACGGGTGCAGATAGGACGTTCTTTAAACAGCTATGTCTAAGCGTTCAATATACATTTAAAATGCGAACCCCAAAATGGAGGGAAAACACACTGACGCTGAACACCGTTGTCCTTTGCTTCTATATGCTTTAATCGCATCATGCTCTTCTTACCTCTAATAGAGCTGATAATTAGTTAGCTAATTAACATTCTAATTGGCATTTTTCACTAATTGAATTTCAAATACCTTACTGCTATTTGTCAGGAAATTCTTATTAATTAGTAATATGCATTGAAAAGCATTTATCTAATTAAAAATTAATCAAATTTAGGATTGACTAATTAGCCAATTGGTTTTTCAACTAATCTCTTACGCGGATTTGAACTAAAAACTAAATTCATTCGTGATTCACCTATTTGGATAAAATAGGATGAGAAAAATTTTGCGCTACTTTAAATTTTTTCAACCCCTCAAAGCGAGCGAGAAAACTAGTACTAATATACGGGTGTCAAAATTGTTAGCCCACCCACTCTTTTCTTCCTCTTCGTAAATGAAGTGAAATATGACTCTTTCCTAAATCGTAACTCACAATTAGGTCATAAACTATTATCCATTTGCTAATTTTAATTAATTTAGTTGAAATGCAGCTAATTAGTACAGCTCTGACCTCTAAAAAAATATGTGCTTCCATCTTTGGTTCTTGTAGCTGCATCAACAATTCCGTGCTTGCAAACCTCCTCATTCACATCAGAACCTGAAAAATGTTTACGTATTTAGAGAAGCTTTTACCATGCAGTAAGACTATGTTAATGGATGAAAACATTTTTACCATTATTTGACTTAGTTTCAGGTGTAAAATCGCCAACGTCCAATTCAAATACTTGGGGTTGGGCATTTTCTATCACGCGACTTTGAACCGTAGAATAACTAACATACCCGGCTACCAACATCAAACTCATTAAGCTAAGCTTTGTAAACCACATCTCTCAAATCCGAAAGAACATCCAACACTAAGTGAATCTGCTTTCAATGGTTTGAGTCTTTCAACTCACGCTCGAATGACCGGTTTTAAAATGAAATATTAATGCACTACAATTATATACCCATACATTTGGAGAAAAGTCGAGTTTCATTCAGTCTAATTTGATAATTTATCAGATTTAAGCGGAAAGTCTGTGGTTCAACAAACATTGCAATCGTGGAATATAATTTAATATTAATGCACTACAACAGAAGTCCATTAAATTAGTTTTGGAAGTACACAATTACAATAGCTAGTATAACGTACGTCTCTGCTGGGGTAAGAACTCCTTGTAACTCCATGGATAGGGGGTTAAATTTTTCCCCTTTCCTAACACTGTTAGAAATCTCGAGCTCCTCTCTAGGAAGTCTTTGTTGACGAGAGCGGGGCGTGACTTCTTCAGCCCATGAACGTTGGATCTCTAAAGGGTAGATTGTTTGCTTTATAAAACAATAACAAGATGGCCCAAGGGCTGGGCCTTAATAGTAATTTTACACGGCTCACGTGACCCCCCGTATAGTTGACAACTAAAAACATTTCTGAAACACAATCGTGTATCCCTTTAATTTCTAATAACGTCACATTTCAAATAATATTAATGAAACTAAATTGTGCACCCCACTAAAGTATAATTTTTAAAAACCATACGAATCAAATAATGTATTTAAACAAAATCCTGGATCCCCTAAACCAGAAATCACTATGACCGTAAAGCGTCCCCTCTATTTTACGAAACCTAACCTAACCATCCAGCATAATCTCTGATGTATCACGCGCACAAAGTGCAGTAGTGCACGAAAATTATCATCTTGTTTCCCTTCACTCAAAAAAGCCCGCGAGATTTAAACTCCCCTCTCCCTCTTCCCCCTCTCACTAATACAAACACAATCGTGTATCCCTTTAATTTCTAATAACGTCACATTTCAAATAATATTAATGAAACTAAATTGTGCACCCCACTAAAGTATAATTTTTAAAAACCATACGAATCAAATAATGTATTTAAACAAAATCCTGGATCCCCTAAACCAGAAATCACTATGACCGTAAAGCGTCCCCTCTATTTTACGAAACCTAACCTAACCATCCAGCATAATCTCTGATGTATCACGCGCACAAAGTGCAGTAGTGCACGAAAATTATCATCTTGTTTCCCTTCACTCAAAAAAGCCCGCGAGATTTAAACTACCTTTCTTTCCTCTCTCTCCGAGCGGGATGCCCCCTCTCCCTCTTCCCCCTCTCACTAATATACCAGGCAGGCAGTTCTCTCTCTACGCGGAGCTTCGTATCGCCACCGCGTACGCTAGCGATCTCTCTCTCTCATCGTAAGCGTACGTTTCGCGGACGCGACCGGTTTCCCTCTCTTATCGTAAGCGTTCGTTTCGCGGACGCGTCCGGGACAGGGACAGGGACAGGGGTTTTGGTGCCGTTTCTTAAATTTTACCGTAATTAAAATTACGTGTAAAATTAAAAACTGAATGAAATTGACTGTTCCAAAATTCACGCCCCCCCCATCCCTTCTCCTGATTCTATGCTAAAGAGGGCTCGGTTTTACAGTGGAAGGGGGCGTTTTCCGGTCTCTTTAGAGATACAGTGTTCATTTTCAGCCAATAGTTTTATCTCTCTCAATAGGGCAAATTTTGGCGTAAGAGTCGCACCTAAACCAGAGATCAGAGAAAAATTATGGCGAGGTGGCGAATGTGTCGCCCTTCTTCAGTATTGCTACACAAGAGAGGGGAGTCCCAAACCCCGCTCTTAGTTACTTCCCAGGCTAATTTAATGGACTTCTGACTACAATTATATACACAGACATTGGTAAAAGAGTCGAGTTTCTTTCAGTCTAATTTGATAATTTATCAGATTTAAGCGGAAGGTCTGTGTTTCAACAAACATTGCAATCGTGGAATATAATTTCTAACGGGACAGGAAATCGATATTATAACCTGTTTTCAACCACTTCATGTTAATTTTATAAGAACGAGTGGATTTTTCCCTCTCTGGAGAGAGGCTTTGTATCTAACGTGCCTGTGTTTTGTTTTAAATTCTGAATTGCTTATCAATAAAGAGAAATGATTGCGTGTCTTGGTAAATAGGTATGTAGTTAATTCTCAAATAATATTAAATTTCGCTCCTACCTTTTTACTAGGGGTGTGCGAATACCACTTTTTGGGTATCGAACCGGTTATCGAATACTAAAAAACTTAACTTATCAAATACCGAATCGAATAGTTTAATCCAAATTGAATACCGAATAGTTAGGCCTTGGTAAATTTCTTTCTAACCGATTAATCGCGAAAAGTTAAGCCTAGTATTCACGAATAGTTAACCATAATACTCGCGAATACTAGGCTTATCTATTCGCGATTAATCGGGTGGTAACCCTAATATTCGCGAATAGTTAATACAAAGGAAGGAGAAAAACATTTAGAAGCTCCTAAATTTCAAAATACCTCTTGCTAGTAGTTTTTGATGGAGCACAAATAAAATCGGGATGATATTTTTTAAAACAAGGTGGGTCTCTCTAGTGCCAAGGACCTAAATTTATGGTAGTCGAACTTTAACCGAATAGCCATTTCGGTATTCGATATTCGCATTGAATAGTGAAAATGGGCTTATCGAATACCGTATCGAATAATTCGGTTCGGTATTCGACCAAATTATTCGATTGAAACGGTTACCGCACACCTCTACTTTTTACCTTAACCCTTTTATATTATACTACGCTAACCCCTCTTTGTTCGACTCTAGGGTGTTTTATTTTTAGATATGGATGGGTTTCGCACCAAGAATCGAAGGCCTCTTTTATCGGATTAAAGCTACCATTTTTGGACCGTTACATCACTTTCCATCCAAATTTGGATAGTTTAAGCACCAAGAGTTGAAGCCATCCATTTTCGGACCCTTATATGACTTGCCATCGAAATTTGGATAACTTTGTGCAAATTTGGACAGTGATTGGACTAAATTTTCTAACAGTGTAACCCTTCGATAGAAATAGTAACTCATAAATCGGACCTTATTCCATAAAGAAGGGTTTACTTGTCTTAGTTCGTGCATGATACTGCATACTAATTAACGTAATGCCCCTGCAAATAATCAGCCGCCTACTAGGTAAAGCGGTTAAGAGTGGGCGTTGATTATCAGTCTGTCAGTTAGTCAGAACTTTGACACATAGATATAGATAGATTCAAAAGCACTACTTTTTCTTATGAGATTTAACACTGCGTATTAGTATTCCAATCAAAAATGTGCATGTAAAATTCTAATTAAATTGCGGAACAAAATCAAATGCGGCAGCTCAAAGGAATTGAATCCGAGGCTATCAAAGTCGCTCTGGTAACGAGGTAACCCTAGAAGACCCTGAGATTAAAATATATTACACTTAGATGATCGAAAGTTTAAATTACTTTGAAATCAATATAAATTGAATTCCAAGGAAAACCTTTGATTATGAAAGCAGTTGGAACTGTTCTAATGGTTACATTTAATTGATTTGATAAAAGATCTGAGCAGTCTTTCGCACGGTCTTGCCTTTAAATCAAAATCAACTCTAAATTCGAATATTCACTTTGACGTTTAGAGTCACGGCCACTTCCTTTGCCAAATGCCCTAGATAATTTCTTAGAAATTAAAAAAGTTGTTTATTTAAATCATTTTTTTGTGAAATCTTTTCTTACTATAAAAATGTCGTCTGCCTTACTGTATAGGTCTTCTATGGACGCGTGGATTGATATTTAGACAAAGTTAATCACGTGTTAACCAAGAAACAGAGTGCCGAAAGTAGTTCCAAAAAAAGAGTACTGAATTCAACAAATGTTTAACATTCTATTGCATATCCTCTATGACGGAACCAAGAGTCATGACCACAATTAGATCGCCGCGGTTAAAGGTCTGATCGTGCAAGCTTCCATTCATTTTTACATGATCTCTTTTTGAGCGGTTTGAAATACTTTATGTTTAGTATGGACAAGGAGAAACGTTAACTATCTTGCTGGATTACTTAGAATCTTGCTGAGGTGTAAGGACAGGGTAGCGTTTACTCTTAACAAGTTGGGGAACCAAATAAACCTCTCCAAGTCGAGACGAGGGCTATCCAGTTAATTTGATCTGAAATCGACTTCTCTGCTCTGGTTTCATTAACTTTCTATGGTAAGTATATCATTACTTGTCCTTGATTTGTAATTGATGAGGAACACATCTTAATTACTTGATTCTTATTAACTATGAAATACGTAGTGTTTCGACTTCACATGCAAGCTTAATTACTCGTTCTACATAAACTCTGCCGGGTGCTGTTCCAAAGCGAGAGGTTTTTCATAAATAATAAAAGGGTAAAACGAATTTACAATTTCATATCATATTTTACCACGAAAGTGGTATTATGTTACATTTTCAAGTCTCTACTTTCAAAATGTCAGGTTTTTAATATAATTCAACCTAAGTTTCTATTTGTAAAATCCATTGAAAAATCACGAAAACTCGATAGTTTCGATATATCAATAATTTTGTCTTGTCGAGCTTGTTCGCACGTTTCATGACATCACTATGTCGTGAGGAAAAAAGCGTGGGAATCCTGTACGCGTCTCGAGCTTTTCACGCCAGTCTAAACTCCGGGTCTGATAGCGGAGAGAGTGGCACCATCTCACGTGAAAGATATATTTGTGAAGTCAAACTACTGGAAATGTTTTAGCCTTTCATAAAAAGTGGATTCCAAATAATTTCAAATGAAGCATTTTCAATTGCATATTGCCAAATAACCAGAAATCGGAGGGAGAATTAAAAGCTTGATATTTATGAATTGACAGAAATTAATTCTATCAGAAGAAAATAGGGGAAGTGGGTAGCTTGGGCAACTTCGCGAGGCGTCCCGTTTACGGATTTTTCGCGCCATTTCCCTCCCCGTGGGGGTGAAGAGAGATAGGATTTTTACGCGCATTAACACACGAGTGACGTGATTCTGTGGACAGTACGGTCCTACGCCTTCCAACTGACTAGAGGCGTCTGCTAGAGGCAGTGAGGCACTCAGGCAGAATGGCAGAGGCTGGAATCGAGTGGTAAGTACTAAACTCATAACTTATTTTAAAATATATCTTTATTTTTAAATACAATTGTATTTCTAAGTTCCAGGGAAAACATTAACTTGTCCGAAGTTTTAAACTGTGATAGGGAAGAGTTCAAAGTAATAAAGTTGTATCCAAGTTGCTGTAGTTTGATTTTTAACATTGGGATTGGTTTGGGTAGATCTTACTTTTCCTTTCAACACAGCCTGAGTTTTCTTATCGGTAGTTTCCTTGTACGTTAAATCACACTGCGTACTCTTAACGACATTCATTTTATTAAATAACCGAATTTTCGTCCTTAATTAAACCAATATCCGCATTAACCCGTTGCCTGACGTAACCCTAACTCAAACTGAAGCACAGCAGAATTATAAACAGACTACACAGGTTAGTTCCACAGTTCGCTACATGGTGGCGTTCGCAATAAAATCTGGTACTATTTTATGCTTCGCGCCGATTGGCCAGATTCAAATTTTAAGGTTGGTAGGGGAATCGACCATTGTAAGTGAGAATCACTGGACGACTTGTATGGCTCAAGTCTACGGCTACCCACTTCCCCTATTTTCTTCTGATTCTATCTTTTGTTATATAAATCAGACTTTTTTCAAACAAAGTTTCTCATACCCTTTAAATAATAATCATTTTCATCGTCAGTATTTTACCTCAATTCTAGTTAAGTCGTTCTAAGAAAAGTTCTATTTTTGACGTTTGACTTCTAGTGAACACCTTTTTTTAAAATTTTTGTAAATTAAGGGCTACATGATATAAGTCGATTGAATCACAATAAGTTATGAGAAATAGCGCAATTGAGTGAACCTTTGGTCAAAGCCCTGCCATTGGGAGGCTAGACGATTCTCGTAACCCTATCCAAACGTTTATCTTAACCCTAACGGTGATAATGGAGTAGAAGCCATTTTTGCAGATATGTGTCTATGTGGTATAGACGGATACCAGATAATGGGGGTGTTTAGAATCTAATATGTACATATTGGTGTGGTGGTATACACGAATAACGAGTAGATGGTGGTGTTAGAAGCCTAGAAGTTCAGATTGGTGTGTACGTGGTATACAGGGTTTGTAGAAAGATATTTTCATTAAATGTTTGATTAATATCTAAATATGTTTAACATCTAATTTGAAGTATTTTTATTTTCAATGTATCTAAATTTTGTAAACGTTTTTTTTACTCTTTATATTTGCATTTCTTTATTCTGTACACTTTAAAGTGAGTCACCGGTTTTCGTGGGGTTTACCCCTTTAGGAGAGAGGACTCTAGCTCCTCGGTGGCCAGGAATGCGAGACTCTCAGTCAAGCGCTAAAAATATCTCCTTATATGGAGTTTTGAAACTTTTAGCTGGGCATTTCTGGCCAATAGGGATGAGCCCAAAATTCACCCACGAAGAACCCTGACTTTCACTTTTTAGTCTCTACTATACCTCGACTCGAGAGGTCCAAATAACCTCTCTGTCCCGCCTGTGGGAAACTTTCGTTACGAAGAATGTAAATCGTAAATTGACCTAGTATTTTTTACCTTAATAATTAAAGTTAATTTGTTTTATTTCATCTCGTCTCTGCGTACATTCTTGCGTAAATAAGCATTTAGTCCGAACCACACTGGATTTAATTAATTGCCCAAAATTAATTAAAGGCTTTTAGACTTTTTCAGTCGGGTCCAAAAGTCCTACCTCTCCGTTCTCCCGCTTAAGCACCCTGCTTAATATTTCGCCATAACAGGGTTGTTCCTTCGACTTTTGGAAAGGTGCTTTCCCCAATAGTAAAATGTACTGATCCAATGGAAGCTTTTTTCAAAATGTGCTTTTCCCCCCTGGGGGTAGGAAAATTTCCGTCCCCCCCAACGAAAGGCTTTTGGCGCCACCTAGTGGCGGAATTTTCGTCCCATAGACGCTAATGTTAAAAATGAAATTTGAAAATGTGCTTTAAACAGGCCAAATGTACTTTCGGTGCTGAAGATCTTAAAATGTACCGAAAAGGCACAATTGTACCACTTAGAACAACACTGGTGGTATACACGAAATACTAGTTGATGGTGCTGATCGGAGCCTCCGAAATGAACTAGGCCCATGCATGTCAAATTTTATGTGGGGAAATATCCAGTTTGTTAAGGAAAATATTTTCACCATAGATGGCGCATAATTGACCGTTGTGACAGGGGTCTTCCTTAAATTATCGTTGATATTTTAGGGGTCACTCATAAAATTTTTATGATAGAGCAAAGTTTCATTCTAAAATTAACGTAAATGTTTATGGTGCTATTAACTTTTTATTGCGTCTTTGGTTAGATTGTATGGATGTCAATAAAATTAAGTATTTTATTTTAGAATTGCTATTTTTAATAAAACGAAACTTGTTGAAGTTGAAAAATCAGTTTATTTTCATACTTTCATAACCTTTCTACATAAAGGTTTACCTTTTGTTTTTCTAACCTTTTCTTTTCGATCAGTTACATATTTAGCATGGTTGTTTAAATTAAATTAGATGTTAAATTATTTTAATTAAAATAATTCAGTAAGAGTAATAAAAACGTATACTTACAATCCGCGACCTTGGCCCAAATACTTAAGCAGTCGACAGGGTCACGGGTTGAACTTTGTTTATTTTACGGCCGTGTAAGCGCCCCCAAGCGGGAAAACACGGCGAACTAAATAAGTTAAAAATATATTCTCGCTTCGCCACACGCATGGGCCTAGTTCATTTCGGAGGCTCCGTGCTGATAGAATCCAATAAGTTCAGATGGGGTGTTTTAAGCCAATATGTACAGATTGGTGTGTACGTGGTATACACGAAAGACCAGTAAATGGTGCTGTTAGAAGCCAATAAGTTCAGATGGGGTGTTAGAACACAGAGCTGTAAATTTTTCCTATCATTTTCATGTGGTTCCAATCATAATGGGCACCAATTTTCATTTTTGAAGAAGAGTGTGGAATACATTTTGACCATTTTACAAGATGGGGCCAAAGGGGAATTTTAGTATTTTTTTTTTGGTACAAAAACAACTCGAGTACCAATTTGCGTGCTCATATTCCATCTAGGATCGATAAGATGATCATACATTCACGGAATATATCGACTGATAAGGAATACCTACCATGTTTTTGTAAAAAAGAAAATTTTATTTTTCAATTGCAATTTTTAATATTTCAATCTTACAAAACAAAGGTGTTTTCTTTTTGTATTTTTTTTCAAGAAACATTACATTGTTCTCAAAAATTCGACCTTCTCCAAAGGGTATGTTCCCATTTTCCTAAATCCATAATCCCCAAAAGGAATATTTCGCCCAAAAGATTTTTTCCCATTTACCCCGGTTCAAGTTGAGATCTAATTTTAGCCTACATAAATTAATAAGACCTAGAAAAAATTAGCCTTGTTGGGTTGGGTTAGGGTGGGTTAGGTTAGGTTAGGTCACGTAATTTTAGGTTAGGTTGGGTCAGGTTAGGTTAGGTTGGGTCAGGTTAGGTTAGGTTGGGTAAGGTTAGGTTTGGTTGGGTTAGGTTAGGTTAGGTTGGTTGGGTTGGGTTTGGTCGGGTTAGGTTAAGTTAGGTTGGGTTTGGTTAGGTTTCGTTGGTTTAGGTTGGGTTGGGTTAGGCTAGGTTAGATCAGGTTAGGTTAGGTTAGGTCGGGTTTGGTTAGGTTGGGTTGGGTTAGGTTAGGTTGGGTTAGGTTAGGTTTGGTTAGGTTGGGTTGTGTTAGGTTAGGTTAGGTTAGGTTGGGTTGGGTTAGGTTAGGTTAGGTTAGGAAGGGTTAGGTTAGGTTAGGTTAGGAAGGGTTAGGTTAGGTTGGTTTTGGTTGGGTTAGGTTGGGTTGGGTTGTGTTGTCATCATTCAGTTTGCTTTTATTGCGTTACTTTAGATATACAGTGAAATATGCGCCGAGATTATTGAGAGGATATTGTAAGGGAAATTAATAGCATGCAATGTTTTTGTTTGGGGGGAAAATATTTTGGGAGAAATGAGTTTGGGAGAAATGGGAATTGGGGAAACTGTTTTTGGGTGAAATGGGGGAGAATCCTTCGAAGCATTCGCGACTAGATCCACTTGGCTTTTTAGTTCTTCGATTTTCGTCATAACCTCTTCGTGCTGGTTTCTATTGGAAATTTCCCGTTCGAACATTGATTTGTTATCGGTACGTATGCCCACTTTCTCGCATTCGAACCAGGCTCTACCTGTTTCTGCTGGAGCGTTTTTAACTCTTTCTGCCTAAATTAGTGAATTTTTAGTAGAAGTTTTATTTCATATCCACCTCAATAAATCCATTACCCGATAATATAAGTTTATATGATATGTTCCATGAGTATGACACTACCTATACTTTGTAATGATGGAGACTTAGTGAGAGCTAGTTCGAGAACGACGCCAGAATTGACTACTCTCGGTTTTACAGTCCAACTTCCTATTTAGTTTACTCTAAGCCTTTTACAACGCCTCACCAGGCGTCACTTTACGAGAATCTATGACAAGCTCTCAGTAACTAGTGACAGACTTATGAAACATATCTTATGGCAATAGTCACAAATGCACTAAATATTTTTAAGACTATTTGAGGACAATTACTGCACGAGTCTTATTTCAACAGAAAATTATGTCACAGCCTCCCGATAATTAACGCCAGATAACCGTATTTTAGGAAGGACCCGTAAGACTCATTATGAGTAATTAAGCTGGTCGGGTAGAGACAGAATTGAGTTGAATTTTTTACTTACATCGTTTTCGAATTTGTAATATATGGTGCCTTTGAAGAAGTAGGTCAGACCGTCAACCCAGCGAATGGCGGCGCTGACATCATTGGGCACTCCATTCCATGAGGATATATCAGCTGGATAATCCCCGGTTGTGGGATTGGCTTCTTTCGGATCGTATCTCCAGTATTTGCTGCCCTTAAAGAAGTACGTCATGCCATTGTTTTGCCAGACAAGAGCAGCGTCAACGTTGTTGGGAATTCCTCGGAATCCATCTTGAATCTTTCTGGGGTATCCCTTCTCCGGCCTCAAGTTGTAGAATCGCCAATAGCTATCCCCCTGTATATTTAAACGTATTAAGCCGAGATCAGACAAATAAAAATACTTCAGAAGGGTAAAAATCTTAATTTTGATGTACCTTGAAAATGAAGGTTGAGCCATCATTCCAGGTAAAAGCAGCGTCAATTGGACCAGATCCGACCCCTTTCCAGTCTTCCGCTATTAGTCTTGGATATCCGTACACAATACCGCCATCGATTTTCCAATAATAGTCACCTTAATAAAATTGATACAAACATAAAATAAAATGCAATAGATCAAGGGTTTTTCGAGTACGAGCACTATGGCATTTCCATTGTTGAAAAAAAGTATGGACCGCAAGGTCAGACAATAAAAGAAAATGACGCAATAACCCAGCAGTCGAGCACTATTATGAATGAGTGAATTTGAATATAATTCTTCAATACTGTAGATAGTCGCTAGATTTCAAAATTCGGTTCCGAACCTTAAATTTCTAATACGATGAGGCTCTTAGTTTGATCCGAGCCGTAGTAATAATAGTAGTAGTAGTTGTGGCCGGAGTTTTCGCTTTTGTTATCGTTAGTTTTTAGCTTAAAAGGAACTCGAATATGTATATCAAACCCACCCACAGTTTTTGTTGGTCGCAGAGGGGTTCGAACCCGAATCGCTCGCGTAGCAGTAAGACACTCAAGTATATACCGACGTTATATTTAGAATGGTTTTAAGGTGGTGTTTGTTATTAGAAGTTACGTGTATTTCTCCACAAATCGAGAAGAATTTTAAAAGAAAGTACTAGCTTGTGGCAATTATAACGCAAGTAAAATTATTGAAGTAAGGATTAAGGGTTATAATTTTTTGTTAGGGCGTCGAGGGGCTATTCACTCTGATTTTCTGTGCTTATTTTAATGGGTATTTACGGGTGTTTCGTTTTAACACTGTTAAAGGATGCGCATCGTGGGGGTAATCTCTCACGTTTTCCGTTCGTGTCACACTATTATAATTATAACAGAAGTAGAAAAATTTAAATAATAATTTTAAAACAGTTAAAGGTAGCGCATCGAGGGGCTATTCACTCAAATTTTCTGTACGCCGGTAATGTACGGTACCATGTGGCCACTATTACGAACCCTGCTCTTGGGTCGTCTTGTTTTACCTCTGAACAAGTATGTGTTTCCATCTTTGGTTCTGGTAGCGGCGTCAACTAGTCCGTGCTGGCAAACTTCCTCATTTGCCTTCTTTAGTTTCATTTTGTCGTCATAATCTGAATAAATCAAGGTTATCGGTTGAAATGTGGCGAAACCCCACTGTTTCGAGCCTAAAAGGTTTTACCAATATTTAGTTTATTTGTAGAACTATCAACCAAGGTCTGATTCGCCGGAATATATTCGTCACTTCTAGTCATTATTTTCTCATGAGGATTTCTAATGGGATTTTCCCTTTCCAATTTTAGCTTGTCTTCAGGCTTAACGAATCCTTTGTCGCATTCAAACCAGGCTTTTCCTGTTGGCACCGGATAATCACGAGGGACTATTTCGTTCTAAATCAAAAATGTTAAGTTGTTGAAGCTTCTCTCTCATTTTGTGGTATGTATAAATATTCCGGAAAACCATAACAGTCGCAAAAATATTCCGCTAAAAACCATAAAAATCGCATTTGTGACAAATGACGTACAATTTTGAAGACTAGAAGTATATAACACTGTTTGTCGAGAATAGCGTTGCAATATTCAAGACATTTATAACACAAGTCTATCTTCATATCACGTCATCAGAAAGTTAGCATTATGAAAGTGAGGTTACACCTTTAAATTTTCATACTATTCAACTTGAACTTTTGACAATTTATTATTGAGTTGTGCCAGGGAAAGATTTAATTTTAGAAGTAGGAATGGAGAACGGTGAGTAGAGCCCAACTCGTAACGGAAAGTTTAAATTACCTTATTGGCTCACTTAAACTACGTTTTGAAGACGTTGCTGACGGGGACGGCGAAAATACATAATTCCTTTTTACTTCTGAATCTATGAACCGCCTCTTCTTTCATACCCCCTTCCCGTGGAAGGGGGTCCGGAACTTCGACGCGCGCCCAGATTACTCTGTTCTCCATTCCTACTTCCAAAATTAAATATATCCCTGGCTGTGCCCTAGCCTGTGCGAAAATTGGACAACCAAAATAGATCATCCAACTGGCTCATTATTATTTGTATCATAAGTTTATAAGATATGTACCATAACTATGACACTACCTATACTTCGTAGTGCTATAGAGACTTACTGAGAGCTAGTTCAAGAACGACGCTAGAATTGACTACACTAAGTTTTACAGTCCATCTTCCTGTTTAGTGTCTACTAAGCCTTTGACAGCGCCTCATCAGGCGACGCTTTACAAGAATCTATGACGTTTCACCCGTGTCACATCTTGACAAGCTCTCAGCAAAAATAAATAGGGGAAAGTGTCGGACTCTCTCCTTCGTCTGTGACATGCATTTGGAGGGGTGAATGCATACTCGCGAATTCTGTTTCATCCCCCTCGCCTATTCACCAGGTACCTAAGATAATTTGTAATATTGCGCGTGAAGAAATAGCGCGGTTTTATTTTACATTAACCGCTTTTGACTGAGGCTAACCGTGGCCACTGCGGTTTATCGCCACAATTTAATTTGACGATGTACATGATTGTATTAATTAAGTTTGCTGATATTGATGTTATTTACTAATATTAAAACGTTTTAGCTTATAATGACAACCCAGGGCCTAAGTTTAAACGAAATTCTAAAGGATTTTAACGATGTGTTTTTTATAATTAAATGATGATTTCAAGAACATCCGCGGCAATTTTAATTTAATATCGGCGTGCTAACGTTTTAAACAAACTCTAACCTCGTTCAAACGCGAAAATAGCACTAAACAACAAAATAGAACGGAGTGCGAAGGTCTCTTCCTTGAAATACGCCTATGCCAAATTCTCCCGTTTGGTGGCGAACGAGCGTTATTCTCGGAAAGAATGACATCATCAACTACAAATCTGATTGGCTGATACCATTTTAAACACCTCTCGCGCGCTTGAGCGTCTCAAAATGCATGTCAAGCTAAGGCAAAGGCAGGAAAATATGGCAGTCCGACACTTTCCCCTATTTATTTTTGCTCTCAGTAACTAGTGAAAAACTTATCTTATATACTTATGAAGCAGTACTAATGGATGATTTGAAAACGCTTCAATCTGTCATTTAGAAGTGTTTCAAAACTTGTTTGAGAAATCATTTCTGTAAAATTTCCCGTGTAAGTGTTAACAGAGCTTAATTGAAACGGACAATATTCTTACAATTGTTTGAAATATCTCAATTATGTTAGAGGACCTCTTACGACTCGTGTTCCATATAATTAATAGGATAAGTGGTAACCAATATATCGTAAAGTAAAACTGAGGCAGACAGTTTATATCTGTTATTGGATGACTTACAATGTTGTCGTATTTGATATAATTGGTGCCTTTGAAGAAGTAGGTCAGACCATCAACCCAGCGAATAGCTGCGCTGACATCATTGGGCACTCCCTTCCAAGCGGATATATCAGCTGGATAATCCCCGGTTGTGGGATTGTCTTGTTTCTGAGCGTATCTCCAGTATTTGCTGCCCTTAAAGAAGTACGTCATGCCATTGTTTTGCCAGACAAGAGCAGCGTCAACATTGTTGGGAATTCCACGGAATCCATCTTGAATCTTTCTGGGGTATCCCTTCTCCGGCTGCAAGTTGTAGAATCGCCAATAGCTATCCCCCTGTATATTTGAGCAAAATAAGACGACGTTTCAAAGAGATTATAATCATATTCACGTACCTTGAAAATGAAAGTTGAACCATCATTCCAGGTAAAGGCAGCGTCGATTGGTCCAGATCCGACTCCTTTCCAGTCTTCCGCTATAAGTCTTGGATATCCGTACACAATACCGCCATCGATTTTCCAATAATAGTCACCTTAATATTATAAATAATTGTAATGTTAAACTGTTAAATACTTTACTATTTTGGCTATGAAAATAAAACGAATATGAACAAGTCAAGCAAATTAAGATTTCAATAAAACATTTCAAGTGGTTAATCTTAAGTATAAAGTGCTTCAGGATTAGAATAGGACGTTCTTTAAACTCTTAATGGCTAGGGGTTCGATGATCCAAACTTGAGGAACTGAACTACAATCACCTTTAAAACCTTCTCTATAGCGCTAATGATATCAAGCATTAAATTTGGTAAAATTCGGTAAAAATTGTGACGTAGCATAGAGAACAAACATAAAAACCACCTTCTCAAATATACATAGACGGATAGTACTATCTTTTAAAATGGGAGCCCCAAAATGGAGGAATAACACTCTGACGTTCGTCCTTTGCTACTAGTTTAATTTTATCACTCTCTAATTCTTACCTCTAAACAAATATGTGCTTCCATCTTTGGTCCTTGTAGCGGCATCAACAAATCCCTGCTTGCAAACCTCCTCATTCACATCAGAAGCTGAAAACATTTCACGCATTGTACCATGCCGTAAGAGCATGATAATGGATGAAAACATTTTTACCATTATTTGGTTTAGTTTCAGGCGTAAAATCTTCAACCTCCAATTCTTCGGCCGGTAAGCTAAACACTTGATCTTGGGCATTTTCTATCACCCTACTTTGAACCATAGAGTAGCTAACACACCCAGCTACCAAAATCAAACTAATTGCGCTAAGCATTGTAAACCACATCTCTCAAATCTGAAAGAACATCCAACACTAAATGAATCAGCTTTCGATGGTGTAAGTCTTTCAACTCGCGCTCGAATGACCGGTTTTAAAAATGAAATATTAATACACTAACAGATTTTCGGTGAAGAGTCGAGTTTCTAACTTGATAATTTATCAGATTTAAGCGGAAAGTCTGTGGTTCAACAAACATTGCAATCGTGGAATATAATTTCTAACGGGACAGGAAATCGATATTTTAACCTGTTTTCAACCACTTCATGTTAATTTTATAAGAACGAGTGGATTTTTACCTCTCTGGAGAGAGGCTTTGTCCCTAACGTGTCTGTGTTTTGTTTTAACTTCTGAATTGCTTATCAATAAAGAGAAAAGATTGCGTGTCTTGGTAAATAGGTATGTAGTTAAATTTCGCTCCTCCCTTTTTACCTTAGCCCTTTTATATTATACTACGCTAACCCCTCTTTTTTCGACTCTAGGGTGTTTATTTTGAGATAGTATGGATGGGTTTCGCACCAAGATTCGAAGGCATCCTTTATCAGATTAAAGTACCATTTTTGGACCGTTACATCACTTTCCATCCAAATTTGGATAGTTTTAGCACCAAGAATTGAAGGCATCCATTTTCGGATTAAAGCTAGCATTTTTGGACCTTTATATGACTTGCCATGGAAATTTGGATTACTTTGTGCAAATTTGGACAATTATTGGACTAATTTTTCTAACAGTGTAACCCCTCGATAGAAATAGTAACTCATAAATCGGACCTTATTCCATAAAGAAGGGTTTACTTGTCTTAGTTCGTGCATGATACTGCATACTAATTAACGTAATGTCCCTGCAAATAAAAAGCCGCCTACTAGGTAAAGCGGTTAAGAGTGGGCGTTGATTATCAGTCAGTCAGTCAGTCTGAACTTTGACACATAGGTATAGATAGATTCAAAAGCACTACTTTTCCTTATGAGATTTAAAACTGCGTATTAATACAACCAAGCTGCGATTAATATTCCACGCAAAAATGTGCATGTAAAATTCTAATTAAATTGCGGAACAAAATCAAATGCGGCAGCTCAAAGGAATTGAATCAGAGGATATCAAAGTCTCTCTGGTAACGAGGTAACCCTAGAAGACCCTGAGATTAAAATATATTAAACTTAGATAAAGTTTTAATTACTTTGAAATCAATATAAATTGAATTCCAAGGAAAAACTTTGATTATAAAAGCAGTTGGAACTGTTCTAATGGTTACATTTAATTGATTTGATCAGGGAGGAGAGACTTGAGAGGGAGTGTTAAAGTGAATAGGCGCGGTCATTCGCTTCGTGGCTAAAATCGTCTCTCTCTGGCGCTGACTCGGGGCCTCATCGCGGTGTCCGCGCGCATGCGTCAAATTTAAGAGTCATGACCACAATTAGATCGCCGCGGTTGAAGGTCTGATCGTGCAAGCTTCCATTCATTTTTACATGATCTCTTTTTGATCGACTTGAAATACTTTATGTTTAGTATGGAGAAACGTTCACTATCATGCTGGATTATTTAGAATCTTGCTGAGGTGTAACGAGAGGGTAGCGTTTACCCTTAACAAGTTGGGGAACCAAAATAAACCTCTCCAAGTCGAGACGAGGGCTATCCAGTTAATTTGATCCGAAATCGACTTCTCAGCTCTAGTTTCATTAACTTTCTATGGTAACTATATCATTACTCGTCCTTTATTAACTTTGAATAGATTTTCCATGATTTGTAATTCAACAGGAACACATCTTAATTACTTGATTCATATTAATTATGAAATGCGTTGTGTTTCGACTTCACATGCAAGCTTATTTACGCGTTCTTTATAAACTGTGACGGGTGCTGTTCCAGAGCGAGAGGTTTTTCTTAAATAATAAAAGGGTAAACGAATTTACAATTTCATATCATATTTAACCACGAAAGTGGTATTATGTTACTCTTTCAAGTCTCTACTTTCAAAATGTCAAATTTTTAATATAATTGAACCAAAGTTTCCTGTTTTAAAATCCATTGAAAAATAACGAAAACTCAGTTTCGATATATCAATGATTTTGTCTTGTTGAGCTTGGTCGCCCGTTTGATGACATCACTATGACGTCAGGAAGAAAGCGCGGGAATCCTATACGCGTCTCGATCTTCTCGCCAGTCTAAATTCTGGGTCTGATAGCGGAGAGAGTGGCACCATCTCACGTGAAAAAATATATCTGTGACGTCAAACTACTGAAATGTTTTAGCCTTTCAGTAGATGGTGGTGTTAGAAGCCAATATGTACAGATCGGTGTGTATGTGGTATAAACGAAACCCCAATAGATGGTGGTGTTTGAAGCCAATAGGTTCAGATGGGGGTATTAGAAGCCAATGAGTTCAGATGGGGTGTTTGAAGCCAATATCTAGAGATTGCTGTGTACGTGGTATACACCAAAGACCAGTAGATGGTGGTGTTAGAATCCAATAAGTTCAGATGGGGGTGCTAGAAGCCAATAGGTTCAGATGGGGGTATTAGAAGCCAATGAGTTCAGATGGGGTGTTTGAAGCCAATATCTAGACATTGCTGTGTACGTGGTATACCAAAGACCAGTAGATGGTGGTGTTAGAATCCAATAAGTTCAGATGGGGGTGCTAGAAGCCAATAGGTTCAGATGGGGGTATTAGAAGCCAATGAGTTCAGATGGGGTGTTTGAAGCCAATATCTAGACATTGCTGTGTACGTGGTATACACCAAAGACCAGTAGATGGTGGTGTTAGAATCCAATAAGTTCAGATGGGGGTGCTAGAAGCCAATCTGTATAGATAGGTGTGTACGTGAATATACGAAAGACCAGTAGATGGTTATGTTAGAATCCAATAAGTTCAGATGGAGGTGTTAGAAGCCAATATTTACAGATTGGTGTGTACCTGGTATAGAGATGTGAGTCGGTAATTTACCGTCCGTAAATTACCGGTAATTTACCAAATACCGCGTAAATTACCGTTTTATATCTTACCGTAATTTTACAATGGTAATTTACCGGTAAATTACGGCGGTAAATTACCGTGGTAAATTACCAAGCATTTTTATTACGCCTTAAAACTTCATTTTACACTTAAATGATCAATTATTTCTGTGTTTACTTTCAAAATGACTCACTAGGCGCTACTCGCTAGCCAGTACTTACAAAGTTGCACTACAAATTAGTCTTTTAATAAATCTTTAATTAGAAATCAGATTAGAAAGGCCACGGCTGCCGTCTTGGTAGCAAAAGCCGCAAATACGTGTAAAGCAGTCAAGATAGTGATCACAATTAAACGTTGTTTAAAGTAATGGATTGTAAGTACAGGGAAATATAAATTACCAAAAATTACCGGCTGAACGGTAATTTTTGTGTTCCCTAAATTTCAATCGGTAAATTACCGGTAATTTATCGGTAATTTACCCGGTAAATTACCGTTTTTAAAAATTACGGTAATTTCACATCTCTAACCTGGTATACACAAAAGACCAGTAGATGGTGGTGTTAGAAGCCAATAAGTCCAGATGGGGTGTTAGAAGCCAATATGTACAGATTGGTGTGTACATGGTATACACGAAAGACCAGTAGATGGTGGTGTTAGAATCCAATAAGTTGAGATGGTGGTGTTAGAAGCTAATAATTTCAGATGGGGTGTTAGAAGCCAATAAGTTCAGATGGGGTGTTAGAAGCCAATAAGTTCAGATGGGGTGTTAGAAGGCAATATGTATACGTTGGTGTGTACGTGGTATACACGAAAAACCAGTAGATGGTGCTGTTAGAAGCCAATAAGTTCAGATGGGGTGTTAGAACACAGAGCTGTAAATTTTACCTACCATTTTCATGTGGTTCCAATCATAATGTGCACCAATTTTCATTTTTGAAGAAGAGTGTGGAATACATTGTGGCCATTTTAAAAGATGGGGCGAAAGTACTTTTAGTAATTTTTTGTTGGTACAAAAGCAACTCGTGTACAGATTTGCGTATGTTAGTGTCTATAAGCTCATATTCCATCTAGGATACATAGGATGATCACGGAATCTATCGACTGATAAGGAAAACCGACCATGTTTGTGTAAACCAATTGTTGAAAAAGAAAACTTTTATTTTTCAATTGCAATTTTTAATATTTAAAGTCTTACAAAACAATGGTGTTTTCTTTTGTAATTTTTTTCAAGAAACATTACATTGTTCTCAAAAATTCGAGCTTCTTCAAAGCATTCGCGATTTGATCCACTTCGCTTTTTAGTTCTTCGATTTTCGTCATAACCTCTTCGTGCTGGTTTCTATAGGAGATTTCCCGTTCGAACATTGATTTGCTATCGGCACGTATGCCCACTCTTTCGCATTCGAACCAGGCTCTACCTGTGTCTACTGGAGCGTTTTTAACTCTTTCTGCCTAAATTTGTAAATTTTTTAGTAGAAGTTTTATTTCATACCACCTCCATTATAACATTACCCGATAATATAAGTTTATAAGATATGTTCCATGAGTATGACACAACCTATGCTTTGTAATGATGGATACTTAGTGAGAGCTAGTTCGAGAACGACGCCAGAATTGACTACACTCGGTTTTGCAGTCCAACTTCCTATTTAGTTTACTCTAAGCCTTTTACAACGCCTCACCAGGCGTCGCTTTACGAGAATCTATGACGTTTCATCCACGTCACTTCATGACAAGCTCTCAGTAACCAGTGACAGACTTATGAAACATATCTTATGGCATGAATTTATTCATTTAACATGAATATATATCTGCTTTGACTAGTTAAACTACATATTCAGGGATGGGAGTGGCTTAGTTTGAGTGAAGTCAGAGAATTTCCGGCGGTTTGTTTTTAAAGCTAAAGCTCTTGTCATGCGAAGGACTAATTATGCTTATAAATTGAACAACTACCGCATTAATTTTACCTCCAACAGCAGGAAAAGAAAACAGCAAGATCAATTCTCACCATTTCAGATGTTAGTTAATTTTCAACCGTTTGATTTTCTTTATAGCCAAGCCTTAGTACTTTACCAACAGTTTTCAGTTTTAGATTAGGAAAAACATTGTAAGCACCAAAAACGGATTTATGGGATAAGAACGTCGGATCATAGCTTTAGCCTCTAGTACCATCCTCGCATACTTTATTGAGAAACTTCGTCTGCTTATATTTTAACTCCACCCACAAATTCGATCTCTAGAAGTAGCTATATACAGAATTTGTGGGTGGAGTCAAAATATAAGCAGACGAAGTTTCTCAATAAAGCATGCGAGGATGGGGAGTGAATTCGCTAACTCCGACGTTCTTATCCCATAAATCCGTTTTTGTAAGCACTTATTATCATTTCCTTTAAAATATCAATATCACCTTCGGACATCGTGTTGAGATATTTATTCACGTATCGGCGATCATTTTTAATATTCAGTTGACGCAGTTTTGTAAACCTAACCGAAAATTGTATTACAACACAATTTTGTGAAACTGGTTGTCTGCTGTTCGAACTTCCAGTTCCAGGCGTCTCGATTTTGATTGGCCACCGCGATGACGTTAAACGCGTATCTAATAAAAAGGTCCCTCCCATCCCTGAATAACATGATAGAAAGGCTAATGATACACATATATATTCGTGTTAATGAATAAATTCATGCTTATGGCAATAGTCACAAATGCACTAATTATTTTTAAGACTATTTGAGGACAATTACGGCACGAGTCTTATTTCAACAGAAAATTATGTCACAGCCTCCCGTTAATTAACGCCAGATAACGGTATTTTAGGAAGGACCCGTAAGACTCATTATGAGTAATTAAGCTGGTCGGGTAGAAACAGAATTGAGTTGAATTTTTCACTTACATCATTTTCGTATCTGTAATATATGGTGCCTTTGAAGAAGTAGGTCAGACCGTTAACCCAGCGAATGGCGGCGCTGACATCATTGGGCACTCCCTTCCATGCGGATATATCAGAAGGGCCACTTGTGGGGTTGGCTTCTTTCTGATCGTATCTCCAGTATTTGCTGCCTTTAAAGAAGTATGTTATGCCATTATTTTGCCAGACAAGGGCAGCGTCAACGTTGTTGGGAATTCCACGGAATCCATCTTGAATCTTTCTGGGGTATCCCTTCTCCGGCCTCAAGTTGTAGAATCGCCAATAGCTATCCCCCTGCATATTTACACGTAGTAAGCCGAGATCAGACAAATAAAAAACACTTCAGAAAGATAAAAAATGTTAATTTTTATGTACTTTGAAAATGAAAGTTGAACCATCATTCCAGGTCAAAGCAGCGTCGATTGGTCCAGATCCGACCCCTTTCCAGTCTTCCGCTATTAGTCTTGGAAATCCGTACACAATACCGCCATGGATTTTCCAATAATAGTCACCTTAATAAAATTCGTACAAACTGTTAAAGGCGAAATAAAATGCAATAGATCAAGGGTTTTCGAGTACAAGCACTAAGGCACTTTCATTGTTGAAAACATAGAGAATTTATCGTAGGGAGTGGAAACTGAGGAATATTATGTAGCTCAAAAATCACGTGATCAACAAAACTGACCAGGTCTATTTCCGGTACTATTTTTGTGGCCCCTCCCTCTAGGGTGGGTCTAGAATGTTGCGGGAGGGTCTAGGGAGATTGACACTACCTTTTTAGGGAAAAGGAAACGTTCGACTTAAAATAACTCCAAATGGCACTAGTCGCACTCGAAATCGCGAACCCTTATTGGGTAATTGTACAACCAACAGTGATTGTGGGCAAACTTTAAAATTAATAGGAGATTCATGTGACCGGAAATTTACCTGGCCAGTTTTAGCGTCGCAGCCTACTTGTTTGAGCTACATTGTATTTAGCACTGTCAAGGGCAAGAGCTTCTACTCCCTATTATAAACTCTCTCTGTTGAAAAAAAGTATGGACCGCGGGGTCAGCCAATTAATAAATGAAAATGACGTAATAACCGTCAGTCAACTAGAATTATCAATGAGTGAATACTGCAGATAGTCGCTAGACTTGAAAATTCTGTTCCGAACCTTAAACTTCTATGGGTGATATGCAAAAACATAATGGCATCATTGGAATATTAGGGTTTGATGGTACTCTCGATGGCTGCTCTATTAGTATTTGAACACGGTTTAGTTGTTAGCAAATGCTTTTGTTTAACAGTTTGTTTGAAACAAGGTTTCAAGAGCTTTAAAACGTTTTAGGCAATTGTCTCTATGCTTTTTTTAGCCACATCGTAGTATACGATGAGGCTCATAGTTTGACCCGAGCCGTAGTAGTAGTTGTGGCCGTAGTTTTCGCTTTCGTTATCGTTAGCTTCTAGCTCAAAAGGAACTCAAATATGAATACCAAACCCACCGGTGGAACTTAGCTCGGTTAGAGATTTTATTTTAATTAAGTTTTTTTGGTCGCAGAGGGGTTCGAACCCGGATCGCGTAGCAGTATAACACTCAAGTATATACCGACGTTATATTTAGAATGGTTTTAAGGTGGTGTTTGTTATTAGAAGTTACGTAAATTGCTCCACAAATCGAGAAGAATTTTAAAAGAAAGTACAAGCTTGTGGCAATTATAACGGAAGTAAATTTATTGAAGTAAGGATTAAGGGTTATAATTTTTTGTTAGGGCATCGAGGGGCTATTCACTCTGATTTTCTGTACTTATTTTAATGGGTATTTACGGGTGTTTCGTTTTACCACTGTTAAAGGATGCGCATCGTGGGGGTAATCTCTCACGTTTTCCGTTCGTGTCACATTATTATAATTATAACAGAAATAGAAAAATTTAAGGCATCATTTTAAAACAGTTAAAGGTAGCGCATCGAGGGGCTATTCACTCAAATTTTCTGTACGCCGGTAAAGTACGGTACCATGTGGCCACTATTACGAACCCAGCTCTTGGGTCGTCTTGTTTTACCTCTGAACAAGTATGTGTTTCCATCTTTGGTTGTGGTAGCGGCGTCAACAAGTCCGTGCTGGCAAACTTCCTCATTTGCCTTCTTTAGTTTCATTTTGTCGTCATAATCTGAAAAATATCAAGTGTATCGGTTGAAATGTGGCCAAACCCCACTGTCCTAAGCCTAAAACGTTTTACCAATATTTGGTTTATTTGTAGAACTATCAACCAAGGTCTGTTCCGCCGGAATATATTCGTCACTTCTAGTCATTATTTTCTCATGAGGATTTCTAATGGGATTTTCCCTTTCCAATTTTAGATTGTCTTCAGGCTTAACGAATCCATTGTCGCATTCAAACCAAGCTTTTCCTGTTGGCACCGGATAATCACGAGGGACTATTTCGTTCTAAATCAAAAATTTTTAGTTGTTGAAGCTTCTCTCTCGTTTTGTGGTATGTATAAATATTCCGGAAAACCTTAACAGGCGCAAAAATATTACGCTAAAAACATTAACAATCGCAAAACGTTTCTGCTAAAAACCATAAAATTCGCAGTTGTGACAAATGACGTACTATTTTGAAGACTAGAAGTATATAACACTGTTTGTCGAGAATAACGTTCCAATATTCGAGACATTTATAACACAAGTCTATCATCATATCACGTCATCAGAAAGTTAGCATTATGAAAGTGAGGTTACACCTTTAAATTTTTATACTATTCAACTTGAACTTTTGGCAATTTATTATTGAGCTGTGCCAGGGAAAGATTTAATTTTAGAAGTAGGAATGGAGAACGGTGAGTAGAGCCCAACACGTAACGGAAAGTTTAAATTACCTTATTGGCTCACTTAAACTACGTTTTGAAGACGTTGCTGACGGGGATGGCGAAAATACGTAATTCCTTTTTACTTCTGATTCTATGAACCGCCTCTTCTTTCATACCCCTTCACGTGGAAGGGGGTCCGGAACTTCAACGCGCGCCCAGATTACTCTGTTCTCCATTCCTACTTCCAAAATGAAATATATCCCTGGCTGTGCCCTAGACTGTGCGAAACTTGGACAACCAAAATAGATCATCCAACTGGCTCTTTATTATTTGTACCATAAGTTTATAAGATATGTTCCATAAGTATGACTCTACCTATACTTCGTAGTGCTATAGAGACTTACTGAGAGCTAGTTCAAGAACGACGCTAGAATTGACTACACTAAGTTTTACAGTCCATCTTCCTGTTTAGTGTCTACTAAGCCTTTGACAGTGCCTCATCAGGCTACGCTTTACAAGAATCTATGACGTTTCACCCGTGTCACATCTTGACAAGCTCTCAGTAACTAGTGAAAAACTTATCTTATAAACTTATGAAGCAGTACTAATGGATGATTTGAAAACGCTTCAATCTGTCATTGAGGAGTGTTTCAAAATTTGTTTGACAAATCATCTCTGTAAAGTTTCCCGTGTAAGTGTTAACAGAGCTTAATTATTTTTTCCCTCCCATGTTTTGAAACAGACAATATTTTTACAATAGTTTGAAATATCTCAATTATGTTAGAGGACCTATTAAGACTTCCCCAGTAGCAAATTCGACGTTGGGCCAACGGAGTCGGTTCGAGGTCCAACCAACACTGACGTAAAAGCGTCGGAAAACTTTCATTTCGACCGTCGAAATGTCCTATCCGTTTAAGCGTTGGCCCGACTTCCGGCCGTAGAAATTTTGCCAGCACTTTAACCGACTCTAAAAAGTAAGCGTGTCCAGCTCTTACATTATCAAACAAGAAGTCGGCTTTGTTATCTGGTTATGGTTGGATTATTAATCTAATTGCGGTCGGCTTTATCGACTGTTATTTGTCGGATTGATGGCTTGTTTGTGGTCGGTGTTTTGTTGTGATATAAAAATTGGGACGAATTACATTAATAATCTAAGTTCTTTATTCAACTGAAAAACTTTCTCTCATACACAACTGTGTTCCGTAGAGGCGCGAATCATTCTTTTTTGTTTATGGTTTTTCCAATTCCTGCATTCTCATCTTATTGATTTCTAATCTTATCACGCCATCTATTTTAATCTTAGGAAGTATACAAAATTATCATCTCTTATTTAATATTAACATTGTTATGCAAATTTACTTTATAACATGGAATTAAACATTTATATAGAATTAATTAAGGATACGAAAGTATTAGTTTTATCATTATTCAACATCCTTCCCTCAAGTTCAGAGATCCAGTCTTACTGGTTTAATGATCACGCGACCTGACCTGGTGCGATAAGGCTCTGGTGATTCATCCTGTTGTGATGGCGATTGGGGTGATGTCGGGACGGGTGAATTTTCTTGCTCTCCTTGGTTTTGTTCATCTGTTTCTTGTACTGGACCTTTGGACGGTTGTCTATCAGGTTGCTGTGGAGCGGCATCGTCTCTGTCCTGTCTGATGGGTATCAGATGATATCTGTTGCGACGGATGGTACCCTTTGGGGTGTGGATCATGTAGGAACGTGGTTCGGGTGCGTGTTCGGCTACTGTTCCTTGCGTTCTCATGTCTGTTATCCATACTGTTTCGCCCTTGTTCAACTCACGGAGCGTTTTCACATTATGACGAGTATCATAATTTTTCTTCTGTGAGGCCTTTCTACGTTCTTCCAAGTCAACGACTTGTTCTCGTGGTAAATGGGACGGATACAAGTGAGTGCTAGCGATCGGTAGTGTGGATCGTACCTTGCGACCCATCAACAGTTCAGCTGGGCTATAACCGTTAGCCAACGGAGTCGAACGGTAAGCCAATAAGGCTTTATACGCGTCTTCAGATTTCTTCAGCTGTTGTTTTACGATCTTCACTGCTGCTTCTGCAAAGCCGTTACTCTGAGGATAACGTGGACTGGATGTTACATGCGTAAATCCGTAATTCTCCGCAAAGCGTCGGAATTCTGACGTCAATGTAGGATTGAATTGAGGACCGTTATCTGATTTGACTGTCTCAGGTATGCCATGGGTGGCGAAGATTGACTTGATGCGGTCAATTACCGCAGCGGTGTTTAATTCACTGAGCGGTCGTATCTCAAAGAAACGCGAATAATAGTCCGTGACCACCAGGAACCATTTCTTTTCTAGATGGAATAAATCCATAGCAACTATTTGCCACGGGCGATCAGGAAATTCTGTAGGTATCATTGGTTCGTGCATATTTTTGGATTCCTTGATACACGCGAGGCAACGTTGAACCTTTTCTTCGATTGCTCGAGATAATCCTGGCCACCATACTGCTGATTTCGCTCTTGCGCGGCACTTGGTAATGCCCTGGTGACCATGGTGTATTTGTTCCAATACGGTGTCTCGTAATAGTTCGGGGATCACGAGCCGAGAACTCTTCATGAGCAGGCCGTCCGTTTCTGACAGCTCATCGCGATAAGCATAATAGCTTTGACATTCTTTGGTTACTTGACTTTTCTGTGGCCACCCGTGTTGAATGTAATGTAGCAGTTGTATGCATACTGAATCATTTCTTTGTTTCTGCCATATTTCGGCCAATCTAAGGTCTGTAGCGGGAAGGGTTGACGTGATGAGTTGTATGTAGGCAGATACTTCTTCATCCAATTCTACCGAATCGTGTTCTCCTGATAGGGGGGCACGCGAAAGTGCGTCGGCGGCATGTAACTCCTTTCCCGGAACATATTTTATAGTATAGACGTAACGCATCATCCGTAACCGTATTCTTTGGAGACGAGGGGACAAATCGTCTATTTGCTTTGTCGTCAAGATCGTCACTAACGGTTTATGATCTGTTTCAAGATCAACGCTAATCCCTGTTATGTAATCCTTGAATCGATTACATGCCCACGCCAATGCTGTGGCTTCTTTCTCTATTTGCGCGTATCTCTTTTCTGCATCTGTTAACGTCGTAGATGCGTAAGCGACTACGCGCCGTTGTCCATCTGTATGAACTTGACTTAGGACAGCGCCTATTCCCCAAGATGACGCATCAGCTGAAATAATTGTTGGCAGCTTCGGGTCATACACCGCCAGTACTGGATGATTAGTTAACAATGCTTTGATCTTGATAAACGACTCGTTCTGTGGGTCTCCCCACGTCCACTCATTTTTCGTGCTTAAGAGTTCATGTAACGGTCTCAGTGTATGAGATACTTCCGGTACAAACTTTGCTAGAAAGTTAACCATCCCTAGGAAACGCTTCAACTCTGTTGTATTTGTTGGCGGTGGCAGTTTGTTGATAGCGGCTATCTTCGCTTCGTCTGGATGTATTCCTGCTTCATCTATGACGTGGCCTAGAAACTTAACTCTTCTGACAGAGAACTCGCATTTGGCTCTATTAAGTGTAATTCCAGCTTCTGTCAGACGTTTTAATATCTGTCTCAATCTCTCGTCATGCTCTTGCACGTTACATCCCCATACCAAGATATCATCTTGCAGGTGAACAGCTCCTGGTATTCCAGCGAGACAGAGTCCTATTTTTCGTTGGAAATGCTCTGACGCAGAACAAATACCAAAGGGCATTCTGTTAAAATAATATCGCCCGAAAGGCGTGATAAAAGTTGTCAACTTCGCTGACTGAGGCGCCAAGGGAACTTGCCAATAACCGCTCGTAGCATCTAATTTCGAAAATATGGTGGCTCCCGCCAATTGACCCAAGATGTGATCCACCGAGGGAAGTGGATATCTTTCTCTCTTAATGAATTTATTTAAATCAGTCAAATCCACGCAAATGCGTATGCTTTTATCCGGCTTGGGAACTATCACCATCGGAGCGCAGAAGTCTGTCGGTTCTTCTATAGGTGTTATAATACCTTCTGAAACCATGCGGATCAGTTCATCTTTGGTTTGCTTCATCAGTGGAATGGGAACTCTTCTTGGCGTGTTTAATGCAGTTGGTTGAGCGCCAGGCATTAATGCAATCTCATATGGTTCGACGGTCTTGCCTATTCCTTCAAAGAGATGAGGAAACTCCTGCAAGATCAACTCAACTTTAGTGGCGGCTGATTCCATTCCATCTACTCTCGCTATTATGTTTAATTCTTCACTCGCTTTCAGCCCCAAAAGCGGTCTTTCTAGGTCTGGGATCACGTAGACGTTTTCAACTATTCTTGCATTTTTATATTCTAATGTCGCAGCTATCATCCCTACGCATTCGATTCTCTTACGGCCTGGGCCATATAAGGTTCTATCTGAGGCTACCAATTTACTTGCTAGAGGCATTGCTCGGGCCATTTCTTCCGGTATGACACTCACATCAGCTCCTGTGTCAACCTTAAACTTAATTCGTTGTTTATCAACCAAGATAGTGGCATGCCACTGCCGGGAGGGTTTGCTCTCTACTGATCCCAAAAATGCATTGTTCAAGGATGTATCGCTGGTTACTTCTCTTATAGTATTCATTGAATTTCGGCACTGTTTCGCAAAGTGACCTCTTCTCTTACATTTATGACATGTAGCGCTGTAGGCTGGACATTGTTCTCTGGGATGATTTCTCGAGTATCCACAACGTTTACAACGTTCTTGCTGTTGCTGAGGTTGGTGTTGTCGTAGCGTTGACATATTTGGAGGTGGCTGTTTGGCCGTTACGTGGTTCCGCCATTGACCTTGCATGTTTCTGCTAGTACGCGATGCAGGTTTACCCGTGTGTATTCTATCTACATTATGCGCATTTTTCTCGGGGTACAACTCCCGTTGTTGCGATTTGATTTGTTCATTTTGTCTGGCTTTCGTGACAGCACCGTCCAATGTCAGTTCTTTGTCCAACTGCAGTCGCTCTGATAAGGCCTTGTCTTTTAACCCAACTACCAGTCTGTCACAGATAAGTTCGTCCCGCATTGTTCCAAATTCACAATGTTCTGATAATGCGTGTAATGCGGTAATGTATTCTTCTACGCTCTCGCCATCTCTTTGTTGACGATTATTAAATTTCGCTCTCTCATACGTGCGGTTGCGCCGTACAACGTAGTGTCCTTCAAAACGCTCTCTGACGTTCTCATAGACGCTCTCTTCCTCCGTACTCAATTGAAACGAGTCGAAGATATCATCGGCCTGAGGACCCATGAAATAGATTAAGGCATTTACTTGTTCCTTATGAGAACTTCGACTCAGACCCGAGGCCTGGCGAAAGCGTTCAAATCTTCTAATCCATTTCGGCCATTCTCCCGCTCCTGTTAACGGTTCGGGGGCAGTGATTTGAAAGGTAGGGGCAGGTACGGGGGGCACTCCCGTTGGTACGCTCTGTCCACCTTGAACAAGTTCCAAGTCATTCGTGTCGTCTTCAGACATGTTAAGTCGGGTGTCCTTTGTTTACTAGCGAGTAGTGGTATTTTCTTCTTCTCACTGACGCTGTATCACTAAGCCTTTGACCCTAATATCCCCTTTCCAAAGCGACGGGAACGGCGAAAAAACTGACAAACGCGGCGGGAAGACGCGGGAAACTTTAATCTGACACCATGTTTTGTTGTGATATAAAAATTGGGACGAATTACATTAATAATCTAAGTTCTTTATTCAACTGAAAAACTTTCTCTCATACACAACTGTGTTCCGTAGAGGCGCGAATCATTCTTTTTTGTTTATGGTTTTTCCAATTCCTGCATTCTCATCTTATTGATTTCTAATCTTATCACGCCATCTATTTTAATCTTAGGAAGTATACAAAATTATCATCTCTTATTTAATATTAACATTGTTATGCAAATTTACTTTATAACATGGAATTAAACATTTATATAGAATTAATTAAGGATACGAAAGTATTAGTTTTATCATTATTCAACAGTCGGCTTTATGGCTTAATTAGGGTCGGCTTTACGACTTGATTATGGTAGGCTTTATGGATTGTTAATGGTCGGCTTTATGGCTTAATTAGGGTCGGCTTTACGACTTGATTATGGTAGGCTTTATGGATTGTTTATGATCGGCTTTGTGGATTGTTTATGGTCGGCTTTACAGATTATTTATGGTAGGCTTTACGGATTGTTTATGGTCGGCTTTACGGATTGTTTATGGTCGGCTTTATGGCTTGTTTAGGGTCGGCTTTAAGACTTGATTATGGTAGGCTTTACGACTTGTTTATGGTCGGCTTTACGACTTGTTTATGGTTGGCTTTATGGATTGTTTATGGTCGGTTTTGTGGATTGTTTATGGTTGGCTTTATGGATTGTTTATGGTCGGTTTTGTGGATTTTTTATGGTTGGCTTTACGGATTGTTTATGGTCGGCTTTACGGATTGTTTATGGTCGGCTTTATGGCTTGTTTAGGGTCGGCTTTAAGACTTGATTATGGTAGGCTTTACGACTTGTTTATGGTCGGCTTTACGACTTGTTTATGGTTGGCTTTATGGATTGTTTATGGTCGGTTTTGTGGATTGTTTATGGTTGGCTTTATGGATTGTTTATGGTCGGTTTTGTGGATTTTTTATGGTTGGCTTTATGGATTGTTTATGGTCGGTTTTGTGGATTGTTTATGGTTGGCTTTATGGATTGTTTATGGTCGGCTTTTGGCTTGTTTATGGTCGGCTTTAAGGGTTGTAGTTACTGTCTTCTAAACACCACTTTCATCTGGTCTTTTGTCCATCCCACATGGACACCAGTGTGTACTTACTGGCTTCTACTCCTTCATCATCGTTAAGGTTAGCGATCGGCTAGGGTTACAAGAAACTTCTAGTTTCCCAATGGTGCAGTTTCCACCAAAGGTTCACGCAATTGTGCTGTTATTATCCATTACTAAGATTCGAAACCTTATGTACCGATTGGAGTAAGACAAAAATGGGTGTATGCTTCATTTCAAACGTCAATATTAGTCTAGTCTCTCAAGAATGTTCAATAGTTATTTTTTAAACGATGTAACGCGCAATAAGGTTAATAATTATCGAAGAAAATATATAATATTAATTATATTTATTTTAATGTTTAAGATAATCTTAAACCGTTGATACACTAGTGCACTTTGATAAAAACGCATTTTAGTTGGTAAGAAGTCGAGAAGCCAACATAATCTTTCATTACATTAACCGACTTAAAATGTAACTATCAGACTACTCTATTCTATTGTTGTCAAGGCCGACTGCAAAGCGGAGTTAGCAACTGAAGTTGGATAAAAGTCGGATTTCCGTTGTTAGTGCCAACTAGACCATAAACCGACGGATCTACTTCGAACCGACTCAAACGCGGAAGAAGCTTCATTATAACGAAATTTGACATGTTTAGTATTGATCGGTAGGTAGTCGGATATGCCAACCTCTCGACCCTTGTTGTTATTTGATAAGAAACCCATGTAAGTTGGTAAGGAGTTGAGCAGCCGACCTAATCCTTTCTTACACCAACCGAAAAAAATGTAACTATCAGCCAACTCTATTTGTTTGTTCTCACGGCCGACTTTAAAGCGGAGCTGGTATCTGAAGTTGGATAAGAGTCGGACTTTAGTTGTAAGTGCCGACTAGACCATAAACCGACGAATCTACCTCGAACCAACTCAAAGGCGGAAGACGCTTCATTATAACTAAATCTGAAATCTTTACTATGATCGGTAGGAAGTCGGATATGCCGACCTCTTGTCCCTTGTTGTTATTTTGATAAAAACCCATGTTAGTTGGTAAGGAGTTGAGCAGCCGACCTAATCCTTTCTTACACCAACCGACATAAAATGTAACTATCAGCCAACTCATTTTGTTTGTTCTCACGGCCGACTTCAAAGCGGAGCTAGTATCTGAAGTTGGATAAGAGTCGGACTTTAGTTGTAAGTGCCGACTAGCCATAAACCGACGAATCTACCTCGAACCGACTCAAATGCGGAAGAAGCTTCATTATAACTAAATCTGAAATCTTTAGTATGATCGGTAGGTAGTCGGATATGCCGACCTCTTGTTCCTTAATTGTTGTTATTTTGATAAAAACCCATGTTAGTTGGTAAGGAATGGAGCAGCCGACCTAGTCCTTTCTTACTCCAACCGACATAAAATGTAACTATCAGCCAACTCTTTTTGTTTGTTCTCACGGCCGACTTTAAAGCGGAGCTGGTATCTGAAGTTGGATAAGAGGCGGAATTTAGTCCTAAGTGCTGACTAGGCCATAAAGCGAAGAATGCACCTCGAACCGACTCAATCGCGGAAGAAGCTTCATTACAACAAAATCAGAAATGTTCAGTGTGATCGGTAGGCCGTCGGATATGTCGACCTCTAGACCCTTGTTGTTATCCTTTATTTGATAGAAACGCATGTTAGTTGGTAAGGAGTCGAGCAGCCGACCTAATCCTTCATTACATTAACCGACATAAAGACAACTATCAGCCAACTCTATTTTATTGTTCTCACGGCCGACTGCAAAGCGGAGTTGGCAACTGAAGTTGGATAAGAGTCGGATTTTAGTTGTAACTACCGACTGGACCATAAACCGACGAATCTACCTCGAACCGACTCGAACGCGGAACACTCGTGCTACTGGGGATTGTGTTATATAATAAATAGGATAAGGGGTAACCAATATATCGTACAATAAAACAGAGTCTGACAGTTTACATCAGTTATTGGATTCTATAGTGACTTACAATATTGTCGTATTTGTAATAATGGGTGCCTTTGAAGAAGTAGGTCAGACCGTCAACCCAGCGAATGGCTGCGCTGACGTCATTGGGCACTCCCTTCCAGGCGGATATATCAGCTGGATAATCCCCGGTTGTGGGATTGTTTTGTTTTTGAGCGTATCTCCAGTATTTGCTGCCCTTAAAGAAGTACGTCATGCCATTGTTTTGCCAGACAAGAGCAGCGTCAACATTGTTGGGAATTCCACGGAATCCATCTTGAATCTTTCTGGGGTATCCCTTCTCAGGTTGCAAGTTGTAGAATCGCCAATAGCTATCCCCCTGTATATTTAAGCGAAATAAGACGACGTTTCATTATATTTTTTTAATTTTTACGCACCTTGAAAATGAAAGTTGAGCCATCATTCCAGGTGAAGGCAGCGTCGATTGGTCCAGATCCTACTCCTTTCCAATCATCCGCTATAAGTCTTGGATAGCCGTATACAATACCGCCATCGATTTTCCAATAATAGTCACCTTAATAATATAAATACTTATACTGTTAATCGGTTAAATACTTTACTATTTTGGCTATGAAATTAAAACAAATATGAACAAGTCAAGCAAATTAATAATAATTATCTAGGCCTTGTCTATGAAGGGATTTCCACACTAAGCCTGGGGCTTGTTTACAGGTGGGTCCCTTTACAATGCATAGAGGGGTGGTGACTAGACCTATCTCACAGCTATCCCACAGCGCCCTATACTAACTATTACCGTTAACCTCTGCAAGATTTGGTCGAAAGGAGAAACCGGGTTAGACCGCGGAGGAAAACTCCTTTTAACAAGTGGGGCGGGAACTGGCAAACTCTACGCAGAAGGATTTGAATCCAGATTTTCACCCGGTGCCACAGTCCGGGATCGAACCCGGGATCCTCTTGGTGCGAGGAGAAAGCGCTAACCGCTGCGCCACCCCACTTATCAAGCATCAAATTATGTAAAATTCGGCAAAGAATTGTGACTTTTCAAAAAAAACCTACAAAAGACTCTCGAATATACATAGACAGATTTTAATACTTTTAGTAATAAATATGCCGCTATCTTTTAAAATTGAGTAAAAAACACTCACGTTCAACACTGGCTTCTTTGCTGCTAGTTTAAACGTATCATGCTAGTCTTACCTCTAAACAAATATGTACTTCCATCTTTGGTTCTTGTAGCGGCATCAACAAATCCCTGCTTGCAAACCTCCTCATTCACATCAGAACCTGAAAAATGTTTACGTATTTAGACAAGCTTTCACCATGCCGTAAGAGCATGTTAATAGATGAAAACATTTTTACCATTATTTGGTTTAGTTTCAGGCGTAAAATCTTCAACCTCCAATTCTTCGGCCGGTAAGCTAAGCATTTGAACTTGGGCATTTTCGATCACACTACTTTGAACCATAGAGTAGCTAACACACCCGGCTACCAAAATCAAACTAATTGCGCTAAGCTTTGTAAACCACATCTCTCAAATCTCAATGAACATCCAACACTAAGTGAATCTGCTTTCGATGGTGTGAGACTTTCAACTCGCGCTCGAATGACCGGTTTTAAAAATGAAATATAAATACACTAACAGATATTCGGAGAAGAGTCGAGTTTCTAACTTGATAATTTATCAGATTTAAGAGGAAACTCTGTGTTGCAACAAAGATTGCAATCAAGGAATATATAAATGTAACGGGACAGGAAATGTCTTAAACTTGATGAAAAAAGGGACCACTGAATGCTAAGGGCTCTAAATCGAGAATGAAACCTGATAATTTTCCAAGGTAACTGTAATTAGTTTTCGAAAATGAAAGATAATGGAATTAATTACTGATGTAATTGACCTTCCAATTCGTTTCGAAAAATTCTCTTAGTAGGGAGAATTAGGGCTACACGCAATATCGACCATCCTTTTCTTTACCTAACTAAACGCATTGCTTATAAATTTAGACTTTTTCCACCCACTACGGCAGTTATGGAGCGAAGCTTTAGCATGCGTGTACAGTACTATACACATAAAAAATAAAGAAACAGACTTGCAAACAAATGAGCTGCTGGCAAATTGTTCTACACGAAATAAAATTTGAAGCTTTCACGACTGACTAAATAATCCACAACTGATGATAATGAAAGTGATTATTGATACCAAAAACGGATTTATGGTAGGAAGAACGTCGGATCATAGCTTTAGCCTCTAGTACTATCCTCGCATACTTTATTGAGAAACTTCGTCTGCTTATATTTTGACTCCACCCACAAATTCGATCTCTAGAAGTAGCTATATACAGAATTTGTGGGTGGAGTCAAAATATAAGCAGACGAAGTTTCTCAATAAAGTATGCGAGGATGGGGAGTGAAATCGCTAACTCCGACGTTCTTATCCCATAAATCCGTTTTTGTTGATACACATTTTATATGCCAGTAAGCGCTATAATGTATATTTTTTATGTTAAAAATTCCAATACCTTTC
The DNA here is from genome assembly GCF_054372755.1 of Phalangium opilio. NCBI lineage: Eukaryota > Metazoa > Arthropoda > Arachnida > Opiliones > Phalangiidae > Phalangium > Phalangium opilio. The sequence goes on from NW_028324166.1 coordinate 6,225,801, forward strand.
TTTACAAACCATGATTTGCAAGGTGAATAATGTTCGAGCATTGTTATTAAACAGAAAGGCAAAACAAACATTAACTAGGAAGTTCGATAATATATTTTGTTTTTATATTAAAAGTTCCAATTACAAAGCATGATTTTCAACGGTATGATTGTTCGAGAATTGCTATGAAAAAAAAAAGACAAAACTGGGTATTTATTGGAACAGTTTTTTCTTAAAATTTTTGGTAAGATACAGTTTCACGGAAACCTTAATTTAAAATTTTTTTAAATTACCATATTTTCCGAACCTTAGAAATTTTGTTATAAATCCCGTATAATCAGTCGTAAAGTTTTCATAAACGATATTGAAGAATCTTAGCCCGTTCCTAAAATGTTTCAAGGAACCAAACGTTTTTCTTATCTTCAAACTTCCTTAAATGAGCTTCAATTGGAAATGGAATCATGTATTACGTATTATTACGCAACAGGAAAGGTACGTTTTAAAGCGTCTTGATTATCAGTCGTGTTCACACTTGACTACAATGGGAAGCGACGAAGCGATTTGAGTCGCTTCAAACCGGTTCTTCTTTTAAGTGCGAATTTTGCCAAGTCTTCCCAAGGTCGACTAATGATCCAAAACATTTAGAATCTTTTTCTTTATGATCCTTCAACCAGTGTTTTCTAACTTTCATGCGATGGACGGCAAACATACCTAATAGAATAGACATTATAATTATTGAACTTTAAGGTCGAACATCAGAATTCGCCTTAGTCGACGTAATGTAATGTCACTGCTAATAATCAGCCTTCTGTGTAAAGAGGTTAGGGCTTGTCGTTGATTATCAGTCAGTCTGTCAGAAAGACAGGACTTTGGCATATAGAAATGACTACTTTCTCTTAAGAAATTTAACACTGCTTATTAATACAATCTAGCAGCCATTATTTTTGCATGCAGCATAAATGTCCAAATATAAGTCTAAACAGGAATGTATGGAGGGGTTTTGGAATGGCTAAAGGGGCTCCCGGTGTTCCCTTGATGGTGGAAACATATGGCGGGGCCTTATTTTTTGGGGTTTTTTTTTGAAAAGTGTAGTTCTTCCCTCATCGTCTGCTTAGCCATCTCCTGAAGGCGCTAAATGTCTAGTCGTTTCAAACTAGGGACCGAGCGGAAGAATTTTCACTTTTTGGCAGCCAATGAAAATATTTAAGCGGGAAATAATCGTATTTTGTCAGTCTATGACGTCACTAACATAAAATAAGCGACGCCAGATGTTTCCAAGATCATTTCACGCCTATTATGATTTGACCTTAGCCATTCCAACTCCCCTCCATTCATTCCTGGTCTAAATTGCGGAACTAAAATAAAAATGCGACAGTTCTAAGAAATTGAATCAAAGGCTATCAAAATCGCGCTATTAAGGAGGTAATCCTAGAAGACCTTGAGATTAAAACATATTAAACTTAGATGAAAGTATAAAATTACATTGAACTGAAATCGAAGGAGAAACTGTGATTACGAAAACAGTTGGAACAGTTTATATGGCTTCATAAAATTGTTGCGATAAAAAAAAATTAATTGTTTTTCGCACGGTCAGACTTTTAAATCAAAATCAAGATAAAATACGTATTTAATCTTCGACGTTTAGATTTTAGAAATAACGTTTCTTAAAACGACTTAACTAGAATTAATGTAAATTACTGAAGATTCAAATAATTAATTTCAATTATATTCATTTAATTATTCAAGAAAAACCTCTTTCTTCATAACGACACAGGTCAAAGCTAATATAGAACGAGTAATGAAGATTGCATCTGAAGTCGAAACACTATACGCATTTCATAGTTCATATGAAACGAGTTGGTAGAAGTAAATAAGTACAGATTGATATGTATAGATTGGGTAGGGAAGAAGAATTGGCTGTTGAAGTTATAACAGCTAGTGAGACAGATGACGTAATGAGGCACAGTTTTCGAATTTTCTGTGAACTGCGAATGCGGTCCAGAAATTGCGAACACTATCGCTTTGATCTGCCAAATGCGAACGCTGTTTCAGACTGACAGACAGGGAGACACACACACGTCCAATGCAATACCTCTCCTTGACGTCATCGTCCCTCGGAGTAGTAAAGACTCCACAATAATTTATTATATAAAATTTTAACGCCTATATCAATAAATAGCGATAGTTGGATATTCAGACGAAACCAAAATAAACCTCTCCGAGTCGATATGCAGTTTGCAATTAAGAGGTTTTTTTAAACAATTAAATTAATATAATTGACATTAATTTTTTTAATCGTCATTAATTTACCACAATTCTAGTTAAATCGTTTTAAGAAACTTTATCCCAAAAATCATTTTAAACATAGCTATTGTTGAAGTTTGAATTCAAGGGTATGCCTATTTAACAATTTTTGGAAATTTAGGGTATATAAGGCGATTGACTCACAGTAAGTAAATGATAAGAAAACCCGCAATTACGTGAACCTTTGATGGAAGCCCTACCATTGGGAGGTTAGACGTTTCTCGTAAACCCTAGCCGATCGCCGCGTACTTCCCAATCCTAGCGATGGGAGTAGAAGCCAAAAATTTATTTCTACGAAAACGATTGCTCAGACTTGCCAACTGCGAACGCCGCGGTGACACACACACATACAGACACATCCAGTGTAATACCTCTCAGTGACGTCATCGTCACTCGGAGAGGCAAATAGCACTCGTCGCAAATCGGAGAGGTTTATTTTGGTTTCCCAACTTGTTACATTAATCTGTTTTGGATAACACAGATACAATCCGAAATAGCTACCTTCTTCTAAGTAAGTTCTTGGTAGCGATGCATGCGGAAACATAATGTTACTTGACCCAGAAATATTGAAAAATGACAACTTGCTAATTAGGAGCTTTTCAAATATTCCAGTCTTTATTTTTAGATGGTTTCAACACCGCTCTTTCTAATTCGTGAGCGGCTTCTATTTCTTTTTTCGTTTCCATGGCAGGTCCTTATCATCCTAATTGCCTTTTGATATAGTATTTTTATTACCCAGTTTTTAAGATTATAAATTTTTGTGTCATAAAAAGTACCGGCGATAACATATTTTCCTTAAAAAACTTACTCTGTCCTAAAAATGAGCTTAAATATAAAATCTTGTTTATTTTTCAGCTTTAGTTATAATCTAATGAGAGATTAACCAACTTTTTCCATCAAGTTAATAAACCAAAAAACAAGTGTTTTCGTCATGATCTTTTTAAAAAAACATTTGCAAAGAAAATAAGGATCCAGAGATACAAGTGATTTTCCAATTATGTCTAACAAAATGCTGGTTTCATTAGCTTATTTATTGTTTAGTTTTGGAGGCTTATGATCATAAACTTATGATATTAAAACATTGTCTCGAAGAAACTGCAAGGGGTACGGTTTAGAGCAATTTACGTAAAAAAATGTTTCATTTAAAAAAAATAAATTAACAATAAAATTTTTTATTTCGTTCTTTCGGTAACGCTTTCGCAATACACTGCGTGAATACCCGGGGTATCGTTCTTCGCCGTTTACAATAGTAATCGAGATTCAGACTTTGTTGCGATAACATCGACAACGTCTTCGGCGGAAGAATAAGGACCTCAGTCAATATCAGTATTTGGATTAAGAATATCAGATTCAGAATGGTAAGCAACAATTCATTTCTGTTTGTATTTGAAGTATGTTTTGTACATAAACTTAAACGAGATGGAATCAATGGCAGTTGTTTAAAGTCTAGTTGCATTTTCGTGCCCTAAGACATAGAATTGAGACGTTTTCCTTATTAAGCCATTTGCAAAAAAGAGACTTGAAATATTTTAAGTTCATAAAATATGTTCCATAAGTTTGTCACTGGTCACAGAAAGCCTCTCATGAAGTGATGTGGGTGAAACGACATTGATTCTCGTAAGGAGACTCCTGGTGAGGTGCTGTCAAATATTTAGTACATACTAAATAGGAAGATGAGCTGCAAAACTGACTGTAGATAATACTCGCTTGTCGTTCTCGAACTACCTCTCAGTAAGTCTCTAGCATTACAAAGTATAGCTAGTGTCATACTTATGGAACATATCTTATAAATTTATGGCAATATGTACAAACAACTCTTGATTTTGTCTGGTACAGTACAAACAAGTTGGGAAAACCAAAATATTACCTCTCCGAGTCAAGACGACTACTTACAAACTTATTTACCCAGATATGGAAATGTTTCTTAAGTTAAAATTTATGAAATATGAAAGCAGTATACAAAGCATAGCAAATATACTGTAAATCAGACGACATTTTACATCCAATAATGATATACTTGTACACATTAAAATCATCCGATGGGGGAGAAACGGGAAATGAATAGATAAAACTTTGGAGGGATACTACCTTTACGTGTTTGTAAAGGCCCAATTTTCTACTCCTCAACTGTATGCCCTCTATGTTCAAAGCCATATTCACAACAGGGTTGCCATATAAACACTATCCTCTCGTTTCACCTCAACGATTTTCTTAGTTTGTCAACATGACTGTTAACGTTACATAACACCAAAGCTTATTTGTGGCTACACACACTGAAAGTAGATGCGTACCATGAAAAGCATGAAAACACGAAGCTATTATCCGATTACGATCAGACCTTTCACTGGTCTGGGCTGCGTTCAGCAGAGCTCACCAAAAAAGACAGCGGATTTTGGAAATGTTTACCGGTGAGCTCTGTTGTCATAGCTTTTCTCCGGTCATCGGCGTTTTATAAATGACGCTAGCGCAATAAAGCGTGCAAGGTACCAAGGCTTAACAAAAATTGTATGATAACATATTTATAGAGATAGATAACAACTTTTATAATTAAAATTAGAAACTAACATATATCTTAAAATTCTCGCGTGATCAACTGGTTTCACGCCAATTAAATAGCTATAGTCCCATAGAGCTATTTGTATTGATTCATCCATGGTTTTTTCGCCAAGCTGAGAACTACACGTTTTACGTCACGTTATCCAAAAGGCCGACTATTTTCTTTGAAGACCGCGCTAGCTCAGCGCTAAGCACCGTGACGTCAAAATTCAAAAACAAAATCCCGTTATGTATGACACTGCTAACAGCGCTGGGCTCTGCTGAACGCGGCCCAGATTTCCACCATGATTATATAATCTAAGCCTAATTATTTAATAGTGTATTTAACTTTCGGCTCACTCTGAACCGTTAATGTCTCTGCATTACAGAAACGAAAACCAAACCCAAGCGTTTACTTTTTGGTTCACTAGGCCCATTAACAAATAACAGTTCATTTGACCAACATTGTAGCGTTGCGCTTGTATTCACTTTAGGAAGGATTATGCTATAAACAAATGTAGTATAGCTTAAGTAATATATAAACATCCATTTTAAATAATAATATTAAAAAAAATCTTTGGAATATCAAAATGAAATAGAGCTTTAAAGCTACAAAAGTACTAAATGCATCATAATTACGAAAAATATTTCCACATATTCATTTTATATTATTGAAAACGGGAATATTAAGGCTCTGAAGGATTTCTTTACACATCAAAACAAAAACGAACTTCTAACGCAGCGCACTAGTGTAACAACGGACGGACACATATAGACAAACACATAGACTATTGTTTTACCCTTTCCGTATTAATTTTGAGTTTAGAGACATGATTATCTTAAATATTAAAATAAATATAATTAATATTAAATATTTTCTTCGATAGTTGTTCGCCTTATTGAGCGTTACATCGTTTTGAAAAAGAATAATTAAACATTCTTGAGAGACTTGACTAATATTGGCGTTTGAAATGAAGCATACGCCGGTTGCGTCACCTTACTCAAATAGGTAGTATATAAGGGTGTCGAATCGCAGCTATGGATAAGAACAGCGCAATTGCGTGAACCTTTGGTGGAAGCCCCACCTTAGGGAGGCCGGACGTTTCTCGTAACCCTGGCCGATCGCCGCGTATGTCTTAACCTTAACGATGATGATGGAGTAGAAGCCAGGTGTACAGACTGGTGTCCATGTGGGATGGACAAAAACAAAGACCAGAAGATGGTGGTGTTAGAAGCCAGGTGTACAGACTGGTGTCCATGTGGGATGGACAAAGAGCAGATGACGGTGGTGATTAGAAGCCAGTTTGTACAGACTGGTGTCCATGTGGGATGGACAAAGACCACAAGAGGGTGGGGATTAGAAGCCAGTGTGTACAGTCTGGTGTCCATGTGGGATGGACAAAGAGCAGCAGACGATTGTGATTAGAAGCCAGTGTGGACAGACTGGTGTCCATGTGGGATGGACAAAGACCAGAGGCTGGTGATGTTAGACAGGCAATGGAGTAATAGCCTGTAAGTGTAATACAATTTTCGAAATTTCCGGAAATTGAGAACACGTTTGCTCCGATTTGCAAACTGCGAACGCGGTCACGTGGGTATAACAACAGACAGACACACACACACACACACACACCCACACACACACACACACACACACAGACACGTCGAAATTAGAACCTCTCCGTGACATACGTCACTCGGAGAGGTAAAAAGCATGCACGGTTATATGTTTTTACGGGTGACGATGTAAAGGGATAATTTAATAGAGAGACAATTGGTTTAAATCTGTTTATATTTATCAAAAATGTAACTTACCAAAAATGATTCGTTAATTTAAGATGAGCTATAAGCTTAGCGTCTTATTATTTAGTTTATAATATATTAATGCTAGCTTATTTGTAAGTTTTGTTAGTGACTTTGAATTTATTTTGACAAATTATAAAGATGTAATGTGATTATTTTTCAATTTCATAGTCATTTTTTAACAAGTGACTAGCGGAAATTTATAAATTATAATTAGACTGGCTTTGCTTAATTATCTTTAGCAGTCGTTTGGAAATTCCTTCACTATGAACATAATCTAATCTTTTGGAATTCTCCCTACTTTTCTAAAACTGTTCTTGAACTTAGGGTTTTCCACTTTTCAAAACTGTATCTACACATAAAAACAGCGTGTTTTACTCTTGATAGCGTACAGTGTCGTAGTGTTTACGTGTGACGTAGTGCTGTGTTATTTGGAGGAAATGTGAAATTTAAAATTAACGGGAATAACGCTCTGTGAAAAATCACTAGCTTTAAAGGGAGGGTGAAGTGGAAAATCAAGTAATGGTTTTTATCGATTCTTTTAGTTTTAATTATAAGACAAATATGCATAGTGAAACATCCAGGAAATACCCAAGAATGATGTAAAAATTCAAATTATTTCGAGATTTCATGGATAATTAGAAATTAGCTCCTTCGTCCAATAGCATAACGCCCTACCTTTTTGTTAACAATATTTACTTGACACGCTGTAGGCCTATATCTCGCACCAAGATTGTCACATCGTGCGTATAGTTTAATCAAATTTCATTCCACTTGGAGCGTCCAACGGGAATCTTGTTGACAATTACCCTATTATTTGGAGGTGCTTATTTCAAATTTTCTACGGAACCTCAAACTAATTTGAATGTATGTTTTACTATGCAAATAAGTTTTATAATTGGTTGGAGAACCGGTGGAAAATCACTTGATTTTCCCTTTCACCCTCCCTTGAAATAAATTATTTGTATGCCTTACTAAACTAATTGTTCACTGTAGGCTGAAGAACTTTCCGAAGAGAAGATTCAAGGTGATACATTTCACGTGTTTCTTTAGTACCGTACAACATTTTTGAATAAATACTTACATTAATAATAGATATCAAAGAAGCTTTCTTGCTGTTTGATAAAGACGAGGATGGCAAAATTACAACTGATGAGCTGGAGGCCGTCATGAAGTCGTTAGGCAGAAATCCGAGTGAAGCCGAATTACAAGAAATAATCAACGAAATAGATGTTGATGGTGAGAATTAGGCAAAGTCTTTGATTTTCTTAGGCACCAAAATGTTAATTCATAATTTGTGAGAATTTAAATTTGGCGAAATCCTTAGTCTAAGACTCTCGTAATTTCTCTAGAACAAAATTATTTCTCCATTAGAATACAGAACTTAAAACTATACTAGCATTTGTGGTTTGTGAAGTATCAGCTGCTATTTTAAATAATTTTTTGCAAAACTAGAAATTTACTCTACACTGTCCCAAGTGACTTGTTTGTTTACCAGTTGTAGAATTTTAAACAGTCGGTTGTTGAGTTATGTCCGACATTTTTAATTTAACCACAAAATTCTCTAAGTCTCTTCGCTATGCGAAATACACCAAAGACTAGTGTCGACGCGGGCTTGATGTTAGTAAAGAATCTGTAGCCTGGCTTTCCACAGCCCATGGAAAATATTTTCCGAGTAGTCGGAATAAGTCAATATTTTTCGAATTTAAAACGTGAAACTTTAATTTTCCATTTAATAACAGCCATTTTGTCAAATTCGATTTGCAAAAAAGTACAAATATTTTTCCTTCATACAGCCAAATATTTTCAGTAGTTCGGATTTTTGCTTTTTCATAAATTTTTAACTTTGACTAAATTCATTACCACTCATGTTTTGTAGCAATTTTAGGTCTAGTCCAAGATCATAATGTAGGTAAATCAAAATCTTGACTACAAGCGATATTTCGCGTTTTAATTATGGACATTTTGCTGGTCTGCATTGCGACAAAAACTTATTTAAAAAATTGCATCTGTTTTTAGAGATTTACGGTGAAAATCCAATTTTTCGGGCTTGGGTCAAGTTGCAAAGCGATTAATTTGAAGGTTAACAAGTATTTTCGTTCAAAATTCAAGTTTTTAGCCTTTAAAAATTACAGAAACCTATTGTTTGCAATGTTCAAAATGACTAATTGCTGACTAGGCCCTATGTTGTTCGCTAAGCCTTAGTTTAGTACATTTAACTCAAATCAAAAAACTTGAGACAAAAACACTCGAAACACTACTCGGAATTCCACGATTACACAGTACTTAGCAGTTCCAACACAAACTGTAGTTAGCTATTGTGAGTTGTTGAGTTGACAAATAAAAGATAGACTTGAGAGTGCGAACTGATTTTGGTGAAATACAAAGTAAGTTTTATATAATTGAAGTTCCCACGCTACGTCAGTGACGTATCGGACAGCCCTTGTGTTACCGTGATTGCGAAGCGGAAGTTCATACTTTATTGCCATCAACGGACAGAATTTCTCGTCCCCTGAGTTCTTGAATTGGTCTTATTTCACCAGCAATCGTTTTACCAAATTCATTTTTCATTCTCCTGAGTTTCCTTAACTGCGAATTTATGTTTAAATATTAATAAATAAATAGTTACTTGGTTCGATCTTTAGGGTAGAGTGTCATCAAGAAGGAATTTACTATAAGAAGGCCTAAAAAGGCGTCCGGTGCGCGCGTGATAGTCGACAATCCCCCCCTCATGGCTAGAGGGAGGCTGGAAGGCAAGGCGGGACTTAATATTTTATCTTACTCTATGTTTTCCACCTTCTATCTCTTTTACCTTTTCGTTAAGCCTTGGTTTCGTTTTTGGAACTCACTAAATCATAACAGAAGTGAGATGAGACTAGAAGTGAAGGGCTCTAGAATTGATAGTAGATCCTGGCACTAGTGAACAAATTTGAGGATTTTATGCCGCTTCCCACGCGCCCACACTACTGAGAAAAAAATTGGTCGAGTTCCAAAAACATTTCCTATCCCCTTCCCCAAAACCTAAAGCGGCCGAACACGGACGCGGCTAATTGAATCTAGTTCGGCCGTCTACCACCGCGAGCGTCTCACGTTTTGGAGGGAAAATTCAGAAACCGCCACTAGAGGGCCAACCGTTCTTGTGTTATCAAGAATATTCACTTTCGCCGAGTGAAGAATTTGGTTAGCTCAGTACTTCTGGTCTCATCTCACTTCTGATCATAAGTATAGTACACTTGATTCGATTTAGAAACAATTATAGAACGTACGATATTCACGTAGAGACACGTATTCAAAATCCATTAAGTTAGGTTCAAAACCTTTAATGAACTTGTTAATTGCAATTAAAAACCATTCCCTAACCGTTTCAGCACCGCTGGCAGCCTCCATTTTCTGTTTACTTTGCTCGAGGTTTTTTTTTCTCTATTCGGAATACGTCAATCGCGTCTGTATGACCTATCCCCACGGGATCCAATAGGAAAGCTGTGACACTCTTTTATTTTTAAATTGAAAACAAAGGGCAAGTGGGTTAAATAGTTAATTCAGGTAATCAGTTGTCTAGGGGAAAGTTATTGAGATAGGCAAAAGTGTCAGCATTTAAAAGACAGAAACAAACGCATGGAACTGGCAATGATTTTAATACTAAACTTAAAGCTAACTTAACTAAACAAAAATACACTAACTAAACAAAAATACACTAACTAAACAAAAATACACTAACTAAACAAAAATACACTAACTAAACAAAAATACACTAACTAAACAAAAATACACTAACTAAACAAAAATACACTAACTAAACAAAAATACACTAACTAAACAAAAATACACTAACTAAACAAAAATACACTAACTAAACAAAAATACACTAACTAAACAAAAATACACTAACTAAACAAAAATACACTAACTAAACAAAAATACACTAACTAAACAAAAATACACTAACTAAACAAAAATACACTAACTAAACAAAAATACACTAACTAAACAAAAATACACTAACTAAACAAAAATACACTAACTAAACAAAAATACACTAACTAAACAAAAATACACTAACTAAACAAAAATACACTAACTAAACAAAAATACACTAACTAAACAAAAATACACTAACTAAACAAAAATACACTAACTAAACAAAAATACACTAACTAAACAAAAATACACTAACTAAACAAAAATACACTAACTAAACAAAAATACACTAACTAAACAAAAATACACTAACTAAACAAAAATACACTAACTAAACAAAAATACACTAACTAAACAAAAATACACTAACTAAACAAAAATACACTAACTAAACAAAAATACACTAACTAAACAAAAATACACTAACTAAACAAAAATACACTAACTAAACAAAAATACACTAACTAAACAAAAATACACTAACTAAACAAAAATACACTAACTAAACAAAAATACACTAACTAAACAAAAATACACTAACTAAACAAAAATAACTTAACACGAAAATAAACATTAATTCAATACTACTAATTAATTAAAACATAAAACATAGGGTTGGCTGGTTCCCATTAATAAAAGAGTTACGGTACCGTATTACTTGGTTTTCATTGTTCCAAGGATGGACTTCGGGTTTTCATTATCACGCAAACACTCATTCGCGCACTTTTCGGATCGCGCTTTCTTTTGTGGCCTGGAGCCTCGGTGGCCGAATATTCGGTGCTTCGGCCGAGAGCATGGCCGAATATTCGGTATTCGGTATTCGGCAAAATCAATATTCGGCAAAATCAATATTCGCGGCATCACTAGTAGGGACGAATCGTTCACCTTTTTGGGTAGAGCCCATGGAAAGTTTTCTTGATATTGGGCTTTCAACCCTCGGAAAGTTTTAAGGATGTTGAACCCTCGGCTTTACTTTGCACGTGTTTCAAAGATTGTCGAAGGGAACCAGCGCATTGGGAAAACCAGCCATTGTAATTTATACATGCATTTTATTCGTAACCAAGACCTTTTGTTAGCCTATCCAAAAATATCTATTTTAAAGTTTAAAGGGATATTGAACGTACACTAAATTTAAAGGGGTACTGAACATATTGTTATAAACAAATTTAAAGGGGTACTGAACATATTGTTATAAAGCGCAGAGCAATGACGGACGTGAAAGGGGTGGGGCTTACTTGTCCACTAACACCAGCGTAAGAGTAGAAGCGTAAAATCTAGCGACTTAGGCATTCTTATAGTAAATTGATTCTTGGTGTCATAATGATATCAGGAATACTAAGATTTCTTCAACTTGGAATTTTTAACGGGTAGTTGGTTTTATAAAATAAAACAAGTGCTCTTCTCCATCTTGTTGGAATGTTGCTTCATCTAAGTAATGTGACATAGATGTATTGCAGGGTAGCATTTCAGTTGCCAAAAATATTTAGGGCCCAGTCGCTTAGATTAGTCCAAGCCTTGGCCGTCGAGTTTTTGGAAGGCAAAAAATGTAATCTTTTTATATTAATTATAATACTAAATTGAGCACTGATTGACTTTCATTATCTTATTTAAATTTTAAAATAAATGTGAATAAACTTAGCTAACTAAGGCTTAACGGTTTCGCACAATCATACAATATTCTAGCATCGGTCCGAACCGGAAATAAGCATAGTCCACTCACTCACGCTTGTTTCTAGAACAGCCAATGTGATCGATTAGGCTATGCTAGCAAAATGACGTAGAAAATGACGTCAAGAGCAACAATTTTTCCTATAAGCTCGTCCTATTTTATAAAACCAGCAATTTCTGGGGCTTTCTGCTTGAATTAAAGGATAACAGGTGTAGAAACCCCTGATGTCATGCATAATTTATTTTAACTTATAAATCACGTGGCATTGACCATCATAATGTTAGAAGTAAACGATGGTCAAATTAAGTACTGAAAGGGCAATGTAGTTTTACGTTACTTGTCGGTTGGTGACGGGTAGAAACTGTTTAGCCACGACCCACAAGACTATCTCATCGAAGTTAGGAGTAGTTAAAGAACCGTTGTACGTCCAGTAACTGAAACCTGATCTGACCTCGGGCAGTAAGTTTAGTAGGTTGATTCGATGTTTGACTGCAATCTTACGCGGTGTTTCCACACGTTTAAGATTATTAGTAATGAAAGCTAAGTGGCGTTCGGCACGTCTTGATTTTGACAGCTATAAAAATTTAAATTAAGCTGTGGTTAAAGGAATAGTTCAGGTAACATAACATTATACCTTAAAAGAAAGCCTTTTGCTTAATATAAAAGGAAAAATATTTAAAAATAACTATAATAATTAATAATAATAACTAAATAATTACCATTTAATTAGTCTTAAAAACGAGGACTATAGCGTCGCGTGGCATCTACTAGCCCGAACCTCTTACTCATGCGATCGAGTGGCCTATGCCTACACTTACCCTTATATCTCTCAGCCTGTGAGAATCCTACCAATTCCTTTAGATATGTGGTTCGATTTAGCAGACGCCACTAAACCAATGGCGCCGCAGTAGTCCTCGTTTAAGTTATTTTGTAATAAGATATCATTTATTTATTTTTAATATTTTTCCTTTAATATTGAGCAAAAGGCCGTAGTTTTATGGAATAATGTTATTCTACCTGTACTTTTCGTTTAAATAGAAGTGCCCATATGTGTGTGTCAAAACAGTAATTGACAGTAGAGCATTATCAGATTAAATGAAAGTGGATAATTATAAAACCAAATTTTTTATTTTGGCACCTTTCCAATGACGCCGATTACCAGTAACCCTTGAGGATTATGTTCGGCTTCATCATGCTTGGCAAACTTAATGTTTTTATGCACAAAATGAATCTACAATATAATCGTAAAAGAAGGGACACTAATTAATTTTATAATTTTTGTAATGCGAGGTTAAGCAATAAGGGGCGAGTTATTGAAGGACAGAATCAGAATAAGGGGTGTTATCAGGAATGTATGGAGGGTGGTTGGAATGGCTAAAGGGGCTCCCGGTGTTCCCTTGATGGTAGAAACTTATGGCGAGGCCTTATTTATTTATTTTTTGAAAAGTGTAGCTCCTCCCCCATCGTCTGCTTAGCCATCTCCTGAAGGCGGTAAATGTCTAGTCGTTTCAAACTAGGGACCGAGCGGATAGAGGGTGGAGTTAGTGGAAGAATTTTCACTTTTTTGGCAGCCAATGAAAATATTTAATCGGGAAATAATCGTATTTCGTCAGTCTATGACGTCGCTAACATAAAATAAGCCACGCCAGATGTTTCCAAGATCATTTCACGCCTATTATGATTTGACCTTAGCCATTCCAACTCGCCTCCATTCATTCCTGGTGTTATATATTTAGATCATACCTCCATGGCATATCGAATTGAATTTATAGCGTGTTCAGAGCCATGATAGCCGCCCCTTTTACCAAAGTGAAGATGCAATTGAACCAATTGGTAGGAGCAATTTCCAGCCGGACCACCAGTCACTATGATCGTGTCGTTGACCGGAAACGCTTTAACTGTAACACGATACAAATAGAAAGTGGCATTTTGGTTGATATAATAGCACGTTATAAAACAAGAAAGACAATTTTGAATATCTGGACTCCGTCAAGTGATTAGACTCCCTCTTATGGTTGAAACTAAAACTTTTTAATAGTAGTAGCCACTGCGAAAAGCGTATTTTTAAAGCGAAGCGAATACCAATCGAACTGTAAATCTATTACTCGAGATCCGAATCGAATACCCGTTAAAACTAATATTACTAGTTTAAAAAAAATCTAATTCGAATACCCGTTTTTTTCCAAAAATAATACTCAAAAGTTCGATTTCTCGGTTTTTGCAGACTAATATTCGATTCAATACGATTAATCGAATTTTACCCCTTGGGAACTATCACTCTGTTTAGGAAACATAATTCGAATTTCTTTCCGAATACTCGTTTTGTAGTTTGTCTAAATGGCAAATTCGACAAGTCTAATCGAATACTGATAAAAAATTGGAGTATTCGCATAGCCCTAATAGTAGTACCAGGGATAGATTTAATTTAAGAAGTAGGAATGGAGAACGGTTAGTATTTACTTTAGTCCGACTCATAGCCCAGTATAGAGCCCCTCCCTCCAACACGTAGCGAAAAGTTTAAATTATCTTTTTGGCTCACTTAAACTACGTTTTGATAACGTTGCTGACGAGGACGGTGAAAAATGCGTAATTCCTTTTTACCTCTGTCGCTATGACCCGCCTCTTCTTTCATACTCCCCCCCTTTCAGGGGAAGGAAGGGGGTCCTTGACTATGACCCGCCCGCATTACTCTGTTCTCCATTCCTACTTCTAAAATTAAATATATCCCTGGTAGCACTGACACGTATACCACACTTTAAAACTGTCCCTCAAAGACTTCCGTTATGTACTTACTGGCATGTCCGTTGTTTTCGAGGATAATGCCAGATAATATTTGGCTATAACCTCTCAAATTGAGTGGGTGATCATAATTAACGATCTTAATGTTATTGTCGCTAGTATTTATGTGAATTGGGGATTGCTTCAATCGAGAATCGCGGGGAAGCATATAAATCTGGGCTATTTTGTGATTCATCGTTACTACAATTGAAAAAATGTTTCACATTTTAAGCATGGAGATTTATGGTATTTTTATGGATGCTTACTGTTTGCGGTAACTGGTAGCTTCGGTATTACTAACCAGATCAAAAAAGTCAATAGATATACATGTTGAATTACGGTAGGCATCGTAGATTTCATTATTTAACTTTGAAGATAATTTCGATTAACTATATTTATATAGGTAATTTGACAAAAATTACTTCGTACAAGCCAACTAACGTACCTCAAAGGGTATCAAAAGGACTTCAGATTGTATCTTTACTTGTCTTTTATCGTCTTACACGATGGAAAAATCTCTTGATAAAACATAATCCTTTTAAAGGGGTATTTAGTGAAACATAATATGATTATCTTAGAAGTAACATAATATTTTAAATGATCGTTTCAATCTGTTAAATCAGAAGTAAATAGATTATAAACAAGAAGTTAATATCTCCCCGGCATGGGCGCGTTATGAAAGTTGAGATTCCCGCTCCTATTCCGCGGCAGCGCACAAATGGCGTAGCACCTAGCGAACCACTTGACATGTACCTAACGTATCTAGTGTCGCGCCGCTCAGACAAAGTAGTGCGGGTTATTGAAGGTTTAATCGACGTGCATGCGTTCTAAAGGTAATTTCAATCAGCTGTCTGCTGTGAGACTGTGACAGTATAGCCTAGGCCTAGTACAAAATCTGTGAAGACTACATGTGATTGCCTATGAATGTGATAAAATAGTAATATGAAAAATGGATAAGGAATATGATTATGACGAATTCGTGAAACAAAAAGATGAACGTAAAACAATACTACAATGTTGGGAGAGCCAAGGACGTTTGAAAACTTTTGTTTGCAACATGATGGAAGAGTATGCGGTATTATTCTTAGGTTTCAGATAAAAATTGCACTGGGTCGATACCGAAGGCGAAACTAAAATCGTTTTTTACGCGGCATTATGAAACTAATTACAGTTTTAGACTTTAGTATTTTAATATAATTTACCATAATTCAGCATTTACCCGCACTACTACGGCTACCAATGATATTGCCCTAAATTTACTCCCATGATGCTCAGTAATTTGTACTGCTTTCCAATATCTCTTGTCGCTTCTATGACGTCATGCGAACATCCTATTGGTTACAAGCAAGCCACGTGATACTCGATACTCATTTTACATAGCATGCAGGCGGGAAGGTATGATTGACTTAAAGCTATTAACTTTTTGATATCTATTTACTTTTGGTTAAATTAATGCGGCAGCCATATAGATCTTAAAAAAATATAGTCTTTCTATGGAAGAATCTTGTTTTTATATAAGAAATACTGAACAAGTCTCGAATTTAAACAAGATGGGCCAAGGCCAAATTTGCGCCAATTGTTTCGCCTGATTTAGCATTTTAGTACGTTTATTAGTAAGCTATTCTCTTACCTCTCACCCCGATACGATTACTTAAGTCTATCGTCAACACACAAACAGTGCGATTCCCCATGTTTAACCTCAACGCGTCACAGTGCAATTCCCAGCTCCCCTTCATCACATATGGCCTAGTGCAAAACGTATAACCTCATGGAAACCTAAGGTATCCATTCCCACATTCTGAGGACGCGGTGTCGCTTATAGATCTTTTCAACGCTAAAAAGGGGGCAGTAACGGGATACATTGCCGTCTCTGCATACAAAAAAGACAACAGCGCAGGCGCCAAAAAGCGAGATGGTAGGTGGAGTTTTACCCCCCCCCGTCTTTCCCTCTTAGTTACATCGAAATGGTCTATTGACGACCTATATTATGACTTGAAAAACATTGCCTTATCTCTATTGCAAATCATGCGCACTTGATAAACTAAAGACAGCTTAAACGTAAGAATACATGCGTGTTAAATTGCATAGGATAAAAGGTAGTGTTGATTAAAATCTGAAGCAATTATGCCTATTTAGTAGTCGAGGAAGCTAGTGTATTTTGGGCTAATAACTGAATAGCAGGTCGTACTTAATTCATCTGTGCAGGTCTCTTAAGTCTATCTTTCTTTCAAGGAAACGGCACAATCGAATTCCCTGAATTTCTCGCCATGGTGACGAGGAAAATGAAGGAACCTTATAGAGAAGATGAAATTAAGGAAGCCTTTGCTCTATTCGATAAAGATGGCGATGGATTTATTAGCAACGATGAGCTACGGCAAGTTATGGTTGCGTTGGGAGAAGAGATGGATGAAGAACAAATTGCCGATTTCTTCAATGACTACGACACGGATAAAGATGGACGTATAAGTTATGAAGGTATGTGGGTGCACGCGGATTATAACCCTATTTTCATATAGCCCTTCAACTCAAAAACGGTGAATTTCAAACCCATATATATTCTTGGAGATATATATCGAAAAGTTTTTTTTCGCATGCATAGAAGTAATTCATTAACGAATTTGACCAAACTCAAATGTTGCTATTAGGGATCTGGTTTGCTTGAATTATAGGCTGGATCTGCGTACCCCCTAATAGGGCAAATTCGCGAATTTTTGGATCATTCACCGAATTTCCCCCGCTTGGTAGTGCAACGTAATTCGCGATTTGTCCAACACTGCCCCCTATCCATTAAGCAAGTTAAGAATTTCTCTTCTAGACACGTAACATTTTAGCTTAATGATTTGCCCCTAATTGAAATTAGACGTTGTGAAGAACGTTAGTATCTTTAAAAACCAACATGCTGATATTTCATACTGATGTCAGGTGAACCCAAAGACTTTCTACTCTTTGTATCTACAGATACAGGAACCTCTTCTCAGTTTCCAGTCACTCAAAACACTTGGACAACGGTTTCGCTAGTTTTCTACAACAAAAGTGCAAACAAGTTCATTGACCTCCTTAGAACAAACGCGGTAAATGGAGTGCTGACCCTGAAACTATATTGTATATCCCGCGTATTTTAGTGGTTTTGTACACTTCATTTCATTGTCCAAGTCGTTTCAGTTATACCATTACGAAATTTTAAGAATTCGTTATGAACTAGAAAATAATCTTTATACTCTTTTTGGTGAAATTTGTTTTTTTTTCTTATTTGTTTTGTACAAGGGTCGATTAGAATAATATTAACTTCTAAATTATACGTTTATGGCTCCTTAAAAACAACTGCGATTACCAGTAATCCGATATTACCAGTAATACAGTAGTTTTATGATGGAGTGGATTAAGCTATATAACTTAAGACCATTGAAAAGATAAAGCCAGTTCCACGGGCGCTCCAAAATCAAGGACTTTAAAACGCTTATATTCAAACTGCCATATTAAATGTATAAACCAGGAATGAATAGAGGGGAGTTGGAATGGCTAAGGTCAAATCACAATAGGCATGTAATGATCTTGGAAACATTTGGCGTGTCTTATTTTACGTTAGCGACGTCATAGACTGACGAAATACGATTATTTCTCTACCAAGGGAATGTTCGCTAGGTGTTCCAAAAGTAGCTGGCCCAACCCTCTTATCCACATACTCTATTGGCGCCACCTATCTTTTTTATGCTAAAGCAATGACGAAAGAGAATATATCTTTCAAAGCATGTAGTTTAGTCTTGGCCCGAAAGCCTATCGACAGTCAGTTTCGAACTTTTAAATGAGAATATTTTATAACGGAATTGTTTAAAATTCATATTGGTTTGAAGTTTGATCGTAAGATATAAGTAGACTAAACAAGTAACACTTCCAAGAATTTGATAATGTCTGACGTATTATAGTAAACTGTACTCTGATTTGTCCATTGTGTCCTCTAGATGCATTTGGAAAATCTAACTTCGAAATTTTACCCCTCATTTAAATCCTCAGTAGCTAAGTGTTAGTGTAACAGATTATAGGTTAATGATTTTTTTTCTTTTCGTTTGCAGAGTTCACTGTTATGATGATGACCAAGGAAACCCTATGAAAACAATTCTTGTCTTTCAGATAATCGAATAAAAACTATCAACATTATCATATGTATTGTTATTGTGATTATTTTTATTTTATTCTAACCCGCATATAAGAGGTCGCCTTTAAGTGTCTTTGCATTAGACAGGCTTAACAATTGACCGAGATCTTGCATCAGACAACAATAATCAAAATAGACAACACGGTTTTTAAGGTGCGCCCTATCCAACGATACACTTGCGATCTTAATACGATAATCCTCAAAAAACAACTTTCAAAAATCTTTTTAATAATTATTATTGGTTTTGTTAAATTTCCAAACTGCAGAAAGTATACCAGCATAGAGATATGACTAATGTTAAACCTCTCACTTAGAGAAGTATAACTAGACTTATGGTCAGCTTCTAATGATTATGATATAAATTCTTATCGCATGTTTCTTAAAATTCAAATTTTACGAAATGGCAATGGCTCTTAAGCCATGTTCACACTTACAGAAAGAGCTGCTTCTAAGCTAATTAAAAACGCTGTTCTTTAAGTTCTTTTGCAAACCAATATGACGCGGGTTATTTAGTTTTAAGCCTTTTTTCACCTGAAATGAGTCTGGTCTATAGCCTTTTCACCTGGAGTGAAAAAAGCGTGAGAATAGTGATAAACTTAGCAGGCAGCAGTAACGGAGTCATTATAGCCTAGTGTACAAATATAAAAGTGTTAAAGTTTCAGCCGAGTCTATCGAATTCCATTTTAAACTTTCCTGAACCGATTCTCATGTAAGTGTGAACATAGATTAAATTTAGTTCTCCAGCTCTAACTTCCCTTCAAAGGTGATAAAATATATTAAACTATTTTTAGTAATATTAAATTAAACTAAGTGTTACATTAAGTGTTTTTATCTTTCGTGTCAATCATCAAAAATCCTTTATGAGATAAGATCTGGATAGCAAAGAGCATATATAATGCAGGAGAGGAAATTAGTATGTTAGAAATACAATACTACTAGACGATTTTATGTAAGGAGCTTCTTATACACAAGACATTTGTAAAGTTCCAGAAGATAAACTAGCTGAGATGATCGTTTATAATCGACAAAATATTTCCAAAGACAAATTTGTGCTTGTCCATTGTAAGCATCCAACTGCTTTGACCAACGACGTTGTACATACTGTATGCCCACTGGTTATTAGTTACATGTTATAAATTTCAACACCTTAAAAGTTGCAGCTTGACTTTAAAGGACCGACTAACAATTAAACCAACAACAAATCTTTTGAATTTTTATAACGGCTCGGATCTCGTTCGCGGGTTTTGAGGCGAGAAATGAACAACTTGATTGGCTTGATTTTGCCATGTGCAGAACCTGTTTTACCCCTAGAGTCTGACTCTAATCCAATCAGAAAAATAAGAGATTTATTTTCATTGCTCAACGACAGATGGTACTACAGTCAACTTCGTTAGTCACGTGATCCTATCCCTTAGATGGAGGCGAGACCAGGGCAACTTGTTTATTTGTTGGTTGGGTCTATTGATTTGGATTGGTAAGAAAATGGATTTTCGTATTTTTTTTTCTGGTAATAATACTTCAATTCAAGTAGATGTTTTTGGGTCAAGTTCCTCAAAGTTGGGTCCGGGAACCAGTATCCAATAAGTCTGTGAAAAACATTCGATTCTAGATCCGCAACATCACTAACCCGTAACGAACATCATTTTTTGTAATTGAAAGTCGTAAGAAGCGGTATTTTCTCGAAAAACATAATCATGCAGATAGGTAATCCCAAAAATATTTAGTGTTTAGTGTTTTCCACTTCCTTAAAACACCCTGGTAACAGCGGATGGCTTAGCAAAAAAAATATATATATTAAAAGCAACCCAACTTTATTAAATCTGCTCTAATTACGAAAATAAGATCGCATTTGAAAGAATTAATAAGAGCAATTTGTATCGTTTAGGAACATTGCACTATAAAAGGCCATGTTAACGTATTTGCTACATTCCTAGCCAATGTACAGAGACTCCAACCAACACGTATGAGAGGTAAAGCCTTCAAATAATCGGTAAAATAATAATAATAATAGCATCGGTATTCGCACTTAGCGGATGAAGCCACTCTTTACTTCTGAATATATATAAAAAACCTTGCAATGCCCCCCAAAAAAAATTAAGCAATGATGCTCGCGTGGCGTCAAGTGAAGGGGTTATTCAACGATAATAAACATTTCTTAAGATCTAAAGGATAAGTTCCCTACGTCAGAAAAGAAATGCGTAGGCAGAAGGGCTCGAGTCAACAATGACAATTGATGTTCTAACACGGAGAGGGGTAATGCTTAAAATAAATTAGTGCAGATGGGAAAATACTGTTAAGTGACAAAGCATTCTAAATCGCGCTTTCTCAGAGCAAGAAAAATAGTATTACGTAATATAAATAGATTATAGCATAAGTTACTAAGATATGTTCCATAAGTATGACACATCCTATACTTCGTAATACTAGAGACTTACAGAGAGCTAGTTTGAGAACGACGCGAGAATTGACTGCACTCGGTTTTGCAGTTCATCTTCGTATTTAGTCTGCACTAAGTCTTTGACAGCGCTTCAACAGGCGTCGCTTTGCAAGAATCTATGTCGTTTCACCTACGTCACTTCATGACAAACTTATGGAACATATCTTATGCACTTATGATAGATGTTAAATGTAAATTTATTATTGAATATTGTTTAGTTTGTGATTGTCTTTTGCAATTATATTAAACTCATAAGATTTACTAAAGCAATAAAAACTAACTCCAGAGATAAATTAGTTATGGAATTATGGAGGGCCGATTTAGAAGTGGTAGTTGTGTTGTCACCCTAAATATTGTCTCCGATATATCATGTAGGCTGTTAATATGTTACACTTTTGTATCTCT
This sequence comes from Phalangium opilio, assembly GCF_054372755.1. Classification (NCBI taxonomy): domain Eukaryota; kingdom Metazoa; phylum Arthropoda; class Arachnida; order Opiliones; family Phalangiidae; genus Phalangium; species Phalangium opilio. The sequence continues at coordinate 6,247,782 of NW_028324166.1, forward strand.
TATAATTCTAGTCACTAAAATGACTGAATTATAACATATCAAATTCTGACCCCTTCTCCAAAATTCAATAATATTCAAATGAGTGAGAATATTTCAAATTGACTTATAATATTTGAAATATCGATTCTCTACGCATAATTCCACTCCTGACTTTATTACCTCTTTGGTTGCATAATAAAAAAATTGAAGGAAAAAAGCTCTCGAGTGTGATTATTTAACCCTCGAAGAAGGCTCTTATGTCTTATTTCATTCAATCATCGATAAGATCAAAAGTAAATCAATCCACGGAGTTTTTGAAGATTTTTCTGTCGTTTATCCACACTTTTTACATTCATTTACACTGAGAACGAAAGGTTTCGAGATCAGCAAACTGATAAAGGGTTTAGAGCAAGCAAAAGTATAGCGTAGAGAAATGGATGATTCGTAATTCTTGTTTAGCACAAGACAAAAAATTTACAGCTCTAGGCCACGGGAGTGTGTCAAGACAAGGACAAGTGCGAGAAACGGCGGCGGGTTTCCAATTCCTTAACCAGTGTTTTCCTAAAGGTTCGAAGCTGAGATACATCTTTTGTCGTATTATAAATAAAGATATGTAATGTCTTATTTTTATATTTGAGAGATGTTCATCTATAATTGACACAATCCAATTCGACCAAAATTCTTGGTGAAAATATGATTTTATAATCTGTGTTAAACCAGGTCACAGACTAAACCCCTACTAGAGGACTACTAACTCCATCGAAACTTATACTTATTTCACTACTATATTAGGTTAAAATTTTACTTGAACTCTATTTTTGATGCAACGTGGAAAACACTGCCTGAAGTTATACTCTTTCCGAACCTCGTTACGGTGCAACTACCCAGCGTTAGAGTTTCGACCTTCATCGCTTTATTTACTCTTGCAAAGAGCCTTGACGTTAAACATATACGATTTGACGACTGCCAAGGCAATGTAGCTGAAAAATTGAGCCTCATTATTTTCCTCTTTCCAATATCATTTTAACGGTTGTACAAAAATGGATACGACGGTTTTTCTAATATTAGCGTTCACCATCGGTTTGATATTAGCAGTGAAGAAATTATTATTTAAACTTCGGTACAAACTACCTCCCGGCCCCTTAAGCCTGCCATTAGTTGGTCATTTGCCGTTTCTTGATCCAGACCGACATCTTTATTTGCATAATCTTAGTGTCAAGTATGGGAGTGTTTTCAGGTAAGACGTAAAAAATACGAAATGAATTTTTTTGAAGTTGTAAATATGTATAATGCTAATTTCTGGTCGTAAAAGACCATCGACTAAGGCTTAAGTTCTATTTTAGTTTTTCCATGAAAAAAAAGAGGTTTTAAAATAAATTTTATCTTAAATATAGTGCAGATTCCACAATATTTTGTAGAGATGGGTCAATACCAGTTTAAACCGATACCGACACATCGGTTTAGCCAAATATCGGTAACGGTACCGATATGGCGTTTTATCAGCCTATCTCTGTAGTTGGGCCGATAGCAGTTTAAACCGATATATCGGTATCGGTTTAAACTGCTAACAGTATCGGTATCGGTCCATCTCTAACATTTAGGTTTAAATTCCTTTTAACAATATAGTATCTTAAAGTAAAAATTGAGGTTGGAGTTTTTCTTTGTACATGGATACACGATTTGAAATTTAAAAACTCATTATATTATAAACGGTTAACTAAATCATAACCAGGAATTTTACTTCAAAGGCCGTTCTACTTAATATTAAGTCTTCATCTGTTTTTATAAATTAAGTTAAAGTTGATTAATGTGCAATTAGTTATTATCAGGATTTAATTAGTTAACTTTGAGTCGATTGCAGTATCCAATAATTATTATATTAAATCATGTCACTTATATTACGTAGTTTATACTTGGGAACACGACTGACAGTTGTCGTTTCTGATTTCGAAAATCTCAAGGATGTTGGAAATAAAGATGCTTTTACTGGAAGACCCCCGCATGCTTTTGAATTTAACAGAAATAATCCACGTGAGTATATGAGCTTTTGATAAGAAACCTGCACTATTTGTCACAAACCATGTTGTTGGTCTTTCACTTTGCCGCCTTTTAAAACAGACAGATATGGTTTTTTAAAATGACAACCATTTTAAATTTGCTACTATAATCGCAATCGAACAGCACGAATTATACATATATGAGAACGTCGTCAGATATTATCTTAGAAAGAGACTAGTGCCCTATTTTACAATTAAGTTAATTAAACACTTACTTCAATGCATACTAATTTTCCTTTTAAAATAAATTAATTCAAATTACATCGAAAAATAAAATGGGAGGAGAAGAATCCAGTACAGATCACTCCACTAATAGTTTTTTCAACCTACACTTTTAACTTAATGAGGAAATTGTTTATTATGGTAAGGTGCATACTGCATAAGCGTGAAGAGTCTTATAAAATACATTTAGCTGACAACCTTTTAATGTAACTATAGGCCTATAGCGTTGAAATGTGGAATTTATACTAGTAATCGTTTAGGTAACAATTAGATCAAAATGATGTGTCTCTTTTTTCTCCTTTTTCTCGGAAAGCGTAGTACCGCTCAATATACTTGACCAGGAATACATAGATTTACTACTTGGAATCCTTAAGAGGCCATTTTATGGGCCTGGGTGTCTGACTGAAAGGGGAGAGGGTGTAAGAACCGTCACCGTTGACGTCATGCATAATTTATTTGACGTATTTTGCGACCTGGGCCGCGACTCCCGCGACCTATGCGCGGTGAACCCGAATGTAAACATGATACGTCGTCTGAACAAGTAGACCAAGGATTACGTTTCTAAAAATAAGGCGAGACTTGCTTTCCGTTAAAAACTCGATATTACTATTAAAAATTTAATTCCTTCCACTCTTCACCAAAGTTATACAAAAACAAAACATCAGTATCCATATGCAAAGGCTTAGGGTTTAAGGGGAGGTAACGTCATCTTTTCTCGAAATTATTATAGCATTCGTTTTCAATACCTAATTTCGAGCTACACTAACTTCTAAATCGTCGAATTTAGTTACAGTTAGAGAAATTTCCACCTCATAAACGTCGTTAACGTCAAACTGTTCCAAGTTCTCGCACTTTCCGATCATTTCGGAGCCGAAACTGATACAGACGACAGCTTAAAAGGTCATGATCTCGATCTGTCCCACAGTCCCACACATTAGCATAACCAATGAGACACGAGGAAGGAGGAGCAGGTGGTTTAAAAGTTTTTGGCGCTTCCCCTCACAGTCAATCAGATATTTGTGTGGGGTCTATGGCCTCTTAAAGATTCCAAGTACTAAATCTATGTATTCCTGACTTGACATATACTATCTATTAGGGACAGATTTAATTTTACGAGTCGGAATGGAGAACGGTTAGTATTTACTTCAGTCCGACTATAGCCGAGTATAGAGCCGCTCCCTCCAACATGTAACGAAAAGTTTATCTTATTGGCTCACTTAATCTACGTTTTGATGACGTTGCTGACGGAGACGGCGAAAAATACGCAATTCTTTTTTACCACTATCGCCATGACCCGCCTCTTCTTTCAAATCACTCCCCCTCCCCATTCCCGAGGAAAAGGGTCCGGGACAGATTACTCTGTTCTTCATTCCTACTTTTAAAATTAAATCTATCCCTGGTTCTATATTAATTTCCAGATTTTGGTGAAATGTCTGGGAGCGATTGGAAAGAACAGCGCCGGTTCATGTTAGCGTCCTTGCGTGAATTGGGCATGGGTAAAAGTTCAGGAGAACTCTTATCCTCGACCCAAGTTACGAATTTCTTGGAATCTCTGAAGAATTCTGTCGGCGAAACCGTAAACATCCGGGATGCTCTTGTGCCAGTGACGAACAATATTATTTTTGCCATGATGATGGACAAAGAGTATAATTCTGATGAAAATATAAAGAAGGCTGTAGACAGTTTTCAGACGAAAGGGATGGATCTCTTTGGTGAACGAGCCAAACAGTTTTACTACCCATTTCTTAGAACGATACTTAATCTGACGTCCAGTACAATTAAGACTAGCTTGGCTATCATTCACGATTTGGAGAAACATTTAACGTAAGATAATCTTTTCATGCTCATAAAATATTATAAAAACTTTTTCTATTTACAATTCCAATTGAACGTTGTGGGCAAATCCCTGTAGATGCAGAGAGAATTTATAATAGGGAGTGGAAGCTCATGCCCTTGACAGTGCTAAATACAATGTAGCTCAAACAGGTAGGCTGGCCAGGTAAATTTCCGGTCACATGACTCTCCTTTAATTTTAAAGTTTGCCCTCAATCACTGTTGGTTGTACAATTACCCAAAAAGGGTTCGCGATTTCGAGTGCGACTGGCGCCATTTGGAGTTATTTTAAGTCAGATGTTTCCCTTTCCCTAAAAAGGTTGTGTCCATCTCAACTAGACCCTCGCGCAACATTCTAGACCCACCCCAGAGGGAGGGGCCACAAAAATAGTACCGGAAATAGACCTGGCCAGTTTTGTTGATCAAGTGATTTTTGAGCTACATAATATTCCTCAGTTTCCACTCCCTATTATAAATTCTCTCTGGTAGATGATAGTTTCCATTAGAACAGATTCATAGTAAAACTGCATCCTTAGATCTTTTCGAGCGCAATTAGATGACACACCTTGGGTAGACTATAGTTGGGTCGAGTGAACTAAAAGGCCTTTTCTAACGATAAATTAATCCTTTTTGCTAAACTGCAAAATTGCTGAACTAACGAAATAACGGACACACAAACAGACTGAAAGGCCCACTGTAATACCTCTCGGGTATATACAGGGTGTTTCTGGAAAGTCTGGCACAAATTAACAGATATGTTCCTTGGGTCAAAAGGAGTCCGAAAGGTCCTATGACGTTTTGGGGTAAAGCGCTCCGTTGCGACGTTATGGGCTCTCAAAAGTAGGCCGAAAAACAAAGAGATTTTGCAGGATTATAGCACAAGTATTGTGGTTTTGACCCAATTGTTTTCAATTATTGAGCATAAGGCAATGATCGAAATAAGTTCAAAGCTAGTGGAAGACCGTGAACGTGTTAAACGGCCAAAAGCGTTAATCCCTTTGTTTTTATTAATGATTGTAATTAAAGGTAAGGAAAGTAGCTCAGATATCGGTTACTTGTTTGTTCAGATGTACTGGTAACTGACCAGTCTTTTATTCTTTATTTCAATTAGACACATTACTTTTACAATAATTCGAATGAACCCCTTAAATTTTACCATAGTTTGAATCGAACCCATTACATTTACAATAATTCGAATCGAATCCCATTAGTTTTACAATAATTCGAATCGAACATCATTACTTTTACAATAATTCGAATCGAACATCATTACTTTTACAATAATTCGAATCGAACATCATTACTTTTACAATTCGAATGAAACCCAATTACATTGTTCTACAAAAATTGTTCAATATGGGCATTATCAACGTTTAAGCAAACTTGCGCGCGTCGTTTGAAAGATTCACGAACACGTTCGAAGATTCCTGGTGTGTTACGGATGCTATCACATCCATCAATTATCCTTTGTCGTAAATCTTCGACATCGCGAACTTCACTTCGGTATACTAAGTCCTTGAGATGGCCCCAAAGAAAAAAATCGCATGGGTTGAGATCGGGAGATCTTGCTGGCCACGCAACAGTTCCGCCTCGACCTATCCACCTCCGGGGAAACGCGACATCAAGATATGCTCTAACTTGAAGACTAAAATGGTCGGATGAAGTTTCCCGGTTTCTCTCAAGCGTCTGTCGGCTGCCGTAAATGTTTGTTGATTGGGAATTTGTCGTTGAAGAAAGTGCTCCTGGTACAAGCGCCGAGCTTCCACCACATTTCCCCGAGCCAGTCCATACATAAAATGGATATCTGAGTACTTTGCATTCGTGAAGTAGACCATGATTAGTTCCAGATAAGCTTCCAAATGTGCACGCACGCCATGAAGCACGTTAAGGTACACACATTTAAGCCGTCTGTAAAAAACCTACAACTTCTGACGTTGAAAACTACCCTAATGTTTAGACCAACACAGCATAATTTGTTTTTAACGGAGGTGGATAGGTCGAGGCGAAACTGTTGCGTGGCCAGCAAGATCTCCCGATCTCAACCCATGCGATTTTTTTCTTTGGTATACTGAAGTGAAGTTCGCGATGTCGAAGATTTACGACAAAGGATAATTGATGGATGTGATAGCATCCGTAACACGCCAGGAATCTTCGAACGTGCTCGTGAATCTTTCAAACGACGCGCGCAAGTTTGATTAAACGTTGATGGTGCCCATTTTCAACAATTTTTGTAGAACAATGTAATTGGGTCTCATTCGAATTATTGCAAAAGTAAAGGGGTTCGATTCGAATTATTGTAAAAGTAATGGGGTTCGATTCGAATTATTGTAAAAGTAATGGGGTTCGATTCGAATTATTGTAAAAGTAATGGGGTTCGATTCGATTTTATTGTAAAAGTAATGGGTTTCGATTCGAATTATTGTAAATGTAATGGGTTCGATTCAAATTATTGTTAAATTTAAGGGGTTTATTCGAATTATTGTAAAAGTAATGTGTCTAATTGAAATAAAGAATAAAAGACTGGTCAATTACCAGTACATCTGAACAAACAAGTAACCGATATCTGAGCTACTTTCCTTACCTTTAATTACAATCATTAATAAAAACAAAGCGATTAACGCTTTTGGCCGTTTAACACGTTCACGGTCTTCCACTAGCTTTGAACTTATTTCGATCATTGCCTTATGCTCAATAATCGAAAACAATTGGGTCAAAACCACAATACTTGTGCTATAATCTTGCAAAATCTACTTGTTGTTCGGCCTACTTTTGAGAGCCCATAACGTCGCAACGGAGCGCTTTACCCCAAAACGTCATAGGACTTTTCGGACTCCTTTTGACCCAAGGAACATATCTGTTAATTTGTGCCAGACTTTCCAGAAACACCCTGTATGTAATATACAAACACATTTAATTTTTCTTCAGCAAAGTCATAAAAAATCATGAGGAGACATATGATGAAAATGAAAAACGGGACTTCATCGATTATTACCTTGGAGAAATACGGCGCAAAGAACTCCGAACCTTCACCAGTAAGCAAGTCTCGTTTAAAGCGCGAGAAACATTTTATTTTAACATGCTAACCGTTATTAAAGAGGAGACCCTTCTTGGTAACGCTGGAATTCTGATATTCATCGGAGCTGAAACGATAAAGATTTCCCTCGAATTTTCTTATATGAATATGGCTTCGCATCCCGAGGTTCAAGATAAAGTTTACAAAGAAATAGTTGAAGTTGTTGGTACTGAAAAATTGCCCCAATGGAGTGATCGCCACGACATGCCGTACACCCAAGCTGTTCTCCTGGAAATATGGCGATGGAATAACATCTTTGGTGTAAATGATCCAAGATGGTGAGAATTATAAGAAACATAACTATACATAAACGTGTAATATGTTCGATACCGACGAAGAAACAGATGTATTTTTAAAGAATAACAGACTTTAGTTCAATCAAAGAGAATTTATAATAGGGAGTGGGAACTGAGGAATATTATGTGGCTCAAAAATCACATGATCAACAAAACTGGCCATGTCTATTTCCGGTACTATTTTTTGTGGCCCCTCCCTCTAGGGTGGGTCTAGAATGTTGCGAGAGGGTCTAGGGGAGATGGACGCTACCTTTTCAGGGAAAGGGAAACATCTGACTTAAAATAACTCCAAATGGTGCCAGTCGCCCTCGAAATCGCGAACCCTTATTGGGTAATTGTACAACCAACAGTGATTGAGAGCAAACTTTAAAATTAAAGGAGTGTCATGTGACCGGAAATTTACCTGGCCAGTTTTAGCGTCGCAGCCTACTTGTTTGAGCTACATTGTATTTAGCACTGTCAAGGGCAAGAGCTTTCACTCCCTATTACAAATTCTCTCTGGTTCAATGCAACTGAAGAACTACAACTCTTAAGGAGTAGCGAAATTTTTAAATATCTTATTGAATACCATTCGACGAAAAAATGAGTATATCCGAGGTTTACTTACTAGGCTAAGATTCGCCGTGATACGGTGTCGTGGTCCATGATGTGCAGTTTGCGCACCAACAGATCTTTTATTTATCCTGGCGGCTTTAAGGGTTTCTCACAACTGACCGAATATTATAAATTGGCATTTTCAGGACCACTGAAGACACGAAAATAGGAAAGTTCGACGTCCCCAAAGAAACTGCCGTTCTTTTCTTGTTTCATTCAGTTCATCACGACAAGAAATTCTGGGGAGATCCCGAAAAGTTCAGGCCCGAAAGATTTCTCACGGAAGACGGCAAAAAAATTGATATTAAGAAATCTGAACGAGTCCTGACCTTCTCAATAGGTAAAGAAAGTGAAATATAAGTTTTTATGACCAAAAATTGGTTATAAAAAAGGGAAAAGTCACAAATGTGCACTTCCACCCATTTAACGTCTGCTTGATTGATGATTCAATAACGTTCTTAGATTGAAAATTATTGAAGACTGGTTTGTCTTGCATGACATTGTGTGACTATTTCCTTGATTTAACCAGAAGTAGGATAAGGGACTAGAAGTATTAAGGTAACCAAATTCTTCACTTGGCGAAAGTGAATATTCTTGATAACACACCAGCGTTTTGGCCCTCTGGTAGCGCTTTCTGAATTTTCCCTCCAAAACGTGAGACGCTCGCAGTGGTAGACGGCCGAACTAGATTCAAGGACCCGCGTCCGTGTTCCGCGGCTTTAGGTTGAGGGGGAGGGTGTAGGAAATGTTTTGGATCTCGACCAATTCTTTTCTCTCTAGTGTAGGCGCGATGGAAGCGGCATAAAATCTTCAAATTTGTTCACTAGTGCCAGGATCTATAACCCATGCTAGAGCTCTTTACTTCTAGTCTCATCCTACTTCTGATTTAACGTAACTATGTGTTGTCTACACAATGTTTTATGACACATTCTGCATGCTTAGTTTGACCTTTCAAATTGAGGCAGACTGTAAGAAACGCCATTAATGAATGGAGGGGAGTTAGCCCCTAAAACAATTACGTTAATTTAAGGGTGAAACGATTCTCTTTCATAAAATTTTTATAATTGGCCCCTAAAATATCAGCGACAATTTATGAAAGACCTTCTTTGCAATTGTAATAAGAGCACCATCTAGTACACATATTGATGGAAAATATTTCCCCTATGAAACTGGATATTTTCCTACATAAAAATCGACACGCACTGGCCTAGGTATCTCGGAGGCTCCGGAATAATTTATCTCGCTGTGCATTGAACCTTGCGCGCGGTCGACCTCACGTTTCTACTAAGAAATTAAAATACAGTTAGAAAACGTCTGAATCATAGTGACGGATAGCACTCAAGCATAGAAATAAACATGGGAGGTATTGAGGCACAATAGTTCCTATTGGCTGTATGTATTCTTGGTGTCTAATATATCTAATCTACCAAATGATGTGTCACAAGTTCGAAAACTATAGGAAATACTTCACTATGGTAAACCTCATACCTTAACAAATTGAAGAAACCTTAACAAATTTAGTTTACAGCACTGAAAACTGTCATACTTATTAATTTTTCGTTATTTATTTTATTTTTTAATTTTATTTTAATAAATCTGGAAATTTATTATTAACAGGCAAGCGTAGTTGTCCAGGTGAAACATTGGGAAAAGTTAACGTCTTTCTATATTTTTCTGCTGTTCTTCAAAGATTCAAGATTTTACCACCACCGGGAGGTTTGGATACTTCACTTCGCAAGTCTGTCATTAATACAATAGAAAACCCGACTATAAGGTTTGAGTTAAGGTAAACGCTTCGCTGCTCTCAATATAAGAACATGTAATCATTTAAAAGAAGGGCATAATTTAAACGTGCTTCATAAACAGAGAAATGCTGATTAGATTTTAATTCGCAGTACTGACATAATCCCCTAATTTCATGCATTACCAATACATTGATGTATTAAACCATAAGTTTATAAGATATGTTCCATAAGTATGTCACTACCCATACTTCGTAATGTTAGAGGCTTAATGAGAGCTAGTTCAAGAACGACGTGAGAATTGACTACACTCGGTTTTGCAGTCCATCCTCCTCTTTAGTCTGTACTAAGCCTTTGACAAGGCCTCACTACGCGTCGCTTTACAAGAATCTATGACGTTCACCTACGTCACTTCATGACAAGCTCTCATTAACGACTGACACACTTATGGAACATATCTTATAAACTTATGATTAAACAAATGACTTAATTTTCTGGCTGACCAAAATAAAATAAAAGTTTAATTTTTTTCGAGTTTCATAAGAATCTATTTGTACAGGTTGTATATTTCCAATCCAATGTCATACTCCTTCTTTGGTTGAATAAATGAAATTGAAATAAAAAAGAATTAGTGTCGAGTGTTTTTTTTTCTCCCTAGAAGAAGGCTCTTATGTGTTATATATCATTGAATCAACGATAAGAACAAGAGTAAATCAAGCCTCGGAGTATTGAGAATTTTTCACTCGTTCATCCTGCGCCCGTTACATTCATTCCAATTCCTAAATATGTACCCGATTACGCCAAAAACCGGGTTTAAAGGGTTGAAATAATTAAACTAAGACAGATCTCATTTCTTTGTCAGACACGGTTTTTACACTAATAAATACCAAAAACGTTATATTAAATATAAATGGTTTGTTAATTCTATGATAATATTTGTATACAATGCCTGTCTTAAATGCGGAAGTGGAGTATGTAATACTAATTCTTAAATTGTTTGAAGGAGACTCATCGAGGTGGCATGAAGAACCATAAATGATTTTTGTTAGGACTTCAACTAAGCAGAGCGTTAACGTTAGTAGAGTAGAACAGAAATTAACTACTGTAATTCTAGAGGGCCGAGAAAAGCTAACCCTCATCCTCGCTAGACACAAGAAGATCGTTCCTATAGTCTACTCCCGTTGACTATGAACTAATACTGCCTATCTCAAATGACTACATATGTTTTAGTTTCTCTATAGTTCTCTTACACAATGGAGCGATCAAGTACTGCAAATGTGATGTGGGCCTAGTTCTAATCAGTGCAGTAAGACTAATTATTTTAAGGGTAGGCTCAGTAGTTGAACCGCTTCAATGATATCGTCCGACTCAACCTCAATGTACCACAGCGTATTCGAGTTTAAATCTTCAATTCTTGATTAACTCTTGTAAGGAGCCTTGAGCCTTGAAGTTAAAAAAAAGAAAACATTTGACGACTGCCAAGGCCATGTAAGATGACAAATTGAGGCCCTGATATATTCGGTCTTTTTCCAAAATCATTTTAACGTTTGGACAAAAAATGGATACAACTCCCTACCTAATCCAAATGTTCACTATTTGTTTTATATTAGTGTTAAAGAAATTGCTGTTTAAAATTCGGTACAAAGTCAAACTACCACCCGGGTCCTTAAGCGTGCCATTAGTTGGCCATTTTCCATTTTTTGATCCAGACCGACATCTTTATTTACATAATCATGAGTGAATCATATGATTAACTCATGACATAATCTTAGTGTCAAGTATGGGAGTGTTTTCAGGTAAGATGTGAGGTCGTTTTCAATGCATAATTCTGGCCTGAAAAGAAGGTGACGTGTTGAAAGTGACAGTATAGCCTTTTTTTCTTTAGTCTTACATCAGGTAGACTTTCTCCATGAGCTCTGATTGGCGAGAAATTGTTGGAAACGGCAAAAAATCTAAAAGCGCATTGTCTTCAACTTCTTTTTGTCACCGACGTTTCCCGTGACCAACTTGTCTCTGATAACCCCATTCGCAAGTATTCAACTTTCTGGGATGGACACGTCACGTTGACCTAGAAATTAAAGTTCTGTTTAAATCATCGAGTAATTTTAGAAGCGAGCAAAAACAAGTTGGGAAATCTAAATAAACCTCTCCGAGTCGAGAAGAGGGCTAAGTAGACGAACGAAAAATATCACCTCACCACAATTCTGTCCCTTTCACTTTCCCTTCAATGACGAACGAAAAATTTCATACTGCCAAAGGCGGTACTGTGACACGCCTACTACAACTACAACAGGGCAAACCAAACTAAGAGCCTCATCGTAGATGTACATCATACGATGTGGCTAAAAAGGGTGAATTTCACGAAAATAAGAGTTAAAACTAAATCAATTGTTAGCATAATAATTTTTTGAAAACTTTAGAAAAGTTTCCATCACGCACAAGGATTCACTCATGCGGCAAATTTAATAAAAGTAACGCTCGAATGCGGAAACTCAAAAATGCGCAGCAAAAACTGAGAAAATAAGTCCTAAAATTAGAATAGTTTTATTAATTCCATTTCAGTCTAGCCAATCTGTTAGGACCGCTCACAACTAACCAAATTCAACTCAAATCAAAATGAAATTCTGTCTTTAATGTATCGAGAAAGAGGACCCAAATAGCCACATCTTAACGCATTTGAACTCTTTGTCTTTAACACGGCACCTACTGCGTTATTTAACACGTCCACGAGTAGAAAGTAAGGAAGAAATAAAATATAATGAGGGTTTAAACAGGAAAATTCTACACAGCTAAATTTGGTGAAGTATGTTTTTTTGCATTTAAATTTTAAATTTTTGCCCCTCACCAAACAATGTTCGTTTTTGCTTACGCCAATCACAAGCCCTTTCACGATCTTTTAAATGATTTGGAAAATTTATTTAAACTGCTTCAAATTTATAATCTACTGTTGCCCTCTCTGTACTTCAATTGAAAACATAAAACTTTATCTTCGTTACCAGATATCGCCGGATGTTATAGTCAATTGGAAGAGCTCTAATATGAGACAAAGTAGAGCCGAGTTAACAGTGTTTTAACTTAATACACACGCGAATGAACAAAATACTTATTTGCATCATACTGCGAAAATGTTTTCGCCTTAATTTTTCTTGGTGAAGTAAATGGAACCGTACATGTAGGTTTGAAAGACTTAAGTATTTTGAGTTAAGCCACTATTAGGGAAAATACACATATCAGATCAAATCCCTTCTTTCTGTTATTAAGAAAATATGACTCCCGTATTCTTAATGAACGATCATGGGCATGGGTGTCCCAATTCTTAACATCTAATATCTGGCACACGAATTGGAGTAAATATAAAACACTGGCACGGTGGCACCCTTATAATCATATTTTTGGTGCACAGCAGACTTAGTTTCTCTAAGGCAAAAGAGTAAACTCAATGAAGCCGAGTGAAACGTTCAATTTCCAAACCGTCAAATGTAGCCATAATGTAGAGCGGTTTATAAATAATCTAGGAGAGATATTATTTTTACCGAAATTATTAAGTTGTTCCAGGCTTTGATGCCACTTGAAATTTAATTCCATTTAAAAGTTATTTTCTTGGTTTCTGGTTTTGGAAGCCAGTCAAGAACGTAGTGTTACCCGTTTATTTTCAATGATATACTTCAGACAAACGACATCTTCTTGGTGTTGTAATATTCGATGTTTCCTTAGCTCTATCAGAGTATTTTCTTCTTTTAGTGATTAGTTTGGCAATCAATTGTATGTAGAGCATCTTATTCAGAAATATTGTTTGAGTTCGTTTTACAATAGATAATTTAACCATACTCAAAAATTTGTTTAATGGAAAAAATTATAGATTAGGGGGAGTTTTTAGTGTCTAGACATAGTTCTAAATGAAGCTTAGTAGCCATATTTTGCATTTTGCTTTTTAGCCACATCGTATGAGGTACATCTACGATGTGGCTCTTAGTTTGACCTGCCCTGTTGTAGTAGTAGTAGTAGTAGTAGTAGTAGTAGTAGTAGTAGTAGTAGTAGTGTCACAGTCCTGCCTTTGGCAGTACCAAATTTTTCGTTCGTCATTTTTGAACGTCGAGAGAAATTATTTTTCTTTTTAGTTAACGTTACAGTTTACAGGTGGAGTTTTAAACTTAATACAGGGAAGAAATTTTTTTTTACTTTTCTTCCTCCACGGAGAATCGAACAGCGGACTTTTCACTTGCCAGCCCAGTACTATACAGCCTCGTTTTGTTATATAGTTAATGTGAACATTGTTCTTATTAGTAGCTCCCTTACATAAAATGCCAAAGAGATCCCTCACTCAGTTTATATGAAGAATAAAGTTGCTAGGGGTGGTTTTCGTTTCCATAAAATTAATCACAGATTTTGACGAAAAACTGGAAAATGTCCATTGAAATCACGTGGCAAATTCTACCAGCTTACCCACTTTGTCCCTACCCTCACAAAAATAACTATACGTTTGTTATATTTCAAAATGCTCTTAAATGAAAGCCTCATCTTTTATTAAGAACAATTAAGTTTTCATAGTCTTAATTACATACTCTGATTTACGTCGCTTTACCCTTAGTACTTCATGTACGGCGCCACGTTCTTGATCTAAAACATTTAATTCTTTTGCGGTTGGTTCCCCAACAAGACTGCGCCGACAACAATAAGAAATTAAGAAGTAAAAATAATGAACGTCGAAAGAGCAAAATACTATAGAGCTCCCTTCTTTGAAGTAAGTTTAAACCATTTCATGATTTGCTATACTGTTCAAAGATAATGTTACAAGTCCAATGGAAACGAATTCATTGAACTAAGATAATTCCATAGATATGTTCAGCCTTGTCGTTCATACACATCAGCTAATCATGAATCACTTGAATGCGTGAATTTTTTAATTAGTTTTCGCCATATGTTATTTTGAATGACCAAGAACCGCTTTCCGGCTGTATGATCGAATTTCTCCATGTTCTACAAATATTTGACAATATCAAGTAATTAAGCGTAACGTTAATGCTCTGCTTTTATGTTTTTCCAGGGATAGATAGACTTTTTTAAGACGGAATAAACAATGTTTGGCCTTTACTTCAGTCCGACTCATAGACGAGTATATAGCCCCTTCCTTCAACACGTAACCAAAAAATTAAATTATCTTATTGGCTCATTAAAACTACGTATTGGTGACGTTGCTGACAAGGAGGGCCAAAAATACGTAATTCCTGTTTACCTCTTGCGTTGTACCATAGCCCACTCGATCACACGCGTCACGACGCAAGCTGCTCGCGCTATAGCGGGAGTGCGGATCGAGTGGGCTATGGTTGTACAGATAAGCGTCTTCACAGGGGCTCAAAATGGAGCCGTCTAAATGCGAGGGTCCGGTATTATTCGGGAATTGTTTTTAATAGCAATTAAGAAGGTAGTTAGTGAATTTGGTGCCGGTGTTTTGGATTTGGAGTACATCTGTAAGGGTGAAAAGTGATCGCTAGTTCTTTCTTAAGCCAAGCATGTCTACTATCCTCATGATTTTGTAAACGAATTTCATGAAGTTAATCAAGGCTTAGTGAATGGGCAGGAGTTTTGTGAGCTTAGTGTTTGGTTAAAACGTGTTCGTGCTGTAATATCTATGAAGACTTTTACTCAATTCTAACTCACTTTTAATTTTCTTGGGTTTTCCCCGTTTTTTTTCACTTGCAAGCGTAACTTCCATTTTTAAACAATGTTATTTCAAAAAATTACAATCTGAGCCCATTCCAACTTGGCAGACGAAGGGGCAGACGACGTTTATTTGACCCGGATATACATACAACGCCATAACGAAAATAAGACCCGCCTCTTCTTTTATATCCCTCTGTCACGTGTAAGGGGGTCGTGGACTTGGACGCGCACCCGAATAAACCTTTACCCATTCCGTCTTAAAAAAGTCTATCTATCCCTAGCTTTTCTTAATAACCGCAATCATGAATATGTTTTTCAGCGTCACTCTTATCCCGAATGCTGAGAACGTTACGGGAGTTCAAGTTAATAATTCGTGGAATGGAATGCTAGGAATGCTCCAGAGAAATGTAATCTATATCTATATAAATCAAAGTCCTGACTAACTGACTGATAGACTGACTGATTATCAACGCCCAGCCCAAACCGCTTGCCCTAGAAGGCTGAACATTCGCAGGAACGTTACTCATAAGTAGTAGGCGCGTACCAAGAAAGATTTTTCCAATCCGCCGCCATCTTAAAAAATGGCGACCAGAAATGTAAAAAAACTTCTCTATGCAACCGATTTCACAAATATTTATTACACTGGTTTCCTTTAACCTATAGACGGGCTGAAAGGTCTTTTGGGTTCGATTTGTTGCTATCTTTTTAAGTGGCGGCCAAAAACTTAAAAACCCTTCATAACGGAATAATGTCTGCATGGAAAGTAATAAAAAATGTCCCGACGGTCTGACGGGCAATGCCGAGTGCCTTCGCTCCTAGGGTGCTACAAAAATATTAGTCATCAGTAAAATCTACCCATTCTTTATATCATTTTGATGGAAGTTCTTATTACACGCGAGCGACGCTGCTGGTAACAGCTAGTTTAGAATATAATTCCAAATATATTCTGAGCCAAGAATTTTTTCTCGATATTAAGAATGTTAACAACGCTTTAGAGTCTTCTACAATCCACGCGTACTTTGTAACGAAATATCATGGTTAGGCTATACCGCTGATAAAATGGGGAAGCTCTCATATAAGCGGTTCCCGTATGAGTGGATCCCATAACCGCGGTTCCCTAATGGTTTTCCAAAAACGCAGTTTACCGTTACGGCAGTTTAGCTGTTCTCGTAAACGCTGTGTACCGTTGCAGCAGTTTTCTAAAGAGTAGTACAACCGTGGTGTGAAAAACGATAGCCCTTTTGATGGTGCAAATTTTGTTATTTGAATTCAAATAGTACTATAAGTCAGGTCAGGTCAGGTTAAATATGGCAGGTTAAATTTGCTTATTTCTACCAAAGTAGTCTTTATGTTACGCTCGGTTTGGCTAGTTTATTTGAACCCCTATATTATTTTATAGGTAAGGTTACGTTTCGTGATTTAAATCCCAAGAGTATTAGGTTAGGTTTTATTATTTGAAACCCAATAGTATTATGTCAAGCTAGGTTAGCGTATAATTATCTAGTTGTACTAAATAGGTAAGGTAAACTGTTGGGTTAAGCATTACTATTTTCCAAAACAGCAGCTGCTATTTCTAAAACAGCAGTTTTGGGTAACGCGGTTTTTTTTGTGATTTACGGTTTCGGGAACTGTCTTCTGGGAACTGCTGGTACAAGGTACACTTTGTCATTTATTAATAAATTTTAACGAAAATAATTCGGGCCAAGTTGATTCGAAAATAAGTAGCTATGAGTCTTATATGGAGATTACGTGTCACGTAAGATGGGAGGATTAATTTAGAGTCCCAGTTTTGTCATATTCTTATAGTAATACGTGTTAATTCTTGAATGTTTTCTATACGCAGGAGGGAGATTTTTCACTATTACCTTTGGCATTAACCACGGATCGTTTCAATTCCTTTCCTACTTCGCACCCTTTTTTGTGTTCGAGAACCCAAATATTGTTCGGAACAAATCCATCAAATGAAAATAATATCTTCTCTGTTGTCGATAAATGGGTAACTTGTTTTTCTCAATTTACTTATAACAAATGTGGATGAGAGGGAAAGTATGACAATGGCCATAGAGCCTGTGTTAAAAAACGCGGACATCAAAGTTTCGCCAATAACTATTTAGTTTACTAGTGACTGATGGACTTGCAAACTCGCGATTGAAAGTAGTTCAGACATTTATGCTCCTTGGTTTAACCATAACCCACTCGATCACGCGCATCACGACGCAAGCTGCTCGCGCTATAGCTAAATTACCGAGATTACACAATAGCAGACGACGGTAACCGCGTAACCGCGAATTAACACAAGACCTATTTTAAGGGAGTGAAAAGTCCCAGTATAGCTACGCCAATAAAACGGTCAACTACGGCGAAACTCTGATGACTCGCGACTTTTGGCCATTTTCATACTTTTCCTCTCATCCACTTTTGCTTATAATTATTTGAATCAAAGACGTCAAGTTTCACTTTCGTAAAGATTATCAGTCTTCATAGCTACAGAATATATTTTAGATTAAACTGAATATTCTCTGCAAAAATATCCTTCGTTTTGGTTTATAATGTTAAACATCTTGAATCGGTTGACCTATGTTATTCTAAAAGTGTTGATATTCAATATATTTAGATAGTTCTTCTGCTCTTTGGAGTTGCTTTGCTGATTTACATGGCGGGGAAATTAAACTCTAAATATGGCAGAGTGAAATCCGAACTTCCCTTCATGTTTTTGTTGCAATGCCTTCTGGGAACGAGTAAGAACTTCTAGAGCAACGCTATACTCACTAAACAACTGAATTTAATTTCAGTTCCTCAAAGTTTGAATTGCAACGGAGTTGCTCGTTTTCTTTCTGTCTCGTGGAGTCTGGCGTCTTTCGTTTTATTGGTTTTCGTATCCTCGGAAATGACGTCACAGTTTTCGAGTAAATCGGAAGCGCTTCCCTTCAACACCATCGACGATGTATTCCACTTTCCTAATGCGAAGCCTTTGCTGGGAAAAAACTCGGCACATACCAATTTCATTCAGGTTAGGCTAATATAAGAATTATACATCACTTAATTATTCTGTAACTAGAAGTCCTTCGTGGTTCTCGTCTTGGGTTTAAAGAAACGTTTTTTAATTTGTTTTATTTTCGATTTAGAAAAATGCATTGATTAACACAGCGTATGCGGAAGTAATGAAGCGAGCAGATGAGACCGGAGATTCGTGTTACCAGACATTTGGCACTTTAACTGAGAACGACAACATTCATTTAGGAGTTGAAAATCGAGAAAAATTTATCATTTCTACGGATTTGCTTCATTGGAATATTATCAAGACCCGGCACGCTAAAACAGGAAGCTGCAAAATGAAACTAAGTCAGCCATTAATGATAACCTACTCGGTGCTGTATTTCAAGCAAAACATTTCGCAAACTCTGATCAAGACCGTCAACAAAAGGTTAATTGTATTATAAAAAGTTCTAGGTTTATGGTGGAACTAATTTCACTATAATTTTCAGACTGCGACAACTGACCGAGGGCGATTGTTTCGAGGATCTGAACCCGTCTTTGAAGAGCGAATTGCATCCCTGTCAGAAAACGGAAATCCCTGATCCATTCGTCGTCATTAATGTTTCCGCTTTCATGGTCATTTTTCGCGTTTGTCTCTTGGGCTTCTCCGCGTCCATTATCACGCTCGTTCTCAAAATATACGTTGACATGTTAAAATTTAATACGCGAGCTCCTTAGCTTATCGGTGTCATTCCTTTAGACCGACATCACTCCTTCAAAAGTACTTAAAACATAACAAAATGAATAGTGCATACAAAATCATATCCGTCTCGTACAAAATCTTTTTTGAAAAATTCTCTGCAATACTGATGATTTTCAACTACTGCAATATTTAATAGATGTAATTCGGCCTCCACAGAAATGTCATAAAATGTAAGGGAATTTTAGTTGCGACTGCAATTAGTGTTTCTATATCGCCTCGAAAAATCAGCGCGGCACTTGGCTAGACCATCATATCAGCACAATTTCAAACCACTATCAAAGCTAAGCCGATGTCACGAGATTTATATCATGAAAAGCTTCGAAAATGAGTGACATTAATCAAAGTTCACTTAGCAACGAAGGACTAACTGGCCATGAACAAGCAACAAATAGTCGATCCCGTAATAATGTTATTAACGCTCTCGTTCTCCTTTTGAACTTAAGCGTAATCTGAATTTAAATAATTAGAAATGTAAAATCTTATTAAATGAAAGAATCTATACGGTTTTGTTCGTCATTATTTCCCTTGAAAAGTTATCGCTGACTTTTAAACAGTCAGATTTCATCGTTCAGATATTTACCTGAAATGTAGAAAAGTTTATTAAGATGGTCCAGCTCTCACAGATAACAATGTATAAATTCATTGATCTACCAGTAAAATTGATAATACGTTTGTTTATAATGTCTTTCTACTTACTGACAATATTCGAAATTGCTGTCCTTTTTTCGCACTCGCCTTTCGTTACCTTTGCATATTTCCAATCCAATACTATACTTCCTCTTTGGTTGCTAAATAAAAAAATAACTTAAAAAGTTCTCGAGTGTTTTTCTCCCCCAAAGATTTTATTTTATTCAATCATCGATTAGAACAAGAGCAAATCAAGCCTTGGAGTGTTGAGGATATTTCACTCGTTCATCCCGCACCCGTTACTTTCATTCCAAATCCTAAAGATGTACCCGATTACGCCAGAAAGGGCGTTAAAAGGGTTGAAATAATTAAACTAAGATATTTATAGAAGCAATTTTTTCATTTATTTGTCAGGTACGGTTTCCACCTTAGCAGTTTAACCAAGGCTGTTTAAATCGCTAAACTGGTAAGGAAGGGAGTTTCGAAATTATTTGGGGCAACCAGTTCCGAACCGACTCCCGTGTAAGTGTGAACATAGCTTTAATGGCGTGACGTGGGCCTATTCTTAGCTGCGCAATAAGACTGACTAATTGTTTGATCTATGTGTAGCCTCAGTAGCTGAAGATATCGTCCTTTTCAACCACAATGTTACAGCGTATTCGAGTTTTAAACCTCGAGGCTTGATTAACTCTTGTTAAGAGCCTTGAAGAACCAAGCTATTTTACGACTGCCAAGGCAATGTAGCTGACAATTTGAACCCACGGGATGTGCGGCCTCATTTTTGTGTCCTTCAAAAATCATTTTAACGTATTTACGAAAATGGATACGACGCCCTATCTAATCTTCTTGTTCACCATCGGGTTGATATTGGCGGTAAAGAAATTGTTGTTTAAAATTCGGTACAAACTTCCACCCGGACCTTTGAGCCTGCCATTAGTTGGTCATTTACCATTTATTGATCCAGACCGACATCTTTATTTGCATAATCTTAGTGTCAAGTATGGAAGTGTTTTCAGGTAAGGTGTAAAAAACACGAAAATATTTAATTTCTACGGATTAGATTAATGAATACTGTTTAATGCTAATTAGTGATCGAGTATGTGCAGAGAGTCAATTTTGTATTCCACTCTCTGCTAAAAGAAAATAAAATGTTTTAAAAATAGTAAAAATTAGACCCTTATTGGTCTCATTTTTAGTGTTGCACTACAGCCCATAGTCGTCCTTTACTCAGGGACCTGACGCGTTGAATCTAGAAAGAAAACCAAATTACTCTGATCGTTTTTAGTGCCATTGATAGAGTAATGATTCAAATTTGATATATTTATTATTTTAATTGGACTTTCGAAGAAAGAAAAATTTTAACCCAGAATTTTCTTAAACCGATATAATTTATGAATAATAAAACATTATTTATATTTATACATCTAGTTAAAATTGACTTATGAATAATTGTGGATTGATAAGATTCTATTGCACTCTAAACTAAACCTTATTTTAACATATGTTACGCAGCTTGTACTTGGGAACACGACTGACTGTTGTCGTTTCTGACTTCGAGAGTCTTAAGGACATTGCTAATAAAGATGTCTTTACTGGAAGACCGCCGCATGTTTTCGAATGCAACAATAAAAATCCACGTGAGCATTAGTGAAAACCGATGTTGTTAGTCTTTCATTATGCATGTAAAACCTGTCTCTTCTTTCTATTCTCGAGAAACGTATGAAGCAAAATAAAATTAACGGTAACCCAAAGGTCGGTGGTTCAAATCCACACCTCGGGGTGGTACACGGAATAAAATCATCCGCAACCATGAATTAGATTGGTATAAATTCAATTTGAATAACCTATGCCATCCGTCAAGTTACGGAGTAGCCACCGATCGTTCTAACCATTGGTGCGTTGAAATAAGGCCTAGCTGAATTACTATGAGGTCGTAGACCTCTTTGGTTAGAGCGTGGGACGGTAACTCGGAGGTCGGTAGTTGAAATCCACCCCGAGGTAGTTGTCATCTTTCCACCTCGGAGTGGTGCACGGAATAGCAAAAGAAACCGCTTGATATTTTTCAAAAACGAGTTCTATAATAATTTTCAGATTTTGTTGAAATGTCTGGGAAGGACTGGAAAGAACAGCGGCGGTTCATGTTGGCGTCATTGCGAGAATTGGGCATGGGTAAAAGTTCCGGAGAACTCTTAACCTCTACGCAAGTTACGAATTTTTTGCAATCCCTGAGGAATTCTATTGGGAAAAACGTAAACATCCGGGATGCTCTTATGACAGTTACAAACAACATTATTTTTGCGATGATGATGGACAAAGAGTATAATTCAGATCAAAAGATAAAGCAAGCCCTAGACGCCTTTCAGTCGATTGGGCTTGATTTCTTTGTGGAACGAGCCAAACAGTTTTATTATCCATTCCCGAGAAGGATAATGAGTCTGACATCGAATGCACTTAAGACTGGCATGGCTCTCATTCTCGATTTGGAGAAAGGTGTAAAGTAAGATAATCGGTTCATGGAATATTAAAATCTGTTTCTAATTCCGTTATGATAATCTATAAATTGCAATGGAAATGTGCAGCATGATTCTTGTTACCAAAAACGGATTTATGTACTAGGAACATAGCCTTAGCACCATCCTCGCATACTTTATTGAGAAACTTCGTCTGCTTATATTTTGACTCCACCCACAAATTCTGTATATAGCGACTTCTAGAGATCGAAAATGTCATTCTTATCTCTATTTTCGTGGTTAAATTATTTTTTTATTTTTTATTTTTCGAAATTGCGCCAGTGGTAAAAAAGCAAAGTGGACAACAATGCGAAATAACTCCCGATTTAGTCTAATTAAGTTTTAACGTTAAGGATATATATAATTGATGTTTTTTTAAATATTTCCTTTAAGTATCTGGTTTTTCTTTCTTTGTACTAAAATTATTATTGTAGTACTTTTATAAGTTATTATTATTATTTACTTGCCTTATGCAATATCTATATTTAAAGTCCAAAATATACGAGAATAAAGCCGATAGATGGCGAGCACGAGTTTTGAAATTATAAGCCACTCCCATCAAAACTTACAAAGTACTCGAAGATGGGTAGAGAATTTGCTACGTTCAACGTTCTTCTTACATAAATCCGTTTTTGTTGACTGTTGTTACAAATGTAGCTTGCGTTAACTTTGATAGCAGCATAAAGACTAGGCGTTAGTTACTGTAAATGGAACTTTATATTGCGATTTCTATTAAATAATTTTTTACAGTGAAGTGGTAAAATATCACGAGGACACATTTGATGAAAATTCCAAACGGGACTTCATAGATTATTACCTTGGAGAAATACAGCGAAAAGAGCTTCGATCCTTTACCAGTATGCAAGTCTCGTTTAAAGCGCGAGAAACCTTTTATTTCAACACGCTAACCTTAATTGTAGGAGAGACTCTTCTTGGAAATGCCGGAATTCTGATATTCATCGGAGCTGAAACGATTAAAACCTCTCTCGAATTTGCTTACATGAATATGGTTTTGTATCCCGAGGTTCAAGAGAAAGTTCATCGAGAAATTGTTGAAGCAGTTGGTACTGAAAAATTGCCACAATGGAGTGATCGCAACAACATGCCTTACACCCAAGCTGTTCTCCTGGAAGTTTGGCGATGGAATAACATCTTTGGTGTAAATGATCCAAGATGGTGAGGAATATGAGAAACAAACGCGCAGTATTTTTGATACTGACGACAAAAATAGATTTTATGACGGTTTTATCAGGAATAGATGTATTTTTAAAGAAGCAGGAAAGAATAACAGAGTTCAGTTCAATTTAAATATCTTATTGAATATCATTTGATGACGTTGACGTGAACGACGAAAAATGAGAATATCCTGCTTACTAACTAGACTAAGAGTCGCCGTGGTATGGAGCTTATTCCATGATCCTTACTTTGCTCACAAAAAAAGACCTATTATTCAACCTAGCTTCTTTAAAAATATATATGTTGCGGGTTTCTCACAACTGAACGAATATTGTTAATTTGTATTTTTAGGACGACAGAAGACACGAAAATAGGAAAGTTCGACGTTCCCAAAGAAACTGTCGTTCTTTTCTTGTTTCATTCAGTTCATCACGACAAGCAATTCTGGGGAGATCCCGAAAGGTTCAGGCCTGAAAGATATCTT
This sequence comes from Phalangium opilio, assembly GCF_054372755.1. Classification (NCBI taxonomy): domain Eukaryota; kingdom Metazoa; phylum Arthropoda; class Arachnida; order Opiliones; family Phalangiidae; genus Phalangium; species Phalangium opilio. The sequence continues at coordinate 6,271,775 of NW_028324166.1, forward strand.
ACTGAAGATGGGAAAAGAATTGATAATAAAAAAGCTGAACGAGTTCTGGCATTTTCATTAGGTAACTTAAATAAGTATGATACTGAATTGTGTAAATTAATGGAGGTGGTTTTCTGAGAAATGTGTACTCTTCGTCAACCACGATGTTTTAGTATTTCCCGAAATCGAAAAAGATCAAGCAATAGGGACGTTTGGTGAAATGTAATACCAACGGTCGCCTAAAAATCGCCGATGTGCTAGTGCGCAATTTTCTGACGCATCGTACTGAGGCAAACGGCAGTTTTTTCTCTGGCATCTCATGGCGATTACATTAGAAAATGAAGTGTTTCGCTCCTATCATGCGCAGTTAAAACAAACCCCTTATAATAGATACGTGACCTGCTACATTTCGCGAAGAGATACAACTATACAGACCAAACTTCCCTTGTTCTATCGTATTTGTCGAAAACGTTCCACTAGCAGTAGAAAAGGAGAGGCATTGTACTCACTTGTTTAGGTTGAAAACCATAATTCTTAACTCAGACATCGGGGAAAAGAGTGATTAAAAATTTAAAACTTATCACAGGGCCTGCTGTATCAAATTTGTCACAAACTCGTACACACTAACTGCTTATACTGATGAGAATTTTAATAAGAACAAAGTCTTTTGTGTATGTTACTTTAGGCTAAATTTAATACATCTGGAAATTTATTCTTAACAGGCAAGCGTAGTTGTCCAGGTGAAACATTGGGAAAAGTTAATATCTTTCTGTACTTTACTGCTGTTCTTCAACGATTCAAGATTTTACCACCTCCGGGAGGTTTAGATACTTCAATTAAAAAGTCGATGATTAACTCAATTGAAAACCCGACTGTAAGGTTTGAATTAAGGTAAACGCTAAGCTGCAATCAATTTAATGATGAGAATATTATTAAAATAATGACATTATTCATAAACATATCTACAACCAGTGTAGATTAGATTTTAATTTGCAGTTTTGATATAATCTCCTAGTTTCTATATGGTAATGTGTAAATGTGTTACTTAACATTGATCTATCAATAAATTACTAAATTTGCATATAAATATTAATATTTCTTGGATTTTGGTAAATAAAGGCCTTTCTTTCGTGCGGGCTTATTGCGCAGGTCTACAATTTTTTCCCCAATCAGTGCCGCGAAGGAGAAGGTTAAAAATATGCAATAAACAGCGGTGAAATTAGAAAATGATGACATTTTAAGTTCAGGGTCTTTAGCTTCAGCTGAAGAACTACGAGAACATTTTCGCCAAGCTCCAGATATTTCCATTTCAAGCCACTTTTCAATCAAACCCGATTCGGTTGCTCTTCGAACCCTTAAAAATAGAATCAACTGTTTTTAAATTGACACAAAACGAGGGTTCTGTAATTATTTACAGATAGGTAAAGTGTCTATTTTGAAAATTAGGTTGGATCTAAACAGAGAGAATTTATAATAGGGAGTGCTAAATACAATGTAGCTCAAACAAGTAGGCTGCGACGCTAAAACTGGCCAGGAAAGTTTCTGGTCACATGACACTCCTTTAATTTCAAAGTTTGCCCTCAATCACTATTGGTTGTACAATTACCCAATAAGGGTTCGCGATTTCGAGTGCGACTGGCACCATTTGGAGTTATTTTAAGTCAGATGTTTCCCTTTCCCTAAAAAAGTAGTGTCCATCTCCCCTAGAGACCCTCCCGCAACATTCTAGACCCACCCTAGAGGGAGGGGCCACAAAAAATAGTACCGGAAATAGATCTGGCCAGTTTTGTTGATCACGTGATTTTTGAGCTACATAATATTCCTCAGTTTCCACTCCCTATTATAAAATCTCTCTGGTCTAAATAGCTGTAAAATTTAAAATGTGTTAGCTTCCATTCTTTTTAATACGTTCTTCCAGATATTATACAGACTTCAAAAACTTATTGACAATTCTATTTGGTAAAATCATAGAACAATTAATAATTACCATTTCCAAATTTTTTCGTATTCTTCATCTGGAAATCCTTTACGAAAAGCGATTGCAAAATTATGTGGAAAGAACTTCTCCTTTGAGAAATACAAGTCTCCCAATTCTGCTGAACAGGTTCGGGATACTTTTGACATGGTTATATAGATTTCATTCAGAATAACTGATCTACCCAAATGAACCTCCCTCAAAGTATCCTTGGAGAACAATTTATCCATTGGTTTAATTCCATCCACCTCATTCACTCTCTTCATAACGTTTTTAATATCACTTGATGGAGAGGACTGTTTTAAAAAATTAAATAGATTTAGCTTAAGTGAACAATCTTACGTTACGTACCAAAGTATATTTTTGATACAACCACATAATATAAAAATTAAAGGTAGTCTAAATTTATCATAGGAAACATTTTCGTCAGCTTCCCCGCACGGTGAAAAATGATTGCAAGTATATTGTCGCCTATTTTTCTAACGCTTTGAAAGAAAATGGACGAGAAAGGTTAATAACCTCAAAATGCTAGGGTAAGTATCGAAAATGGGCTTGTAGTCGTCCACAGCAAGCGTCTCCTCCCGAGGAAAAACCACGACGTCTGCCTTGCTAAAATCTAACGTTCCTTACTCCCTGCTAAAATTATATTTTTATTGTACCTCTATTTTTTACACAATGCCAAATTTTCCCGAAGTGGCGCCTTAAGAGCCACTGCTATTTTTCCCTCTATATTTTTGTATAATGCGAACTTATCCCGGAGTGGCGTCTCAAGCGCCACCGCCGATTATTATTTTTTAGATAAGCGATAAAAATTCGCGGACCGGAGAAAATAAGAGTCTTTGTCAATACCCGCGGCGTAAGATGTAGATTGTTTTTCTTTGATTTACTAAACGTTTTGTTGTGACATACGCTGGATTTTTATTAAGCTGGTAATTATGATTTTTAATCTCAGTCTTGGAACCTTCTTAGTTTAATTAGTTTCTTTATGTATCGTGAAGTTAGGCCCCCTTCCTACATTTTCATTTTACGGTTTAAGGGGAGGATTTCGGTATGAGTGAATAAGGTCAAAGATCATTTTAGAGCAAAATCAAGCACACAATTCGATAGTGCGTAAAATTTAGATCTAAAATAACCCCCGTTTTTTACAAATTTCAAAAAAAAAAACAAAAAAAAAAAATTTTTGCAGTATAGCCTCAGTATAGGTGAACAAGGTCAAAAATAGTGTGGAAAACATCAGAGAGCCAATAATTTGCCACCTTTTCCAACCAAACCAAACCAAACCTAACCTAACCTAAGCTAACCAAAGCTAACCTAAGCTAACCAAAGCTAAGCTAACCTAAGCTAACCAAAGCTAAGCTAACCAAAGCTAAGCTAACCTAAGCTAACCAAAGCTAAGCTAACCTAAGCTAACCAAAGCTAAGCTAACCTAAGCTAACCAAAGCTAAGCTAACCAAAGCTAAGCTAACCTAAGCTAACCAAAGCTAACCAAAGCTAAGCTAACCTAAGCTAACCAAAGCTAACCAAAGCTAAGCTAACCGAAGCTAAGCTAACCAAAGCTAAGCTGACCTAAGCTAACCAAAGCTAAGCTGACCTAAGCTAACCAAAGCTAAGCTGACCTAAGCTAACCAAAGCTAAGCTGACCTAAGCTAACCAAAGCTAAGCTGACCTAAGCTAACCAAAGCTAAGCTGACCTAAGCTAACCAAAGCTAAGCTGACCTAAGCTAACCAAAGCTAAGCTGACCTAAGCTAACCAAAGCTAAGCTGACCTAAGCTAACCAAAGCTAAGCTGAACTAAGCTAACCAAAGCTAAGCTGACCTAAGCTAACCAAAGCTAAGCTGACCTAAGCTAACCAAAGCTAAGCTGACCTAAGCTAACCAAAGCTAAGCTGACCTAAGCTAACCAAAGCTAAGCTGACCTAAGCTAACCAAAGCTAAGCTGACCTAAGCTAACCAAAGCTAAGCTGACCTAAGCTAACCAAAGCTAAGCTGACCTAAGCTAACCAAAGCTAAGCTGACCTAAGCTAACCAAAGCTAAGCTGACCTAAGCTAACCAAAGCTAAGCTGACCTAAGCTAACCAAAGCTAAGCTGACCTAAGCTAACCAAAGCTAAGCTGACCTAAGCTAACCAAAGCTAAGCTGACCTAAGCTAACCAAAGCTAAGCTGACCTAAGCTAACCAAAGCTAAGCTGACCTAAGCTAACCAAAGCTAAGCTGACCTAAGCTAACCAAAGCTAAGCTGACCTAAGCTAACCAAAGCTAAGCTGACCTAAGCTAACCAAAGCTAAGCTGACCTAAGCTAACCAAAGCTAAGCTGACCTAAGCTAACCAAAGTTAAGCTGACCTAAGCTAACCAAAGTTAAGCTGACCTAAGCTAACCAAAGCTAAGCTGACCTAAGCTAACCAAAGCTAAGCTGACCTAAGCTAACCAAAGCTAAGCTGACCTAAGCTAACCAAAGCTAAGCTGACCTAAGCTAACCAAAGCTAAGCTGACCTAAGCTAACCAAAGCTAAGCTGGCCTAAGCTAACCAAAGCTAAGCTGGCCTAAGCTAACCAAAGCTAAGCTGGCCTAAGCTAACCAAAGCTAAGCTGGCCTAAGCTAACCAAAGCTAAGCTGGCCTAAGCTAACCAAAGCTAAGCTGGCCTAAGCTAACCAAAGCTAAGCTGGCCTAAGCTAACCAAAGCTAAGCTGGCCTAAGCTAACCAAAGCTAAGCTGGCCTAAGCTAACCAAAGCTAAGCTGGCCTAAGCTAACCAAAGCTAAGCTGGCCTAAGCTAACCAAAGCTAAGCTGGCCTAAGCTAACCAAAGCTAAGCTGGCCTAAGCTAACCAAAGCTAAGCTGGCCTAAGCTAACCAAAGCTAAGCTGGCCTAAGCTAACCAAAGCTAAGCTGACCTAAGCTAACCAAAGCTAAGCTGACCTAAGCTAACCAAAGCTAAGCTGACCTAAGCTAACCAAAGCTAAGCTGACCTAAGCTAACCAAAGCTAAGCTGACCTAAGCTAACCAAAGCTAAGCTGACCTAAGCTAACCAAAGCTAAGCTGACCTAAGCTAACCAAAGCTAAGCTGACCTAAGCTAACCAAAGCTAAGCTGACCTAAGCTAACCAAAGCTAAGCTGACCTAAGCTAACCAAAGCTAAGCTGACCTAAGCTAACCAAAGCTAAGCTGACCTAAGCTAACCAAAGCTAAGCTGACCTAAGCTAACCAAAGCTAAGCTGACCTAAGCTAACCAAAGCTAAGCTGACCTAAGCTAACCAAAGCTAAGCTGACCTAAGCTAACCAAAGCTAAGCTGACCTAAGCTAACCAAAGCTAAGCTGACCTAAGCTAACCAAAGCTAAGCTAACCAAAGCTAACCAAAGCTAACCAAAGCTAACCAAAGCTAACCAAAGCTAACCTAAGCTAACCTAAGCTAACCTAAGCTAACCTAAGCTAACCTAAGCTAACCTAAGCTAACCTAAGCTAACCTAAGCTAACCTAAGCTGACCTAAGCTGACCTAAGCTAACCTAAGCTGACCTAAGCTGACCTAAGCTGACCTAAGCTGACCTAAGCTGACCTAAGCTGACCTAAGCTGACCTAAGCTGACCTAAGCTGACCTAAGCTGACCTAAGCTAACCTAAGCTAACCTAAGCTGACCTAAGCTAACCTAAGCTAACCTAAGCTAACCAAAGCTAACCAAAGCTAAGCTAACCTAAGCTAACCTAAGCTAACCTAAGCTTACCTAACCAAACCTAACCTTTTCGGCCTCTTAAGTGAAAATGAGCCCTAACGTTAAACATCAATATTTTGGAAAAGGTGGCAATTCTTTTGGGGGATAAGACTTTTTTTTGGAGATTTGAAAAAAGCGGCGGCCATTTTATTTCTAAATTTCACGCTCTATCGAATGGTGTGCTTGATTTTGCTCTAAAATGATTTTTGACCTTATTCACTCATACCGAAATTGTACCGGTTTCGTGTTACGTAATTTGTGAACAGCCCAAAACAAATAACTAAGGTCCTTTCCAAAATCAATGCTACATAGTTCAAAGTTTATCGCAACTAGAATGGCATATAAGTTCTACGTGTGTTTAATACGACACAACAGAAATCCTACCTTAAAGAAATCTTCATATGCCACACCCTTCCATATTAATGGTTTGACGTTTATTCTCGAAACGAGTTCTTCCAAGCTGTTAATTTTATTGTCATCAGATTGTAAAACCATGCTTGATTTGAAATGGCCTTGGAATGCGTTCATTAACACTAGTACAGTGAGCCACCAAAATCATCGCAAGACACGTGCGGAATTTTGAGGGGGATCTTCCTTCGATGCTACAAGTATTGAAACAAATTAAGAGCTAAAATTTCATTCAAATTAATTTTCAGTCTAATTTTTAATCGGATATAATTCCAAGTCTTTGACAAATAACTAAGTACATAATGAAGGGAATAATGCATGAATACCTTCAAGGAAAAGCATGCCGTAAAAATCTGTAGCGAAAGTCATGATCTTCAAAGGCCAGTTCACTTTTACATTGGAAACGAACTCTATTAGCAGAGCCACGCATACAATTACGAACCAAAATAGAAAAATCACTATCCACACCTATAGCATGAAAATATATAAACAATTACTGTAAAGTATATCTTGAAGATAAGTAGAAATATAGAAAGTAAGACATTGGGGTGGATCAAAGTCTTCAGTGGTGCCCTCTATGATATCTACGATCCGTAATACTAGCCAAATCATTCTTAATAAAAGGAGTATGACCTGCCCACCTTACTGAAATTTAAAACTGAACATGCACTATAGTCAAAACTAACCATACACTGATGTGGAAAAAAGCCTAAGTAATTCCCAGTAGGACGTTTACAATATGAAGTCTCACTATCTCAATATCTGTTGGTCGCCCGAGGGTAGCTTTGAACCTAAAAGCTCTCTTACAATGCTTTGCAATATATAGAAATTATAACTGCTCTCAATTTTAATAATCGAGTTTAAAAATGGTATTTCTATTTTGTGATATGAACTATAAAGTGAGCATGAGCTCTTTGTAGGATGAAGCCTTCAGATCAGTCTAATGACGATACCAGGGGTAAATAACGAAAGGAGTTAGAGACGCTAGCTTCCGTAGTGTAGAATACAGTGGGACTTTCAAACGTAGACACAGAAAAGAGAAAACGCCTCGGCCGCGCCGTCTATAATTCAAAATAAGTATGATATTTTCCAACCAATAGCGTGGCAGCAAAGTTTCGAAAGTCATGCTGGGATATCGATTTCCTCCTGTCTGCTAGTTTTCGTCTGCTACTTTCGTCTGCTAGTGTTCGTCTGCTTACGACTAAGTGACAATTAGACTTAGAGTAAAGTTTATTCATTAAGGTGCACTTGAATTAGAAACATGCAATCTTAAAGTTGGTTAAATTCCTTTTTCGATAATGAAATGGAATTAAAGTAGTTTTTGCATCCTTCAATACAGTTTTAGTTGTTTTAATTTCTTTAGTCACAGATACAGTCGATGATCCTGATCCCACAGTTCCCACTGGCACTGACTCGAAAAAATCACTAAGCCTTAGCTCACTGGGCCGACTCTGTAACCGCGCACTTACGGCAAAATGTTTGAACACATTTTGAGGATTTCCCCGGCTTCAAATTGCAAATTGTTGACTTATCTTTCTTCTTTAAATCGCTGTTTACTCGCGATTGAATATAATTCTGAGAGAGCGGTAGCTCTCTTAGATATGACTTCATACTGCTCTTAATGTATAAGGAGGGTTTTTTGTTTGGATGTAGTTTTTTTTGTATTGCATTAACTGTTTTGAAAAAATTCCACAGAACTACATTTCTGGCCCACAATATGCGGTTAAAATTTCAAAGAGATCCATTAATTAGTTAATTTTATAAAAAATAAAGTTGCTAAGGGTGGTTTTCATTTCCATAAAATTCATCACACCTTTTGTTGAAAAACAGGAATTTTTCCCATAGAAATAACATGGGAAATTTTCGGAAAAAAACGATCCGGTGGCTCCGATGTTAGAAAAACTATACGTTTGTTAGACTTGAAAACGGGTTTAAATGGAAGGTACAACACCTAACATTCCGCTAAGCAATTTTCATTGACTATAATTAAGTCTAAGTATGTTTAAATTTAAATTTTCAAAACCATTCCAATCTGCGATATTTAAGCAGTGTAAAGAGACAGTTTATGATGTTAGCACTTTTAAAGCTAGTTGGTTCATATTTCGTGGTGGTTGAAAAACAAGGGGACCTAGCTTTGTGTGAGCTAAAAAGTTAAGTTGGAAAAGGTCCCCCCCCCACTAATAAATTATGTAACCAACTGCCTTTGGTACTTGTGGGTACTTGTAGGTACTTGTGGGTGCTTGTAGGTACTTGTAGGTACTTGTGGGTGCTTGTAGGTACTTGTGGGTGCTTGTAGGTACTTGTGGATGCTTGTAGGTACTTGTGGGTACTTGTGGGTGCTTGTAGGTACTTGTGGGTGATTGTAGGTACTTGTGGGTGCTTGTAGGTACTTGTGGGTGCTTGTAGGTACTTGTGGGTGCTTGTAGGTACTTGTGGGTACTTGTGGGTGCTTGTAGGTACTTGTGGGTGCTTGTAGGTACTTGTGGGTGCTTTTAGGTACTTGTGGGTGCTTGTAGGTACTTGTGGGTGCTTGTGGGTGCTTGTAGGTACTTGTGGATGCTTGTGGGTACTTGTAGGTACTTGTGGGTGCTTGTAGGTACTTGTGGGTGCTTGTAGGTACTTGTGGGTGCTTGTAGGTACTTGTGGGTGCTTGTAGGTACTTGTGGGTACTTGTGGGTGCTTGTGGGTACTTGTGGGTGCTTGTAGGTACTTGTGGGTGCTTGTAGGTACTTGTGGGTGCTTGTAGGTACTTGTGGGTGCTTGTAGGTACTTGTGGGTGCTTGTAGGTACTTTTGGGTGCTTGTAGGTACTTGTGGGTGCTTGTAGGTACTTGTGGATGCTTGTAGGTACTTGTGGGTGCTTGTGGGTGCTTGTAGGTACTTGTGGATGCTTGTAGGTACTTGTGGGTGCTTGTAGGTACTTGTGGGTGCTTGTAGGTACTAGTGGTTGCTTGTAGGTACTAGTGGTTGCTTGTAGGTACTTGTGGGTGCTTGTAGGTACTTGTAGGTACTTGTGATTGCTTTTAGGTACTTGTGGGTACTTGTGGATGTTTGTGGGTGCTTGTGGGTACTTGTGGGCGCTTATGGGTACTTGTGGGCGCTTATGGGTACTTGTGGGCGCTTATGGGTACTTGTGGGCGCTTGTGGGTACTTGTGGGTGCTTGTAGGTACTTGTGGGCGCTTGTGGGTACTTGTGGGTGCTTGTAGGTACTTGTGGGTGCTTGTAGGTACTTGTGGGTACTTGTGGGTGCTTGTGGGTGCTTGTAGGTACTTTGGGTGCTTGTAGGTACTTGTAGGTACTTGTGATTGCTTTTAGGTACTTGTGGGTACCTTTGGTTGTTTTTGGGTGCTTGTGGGTACTTGTGAGCGCTTATGGGTACTTGTGGGCGCTTGTGGGTACTTGTGGGTGCTTGTAGGTACTTGTGATTGCTTTTAGGTACTTGTGGGTACTTGTGGTTGTTTGTGGGTGCTTGAGGGTACTTGTGGGCGCTTGTGGGTACTTGTGGGCGCTTGTGGGTACTTGTGGACGCTTATGGGTACTTGTGGGCGCTTATGGGTACTTGTGGGCGCTTGTGGGTACTTGTGGGTGCTTGTGGGTACTTGTGGGCGCTTGTGGGTACTTGTGGGTGCTTGTGGGTACTTGTGGATGCTTGTGGGTAATTGTGGGTGCTTGTGGGTGCTTGTGGGTGCTTGTGGGTACTTGTGGGTGCTTGTGGGTGCTTGTGGGTGCTTGTGGGTACTTGTGGATGCTTGTGGGTGCTTGTGGGTGCTTGTGGTTGCTTGTAGGTACTTGTGGATGCTTGTGGGTACTTGTGGGTGCTTGTGGGTACTTGTGGGTGCTTGTGGGTACTTGTGGGTTCTTGAGGGTGCTTGTGGGTACTTGTGGGTGCTTGTAGGTACTTGCTCCGGGTGCTTGTAGGTACTTGCTCCGGGTGCTTGTAGGTACTTGCTCCGGGTGCTTGTAGGTACTTGTCCCGGGTGCTTGTAGGTACTTGTCCCGGGTGCTTGTAGGTACTTGTCCCGGGTGCTTGTAGGTACTTGTCCCGGGTGCTTGTAGGTACTTGTCCCGGGTGCTTGTAGGTACTTGTCCCGGGTGCTTGTAGGTACTTGTCCCGGGTACTAGTAGGTACTTGTCCCGGGTACTAGTAGGTACTTGTCCCGGGTACTAGTAGGTACTTGTCCCGGGTACTTGTAGGTGCTTGTAGGGTAGCCCTGACTATATTTTGTTTAAGATTTTTAGCTTAATATCAAACAGACGTTAGTTTTTCCTACATAAATGTTTGAAATTGACAATCTCGGATCGTCTTTGTGAAGTTTTAAGGATATCCGAATTTCATATTGGCCTTATGAATATTTTGAACTAAATGTTAAACGGACATAAATCAGCATTTTTAAAAATCTTGTAAAATTGTCAATTTGGTCCTATTTCTGGGGTAAAAAATTGTATTATGTTAATTACAATAAGAATACAAACTTTTATTGATTTACGTTTTTTCAAGTATCATTATAAATAAATGTCTGATTGAGCTAAATTTATGTTCCTCTTTATATATGTTTCTGCTTAGTGCAGATTTTGAAAATGTAAAACAGTTTCTTAACATTCTTAATTAAAATGAAGACTGAAGGAACAGATATTAATCAAAAATGTCTTGATTAGAATCAAGACCTAAAAAGTATCGATAAGACTGAGGTTATCACTTGTCTGAAGGATCAGATATTAATTTTTCTTTTTAATTGAAACTTAAATGCATGCTTAAGAAAAAACAACGTTCCATTACCGTTTTCCGTTGAAATATATTATTTTACTGGTAATCAATTTCAAAAATTTACTTATCTCGGCTTTTCGACCACAATTCCATTCCCCGAAAACATTTTATCATTACATTAATTACTTTTGGGAGATAACGTGTCAAAATAACCTATAAAACAATAAAAAAACTGTAATAGCGGTCTGTTTAGCCATGACAAGAACCTTTTAAAAGTTTCAAGCACTATATTACCCTTTCGAGACTAACAGCACCTGAGCAAACTATAGCTTAACCTGCTACTAGTACGACCAGGGAGAATTGATGTAAACTGGAGTTGAAATTTCATCATGTGCGACCTCGGCCTTGAAACTCTCCCATAGTCCCAGTGTGTGTAGAACATAATTTTTTCGCTGTTATCTGCCAAAATCAATCTTTCTTGGTAGTGCCGCCTCCTCACTTGAATTTTTCATGATATATTAAGGTTTGAACGAACAAAATTCTAGATTACCATTTTCACTACTATGTCCCTCTGCTAACTTGAAGCAAACTTTCCTCTCTTTTTGCTGCTCATTACCGGTGCCATTCCCTTGACTTTCTGTTCGTTATAACTACTATCATGAGTTTATTTAATTGAAACCAAAATATAAAAAAAATTGGATTTTTTTCCTTTTGTGCTACTTAGAATTTACAAATGTATATAACGTTGTCCGTGCCATATCAAATAGTCTCTAACCATTGTTAGAAACTAGAGAGAGAAATTGGGCAGTAACACTGATCATGCCCTGAACTGTGAGAAAGAACAATACGACGGTTGACTAAAGTACACTTGATATTACATCATTTTGCAAAACCGCGAGTAAAAATCTTAGTGTCCCTATTGAATTTGGCACCATTGGTTTTAGAATAATTAAAATTTTCCACTGCGAAGCGTGCCGGTCACGAATGGGGATGTAACGTCTTTAGGAACCTTTTAAAACGCAAAATCATACACGTACTCTCCCAATAGTAATTAATGTAATGATAAAATGTTTTCGGGGAATGGAATTGTGGTCGAAAAGCCGAGATAAGTAAATTTTTGAAATTGATTACCAGTAAAATAATTTATTTCAACGGAAAACGGTAATGGAACGTTGTTTTTTCTTAAGCATGCATTTAAGTTTCAATTAAAAAGAAAAATTAATATCTGATCCTTCAGACAAGTGATAACCTCAGTCTTATCGATACTTTTTAGGTCTTGATTCTAATCAAGACATTTTTGATTAATAACTATATTGGGTTGATTTATGAGACGACTTTACAACATCGACACCCGCCATTTTACTTTACCCAGAATACCTTGCGGCGCGAGATTTTAAGGCAAAACTTTTAAGGTTCTGGTCTTATTTACAATACAGTTCCAAAGATGGCACTACGTTAGTTACAAATTCTATGACGTTTCAAGGTCCCACTGTATTCTACACTACGGAAGCTAGCGTCTCTAACTCCTTTCGTTATTTACCCCTGACGATACTCAACCAAAACGAAATGTAGCTTACCTCCCAGTCGAAAGTCATGAAAAAACCAAAGACATTCATGGTCTCTGGACCAGAATGTTCACCACCCAATATGGCCAAATAAAGAGTAGCAACTGGAGGGGAATATTTGACAACAGACCAACGACCAGGTGTTATGACAAGTGGCGATAATATAATATCCGCCTCCTGTAACGAAATTTAAAATCAAAAACTTAAAGCAATTTTAAAAACCTTATGGCAATGCGGAAATCATCAAAAGTGCATTTTTTCTTTGAAACGCTAAAGTTACGGAAACAAACTGCTAGTTGTTAAATAAACCAGGAATGTATAGAACCAGAAGTGAGATGAGAATGGAAGTGAAGGGCTCTAGCATTGATAGTAGATCCTGGCACTAGTGAACAAATTTGAGGATTTTAGGCCGCTTCCCACGCGCTAAAACTAGAGAGAAAAAAATTGGTCGAGTTCTAAAACATTTCCTACCCCTTTCCCCTCAACCTAAAGCGGCGGATCACGGACGCGGGTGCTGGAATCTAATTCGGCCGTCTACCGCCACGAGCCTCTCACGTTTTGGAGGGAAAATTCAGAAACCGCTACCAGAGGGCCAACCGTTCGTGTGTTATCAAGAATATTCACTTTCGTCGAGTGAAGAATTAGGTTAGTTCAGTACTTCTATTCTCATCTCACTTCTGATTGAACCTATAAGGTTTTTAACGCTATACATTATGATGCATTGATAATATTAGGTGATCGTAATTTTTTACAATATCAATACTACGTTAACATATTGTTTACATTTCTGTTCAACATTCCAACCATACCGGTCCAGTTGCCGCTTGAAGTCATTGTACCATGTTGACGATCCGCTGGGAAATGCCACGAAAATCTGAGCAGAATGAGGATTATTTAAATGGGCAGATCGAACACCGACGAAAAGGGTCTATAACAAACGAGCTAAATCAAAATTTTCAGTAGGCGTGTTTTAAGCAAATAGATTTTATCCGACTTGAAGATGAACAGAACGCCCTTTTTTATTTCAACAGTTTTTAATTAGTACCCTAATTACGGAACAAGTGGTTCCTGGCAAATTAAAGACCACTTTTTACCTCTTTCAGTAAGCCTAGAATCCTAATAAAATTTGCCAAATAGATATTTTCAAAATCAGAATGATCGCCCAGTTATAATTGCGTGATCAGCTTTCCTAAAACTCTTTTCGTTGCATTTATTTTATAAATATGACAATGTGAAATATTGCATTCTTTCATTAACTTACTCGATGTTCAAAGCTTGAATAATAAAATTAAATAGTTTTCCATATGGTCCTTCGAAATGATTAACGGAAGTAAACGGTGCTCTTGTTATCCAAGGTGGTGTCTGCAAATGTTAAAAAGATTGAAAAGCTTTCGGAACCGATCGATAAATAAATAATTTGACATTGAAGAGTAATTGGAGGATTTTATTAAATAAAACTAAAGGTTCCATTTCCATGGGTACAGTGGATTTATTTCGACATATACTTTCATTAAAATTTAAATCTAAAACTGTCCAAAAGCAACATGAGAGAAACATAAGAGTAGAATTTATTTAGATATCGTTGTGCCCTACCGAAGGTAACTGCGTCATCTTAGTTTCTTATAAGCTGTTACTGAATTAAAAATAATGAAATATTTACGTACATTTAGATAGGTTCCTTTTAAATGAAATACATCAGCTGAATTATTCATAATGGAACGACGAGCGACAGAGTGACAAACTGACAGAGTTGCTTGAGTGTTCTAGGTTCTGAAAAAATCAAATTATTGATTTATAAAGTCCGCTACACATAACCTAGAAATAATCTTTTGGAAACACTAAGTTTCCAGCCTCAATATTTTTCTGTGATTTTGAGGGTTATTTATCAAATTAACTCAATTAGAACATGTGTGTTCCATTACATTATCCATTTAAGTACTAAATCTTTGTACTTAAGTTACAAATTAAAAGCGCTGGATCACACTTGGTTTCTCAGAAAACACTATAGTTTGAAATAGTGTACCATTCATCGAAATAACTATGACTACGTAACTCATCCTCCAAACTGAATTTAAATTAGAATCAATTTCATAATATATGCTCACTGATAATTATTGTTCATTCGCGGCCATCTTCAAAAATGGTGGCCAGAGACATTACCAACACTTCTCACGCGATAAATGTTTTGACTGTACTACCAGGGATAGATTTAATTTTAGAAGTAAGAATGGAGAACGGTTAGTATTTACTTCTGTCCGACTCATAGCCCAGTAAGGAGCCCCTCCCTCAAACAGGTTACGAAAAGTTTAAATTATCTTGATGGCTCACTTAAGCTACGTTTTGATGACTTTGCTGACGGGTACGGTGAAAAATACGTAGTTTCATTTTACCTCTGTCACTATGACCCACCTCTTCTTTCATTCCCCTCCGTCCCGTGGAAGGGGTCCAAGACTTAGACGCGCGCCCACATTACTCTGTTCTCCATTTCTACTTCTCAAACTAAATCTATCCCTGCTACTAATTACCTTGGTTTACGCAGTATTCAAATTATGTTGTTTGACAATTGAATGTTTATACTTTGAATTAGATAAATGCTATAAACATATTTTTTCTTTAAATATATAAGAAAGTTTATCATTTGCTTTTCTATCTATCACGACACCCAAAATTTTTTAAACCAAGACAAGTAGCTTTATTTGTTGATGTTACCTTTTGAGTGTAACGATTTATATTCAGTGCAACTTATCAGCAGCGAAGGATGGGAATTAGCACGATGTCTAACGTAACAGAAAAATGACCTTGTCACAGTTATCATGTTCTATAGTGCCAGTTTTTGAGATCATTATATCGATATATGTGAGAATATTATGAAATGGTTCTCAGGCCTTGGAAAGATATTTATGGATAATATGACAAATCGAATTTTAGCAAGGTTCGTACGAAACCTGAATAAACCAGTATTTTTGCAAATGGAGAAAAATGGTCAGCGGTTTTTTTGTCCATAAACTACTAACAATGCTACTTGGCGTTTACCGCGTGTTTAATATAGAGTAGAAACCGTGAACAGGATTATGTTCATGTAGACACGAAACACTTTATAAAGATTCCTTCTATGTGGATGTTTTTAAGATACTAACCTCTTTTGTACCAGGGATTGATTTATTTTTTTAAGACGGAATGCACAACGTTTGGCTTTTACGGCAGTCCGACTCATAGCCGAGTATATAGCCCCTTCCTTCAACACGTAACCAAAAAATTAAATTATCTTATTGGCTCACTAAAACTACGTATTGGTGACGTTGCTGACAAGGAGGGCCAAAAATACGTAATTCCTGTTTACCTCTGTCGCTATGACTACGACCCCTCTTGCGTTGTACCATAGCCTACTCGATCACGCGCGTCACGACACAAGCAGCGCAGCGTCCGCGGATCGAGTGGGCTATGGTTGTACAGATAAGCGTCTTCACAGGGGTTCAAAATAGACCCGTCTAAATACGAGGGTCCGGTAATTATTTGGGAATTGTTTTTAATAGCAATTAAGAAGGTAGTTAGTGAATTTGGTGCCGGTGTTTTGGATTTGGAATACATCTGTATGGGTGAAAAGTGTTCGCTAACTCTTTCTTAAGCCAATCATGTCAACTATACTCATGATTTTGTAAACGCATTTGATGAAGTTAACCAAGGCTTAGTGAATGGGCAGGAGTTTTTTGAGCTTAGTGTTTGGTTAAAACCTGATTGTGTTTTAATATCTATGAAGACTATTACTCAATTCTAACTCACTTTTAATGTTCTTGGGTCTTCCCCGTTTTTTTAGTTGCAAGCCCTATGTCTTGTTGTGTAACTTCCATTTTTAAACAATGTTCTTTCAAAAATTACAATCCGAGCCCATTCCAACTTGGCAGACGAAGGGGCAGACGACGTTTATTTGACCCGGATATACATACAACGCCAAAACGAAAATAAGACCCGCCTCTTCTTTCATACCCCTCCGTCACGGGTAAGGAGGTCGTGGACTTGGACGCGCACCCGAATAACCCTGTTACCCATTCCGTCTTAAAAAAATAAATCTGTCCCTGACAGTTAGTAGTATACTGTGCACTGTTTCTTTACATTTTCTCCATGTTTCTTGTATTTATTAGCCCAGTTGGTAGCCTAATACATTGATATTATGACACCACTTTACCTAGTTAATCTGGCACACAAATATCTCTAGGCGATATGCGAAACATTAATGGTTCAAATTACTGGATTAACGTTGATTAATTGAAATTAATGAATTTGGATTCAATGATATACATACACAGCATAATCAAATATCGCGAGTAATTAATGTTATACCTTTTGATCTCTAAACTCCTGAACTTACCTTAACGTTTATTCTTGAGAGATTTCTCTTCACAATAGAATTCGCTTGACAACGGCTCTGAACGAAAGGTGTATTTCCAAATACCAAAACAAACTTTAATAAATATGGAACATTCAACCATTTCGACACATCATTATGCATTGGCGTCAGATCTACATCCCACTCTCTGTTTTGAATATATTGACATTATCAAGAGGTTTTAACTGAGAGTATGAACTTTCATTGTCAGGTGTTTTCTTAACTTCTCATCGAAGAGAAACAACAAATGATATAATATTTTTGCCAAGCACCTGCGGTTTAGCTTTTTGGGAGGGTCAATGATCAACTGTTCGTTAAGCGCGAAGCGACTGGACGTGGAGTGCGTAAGAGTGGGGGATCATGAGTGTTTAAGGCCTGGAGAACGTGACCTATAGGTCTATTGGTAAGCTGAAGTGAATTATCTCCACAAATAATTTAGTTCGAGCCCTTTAACATCGGTCTACTCTCTTTAATCTACACTCTTTGCTCTTTTTGTACGACCGTCAGTCATATTTGTTGTAACTAAATTCGCTGGAGAATCTTGTGTGATTGAACGATTTCCATCCAATATCATCAGCTAAAGACTTGGAAAGGGACTAAGACTATTTCTATTTACTTCTCTTTCAAGCCTCTAACTACCGCAAGATCGATGTTTGCATAAGCATATTGATTGTTGCAAAATTTCTAAACACAAATCAGAATCACTCATATCACCATTAAATTTCTATCATTTATTTAAGTGTTCTTTATGAATATTTTGCTTTTATTTTGCGACACTTTATTTATTTCTAAAAACACAGTGTGTAAGAGATCAGTGTATAGTGAAAGTTAAATATAAAACAAAAGGATCGAGAAAGAGTTCCAAAGTTCAAAATTTTTCGTCTAAGTTACATTTTATTAAAATTAATCCAAATGAATTTACACGTTAACCAGTGATTTTTTAATGAACCGGTTAAATAATTCTACAGCGCTAGATTTTACAAGTTTGAGTAAGGTTAGTTTTTTTTGAAATTAACTTGTCCGCCTACAATGACCACTCGTTTTCACTTTTTTGTAACGACCAATATCAATTGTCAACGATTACGTTTTCTCTATGGGATATAGTACATAGTATTACTCCGCGGATGGTTTGTTACTTAATGAAAACAGAGAGCTTTTATAATAGGGAGTGGAAACTGAGGAATATTATGTAGCTCAAAAATCACGTGATCAACAAAACTGGCCAGGTCTCTTTCCGGTACTATTTTTTGTGGCTCTAGGGTGGGTCTAGTCTCTAGAATGTGGCCCCTCCCTTTAGGGTGGGTCTAGAATGTTGCGGGAGGGTATACGGGAGATGGACACTACCTTTTTAGGGAAAGGGAAACGTCTGACTTAAAATAACTCCTCATGGCGCCAGTCGCACTGTAAATCGCGAACCCTTATTGGGTAATCGTACAACCAACAGTGATTGAGGGCAAGCTTTAAAATTAAAGGAGTGTCATGTGACCGGAAATTTTCCCGGTCAGTTTTAGCGTCGCAGCCTACTTGTTTGAGCTACATTGTATTTAGAACTGTCAAAGGCAAGAGCTTCCACTCACTATTATAAATTCTCTCTGATGAAAATGAAAAATAAAATTTATTATAGACGCGCGTAAAGTCGAGCTTGTCTTTCGAAGTCATTTGCAACGGGTGAGGGCGTTCAGTGCCAACTAGAGCATATCCGACAAAAGTCGTCAAATGGCAAATATTGCAAGATAATTTTATCATAGTTTGTGCAATTCGAGCCATACAAAAATCGAAAGGTTAGCGTCATAACTATTTTTGGCGTTTCTTTTAAGCAATGCTACGTATGAAATTGTTCGTTTGCATTTATTGGTCCGACTAACTTGAAACATGGATGAAAAAAAACTAACAGGGATAAATCACGGCGGTAAAATGTTTGTTCGAAACGCACCCTCGCGGCCGAAATTATAAGAACCGGAAACATTCAATTTACCGATTCAATCACGGGGTCAAGTCGGTTGTTTTTTCGTCTGCTTTTTGTACCCACGTAATCGTAACCGGGAATGTTTGCTGTTCTCGCGGTTACGGCGAGCTCAGCCGCCGGCGGCTCGGGAATCGGGATACCGCTGATACCTAGCCAAGGCTTAGTGTAGTTTTCGTCGAGTCTACTATAATTCGCAGAGCTATTTTTCTGTTGGAATTAGGGAACTACTATAAATATTGAGTATAGTGTCTGGAATATTCTTTAGTTAAAACTATTCACAATACGAAAGATTATTTGGGAGTAAGGCACGAAGATCTTATCAATATGGGTAGCTTTTGCTTGGCCTATTTAAGACGCCGTGTATCTGTTTTTTACGAGGAATGTTTTCTATTCCCGCGGCTACGGGGAGCTTAGCCGCCGGCGGCTCGGGAATCGGGATTCCGCTGATACCTAGTCAAGGCTTAGTGTAGTTTTCAAGTCTACTATTATTCGCAGAGCTATTTTTCTGTTGAAATTAAAAAAAACTTATAATATTTAGTTGAAGACTTTAAATGACTCGAAAAGTTTCGAAACTTTAGCTTTAAAACGTTGAATATAACGTATGCAAGTTACCAACCCTAACAAATCATACGAAGATTCTCAAACGTCTAAAGTTGGAATCGACATTTTTAAATTAAAGTTCCCGAGGTTACCACGAGATGGCAAAATTTCTATAAATCTACTTCCGAATTTGAATCGGTAAATGAGCTAAAAAAATAAAATCGAAATCAAATCTGGCAGCCTTGTTGGTAACAAACGTGTTTCCCTCTTAGTAATGTAAAGTCTACGAGTTTGATTTATCCCTGTTAGTTTTTTTTCATCCATGCTTGAAAGCGGTAAAAATGCTTAAACGTAATGCGAGTCGCGTTAAAACTCTTTTCGTGAAAAGACGAAGCATAAATCATGGACCAAAAACAAACATGGATATATTTAAAAAGTTACTGAATTATTGCATGGCGTTTTTGAAACTAAGTTTTTACATTGGTGTCGGGTTAATTTGTTGCATACAGTTGTACATATTTTTGACTGTGTACTTGACGTATCCAACAAGCGTCGATTTGTCCATCGACGAAGACAGTGTATCATCCATACCAGGAGTAACATTTTGCGACGCAACCACGTAAATTTATTTTTTTACCAAGATCAAAGGCCTCTTGCTTATACTTTAAACATACCCAGTTTCACTAGACTAAACTCTTATTCCATAGACCTTTTCACACTTAGAGCGAGGGTGAAAAGGGGGTAAAATTCTAGAGAGGTGAGCATGCGCAGAAACAATGTTTTGTTGCCAGTCGTATTTATGTAACCATTGCTTTTACCTTACTAGTTAGGCATTAAGGCATTTGAGTTTATTTTTATAAAACAGTGTTGTATTAATGGTTGTAAAAGTATAAATTCAACTTCCAAGAAAAATTTTATCGAATTCAATTAATAGACGTAAAATTGGGGTAGTTAATAATATTCTACAGACCAAATTGGGCGCCAAGGCTTACGAGCGTGTTATACGCGGCGCTTTCGGGTACGGCATCCGCGATGTCCGCCGATGAAGCGTCGATCCCATACGGTCGCCAAGGCTTAGTGAGTTTTAACCAATTATTATCATTGCACCGTTTCCATTAGAACTTAAAAACTGTTTGTTTCTTAACATGGTTTTAATTTTACTCTCTCGTTTTAAATACTAGGCGTTTTATTTTAATATTAAATTACAAAACGTTCTAAAACACGCCCATCGTAGTTTATTTTAGACGTTAACTCCATTGAAGTGTAAAACTCATGGCAACAAACTTGCAACTGCTCATGCGCGGCCATAAGTGTGAAAAGGTCTATTGGCAGCATCGCTGTGTCCATAAAAAGTAATCGCTGTTACGATCTCTTCCATTTTGGACATGATATTTAAATTTAGACGAATAAACTTAATACGTAACATAATGATATTATTAACCAACACATTTAAATTTTCAGGTTTCGGAAATCTGCCTTGGAAAATATGTTACGAGTAATTTGAACATTTAATAATTTTCAACGCTGATTTAAGACAAGAAAATGTAATTTAGATGAACGCAAGTATGGAAAGTATCGAACAAACCATGTTAACACGAAGATACGAGTTGGTGACAAAAGAGGAAGACTTGATAATGATGTTAAAGCTTTACATGGATGACAAAACCTTTTTAAATGCCCAAGAAAAATGCATAAAGTATATACTCATTTTAAAAACTCTCACAAAGTAATAATGCAAATCCAAGGGACCAAATAAATTGCGGAGGGTGCTCTGTGTCTCATCACGAGTTATTATAAAAATGCTAAAACCCAAAAGAAACGCATCTCTTCATTCCCTACCGCAGGGCAGCGTTCATTTGTTGAAAGTTACGTCTCGGTCGTATCTGCATTTTTAGAAACGTATCTCTCAAATCAAGGTAGATTCAGTAGAGAACGATGCAAGTCACAACTTTGGCGAAATGGTACTGGTCCCTTGGAGTTGTTTCACTGTCTAACTATTGATGTTAAAGCGAGTTTGCCTCTGAACATTTTCTGGTTATGAAATGATTCAAAGTTTTCTTTTCTATTCATTCGCGATATTTAACTAAATACTTCATAATTTTCTTTGACAAATGTATTAGGGAATCAGTTTGGATCCTGTTAGGGACCAAAAGATCTTGTTGGTGTTTAAACCCAACTTGGAAAGATGCAACTTACACAAGAAACGGAGAATATATTGGTAAGTATTAATGCCCGTATATTCAACATTAATTTTGATAGGCATGCTGCTAAATAATTTGAGAAATATGTCCACTATACTTAACAAAGCCTAGCCAGTCAACTGCATGCCCAATTAATTTAACCCTAGAGTTTTACGCGACTAGAACGCAGTGCTGTTGGACCACAGTCTCTCTTCTTCAGCCAAGGTTCAGAAAACGGTACTGTGCCCTTCCCCGGTTGACATGATTACCGCTACCCTCTCACGGCGCATGCGTTCATTAATCCTCCTAGCTCTAGCATCATCAGCTTGTTTATAGTTTTGAATATCCCTCGTTAACAACAAGTATCACGTGACGCGTGTCTTTACCAACGGCTTGCGGGTCGACAACTCGAAGTTGCGCGCCACTGCATGCTGTATCAGCTTTGTTTTTTTACTTCTCCCTTTCTAGAACAAGAGAGATTTAATAATAGGGAGTGGAAACTGAGGAATATTATGTAGCTCAAAAATCACGTGATCAACAAAACTGGCCAGGTCTATTTCCGGTATAATTTTTGAGGCCCCTCCCTCTAGGGTGGGTCTAGAATGTTGCGGGAGGGTCTCTATGGGAGATGGACACTACCGTTTTTAGGGAAAGGGAAACATCTGACTTAAAATAACTCCTCATGGCGCCAGTCGCGCTCGAAATCGCGAACCCTTATTGGGTAATTGTACAACCAACAGTGATTGAGGGCAAACTTCAAAATTAAAGGAGTGTCATGTGACCGGAAACTTTCCTCGCCAGTTTTAGCGTCGCAGCCTACTTGTTTGAGCTACATTGTATTTAGCTCTGTCAAGGGCAAGAGCTTCAACTCCCTATTATTAATTCTCTCTGCTAGAACTGGTCTCCATTCTTATATATCCTCCTTCCCCCAACTCCACCTTCCGTCACCGGTTCTACAAACCTCCTATATTGTCCTGATTAATGAAGCCTCGGTTATTGTTAAATTTAGGTCTGTCGTTTATCGTGCACATAGACCCTTTGGAAACGACAAATGTAACGTTCCAGAGCTCCAGCGTCGCTTCTGGTTACTTGTACTTGCACAACGACGAGCATCCTCCTTCTACGAAAACATTTAACGTCAGGGTCGTTTCCGGTACGCATTACAATGTCCAATTTGTCAAGACCACGGTTTACCTTCTCCCACCACCCTATCAAACTATGTGCTATAGATACACCGGATATCAATACGGAAAATGGTCAAGGCTCCTCAATAAACAAGTAAATCATCGCTACATCTCGAGTTTCTTTTTGTAATATATTTTGTGAACATTTCAGACTTGCGAACAAGTATGCAATTGGGTAAAATTCCATCAATATTGTAAATGCGTTCCATTTGGAGATCCCATGCTCAAAGATATGATCATATGTGATAATAGCAGTTAGTATAGTTTATCTCCCAATTTACCGTCCGTAAATTACCGGTAATTTACCAAATACCGCGTTAATTACCGTTTTATAATTGACCGTAATTTCACAATGGTAATCTATCGGTAAATTACCAAACAATGTTCATTTTACACTTCGATGATCAATTATTTCTGTGTTTACTTCCAAAATGACTCACCAGGCGCTATTCGCTAACCAGTACTTACATAGTTGCGCTAGAAATTAGCCTTTTAATAAATCTGTAATTAGAAATCAGATTAGAAAGGCCACAGTTGCCGTCTTGGTAGAAAAAGCCACAAATACGTGAAAAGCAGTCAGATAGTGCTCACAATTAAGCTTTGTTTTAAGTAATGGATTGTAAGCACAGGAAAATATAAATTACCAAAAATTACCGACTGAACGGTAATTTTTGTTTTCCCAAAAATTCAATCGGTAATTTACCCGGTAAATTTCCGTTTTTAAAAATTACGGTAATTTCCCATCTCTAGCTCCCTGGTAACATCCATGATCAATAAAAATTTAATGCAATTACAGCCGTATAAAGAGTATCCATGAGATCTAGTGTAATCCCTTATGGAAGGTCTTTCCGTGTATTCGAGCTCCACACAAACAAACATACAAGAACAGATTTACGTAGCTCAAAACTACCACTTTAATGCCCATCCATAGACATTCGACCTTCGAACGATAATTTTTGTACTTTGCTAATTTTAGAAAAAAATCTATGCAACAATGCAACATTCACGAAAGAAATCAAGCAAAATTGTTCATTGATGTGTCGCAAATCTTGTGAATTGGTGTTTCACGACTTTTCCGTTACCTTCTCATCACAGATACACAAGTAAGCGAACCTTACCTTATTAATGCGGCGCAACACATTCGCTATTTGCCGAGTAGAGGCGTTGCTGCTCGTATTATGGGAAGGGCGACGCAGTGTGTCGAATATTCCGTTCACTTTGATTAGGTTAGAAAAGCCAAGAGCTTAAGAGGCGTACGTACTCGCCTTAAGACGAAAAACAATACCTTACTACTCAGGATTCGGCAAATACCGAATGCACAACTAATTCTGAAATAAAAAAACCCCGAAATTATTTAGTTTGTTCAAGAAACACAAGTCGACAATATTCATTGACACCGATAGCGCTAGAAACGTGAGGTATTACCATAATCCAAGGATCAGTGTAAGTACAAATTAATCGGTTCTGTACACCGTCTATACTATTCTTTGCCATTAGAATAGTTTTCGATTTTGCAGACTGGAGATGTATTCAGCAACGTGGGCGGTTATTTGGGATTATGGTTAGGTTTATCGTTTCCATCGGTATACAATTGCTTCGAGTATATTTTACTCAATGTTATTCGAAGAAGAAAATATTGAAAAAGAGTTCAACAAGGAACACTACGTTTACGATTTTTGAACTATCAAAGCTGTCACTTTTACCAGTCCCTTTTACGATTGCATTATCCATGGAATCGTGTGCGTCGCCTATTCGCGTGCATCCAATGCCCCCACTAAATAACTAACTGAGTATCAGCGCATAACTCCGATGGTTATTACATAACGACTCGGAGTAATAAATGATATGTGGAAATTCTGGTTTTTCACGTATCGAGTGTTACAGGCTAAACCACACTCATTGCTAAATTTAAGTTTCCAATAAGTTACACTGCGTTGGTACTTACATAATTTCTGAATAAATTTGCAAGTTTTTTTCTAATCAATCCATGTGGAATGAAATTTAGCACGAGATTTAATAAATAGTAATATAATTAGTAGAAGAATCGATAAATAATTTTCATTTCTCCCTCCCTGTAACAAGCGATGAGAGAACTTGTAACCTCCACGCAGAAGGGTTTTGACCTGGTGTCACTGTCCCAGGATCGAACCTGGCGAAAGCAATAATGTTTACCTATTACAGCGTGGTAGTGATAAAAAAGCGTATATGCAGATAAATTACAGCTTAAATTTTTTGTAAGGGTTTAGCTTTATGAATAGCCCCTAATTGAGCATCGTGTTCATTGAAACCAGAGAGAATTTATAATAGGGAGTGGAAACCTAGGAATATTATGTAGCTCAAAAATCACGTGATCAACAAAACTGGCCAGGTCTATTTCCGGTACAGCCTTTTGTGGCCCCTCCCTTTAGGGTGGGTCTAGAATGTTTTAGGGAAAGGGAAGCATCTGACTTAAAATAACTCCAAATTGCGCCAGACGCACTTGAAATCGCGAACCCTTATTGGGTAATTGTACAACCAACAGTGATTGAGGGTAAACTTTTCAATTAAAGGATAATCATGTGATGGGAAATTTACCTGGCCAGTTTATTTAGCACTGTCAAGGGCAAGATCTTCCACTCCCTATTATAAATTCTCTCTGTTGAAACTGGAAGTTGTAAAAAAAACTTTTGTTTCTTGATAAAGAAAAAACTTTTGTTTCTTGAAAAAGAAAAAACTTTTGCTTCTTGAAAAAGAAAAAACTTTTGTTTCTTGAAAAAGAAAAAACTTTGGTTTCTTGAAAAAGAAAAAACTTTTGTTTCTTGAAAAAGAAAAAACTTTTGTTTCTTGAAAAAGAAAAAACTTTTGTTTCTTGAAAAAGAAAAACTTTTGTTTCTTGAAAAAGAAAAACCTGATATTTCATACACAATTTAGTGTTTACAGTGAGTACGTATAAGAAGGAGAGTCAAAAAGGGAAAGGGGTAGGTAACTATATGGGCACAGCTTGATATAAATATAATATAACGTCTCTGATTTTATCCCTCTCTGTTGCGCTAATTGGGCATGTCTCTCCGAGGCTCCTTCTCATACGTGCTTACTGGTGTTTATTGTTTACGCAGCAACGAAACACACAACAGTGAGTCCCTAACCCGCAAGGGAAACACCGGTTAGCTTAACTAGTAAATAACTTGAACTCAATCGGTCTGTTTAAATTATTAGAGGTTAGATTCACATAGGGCTATAAAATGATCAATAAAAAATAAATTTAACCGAGCGAAGCTCTATTTAAAGAAATATGAGAAAAATATAAAAAAGTCAAACAAATGTAACAATGGCTTGGAAAGACCATTTATAATTTTAACAAACGTCGTTTATGTCAACTGAAAAGAAATGTTTTTATGAGTGATATAAGGGCGTTGTCGACGCTAAAGTAGTGTACAAGAAACTGAAAAACTCAATATTCGGAGGCGTAGCCTTGACCAGTAATAAGATAGGTAGGCGATACGGGTCTTGTTGTAAGGGGCATACAACAGCCGAGCTTCGACCGCGGCAAAGTTTCTTCTGATCGCGTCTAGTATCATTGCTAGTTCATATTTAAAAAAATTTCAAAACTCTTCAAACTAAATTTAATTATGGTCCTCGACAAGTTTTCGTGTAATAACGACAATGTCAATATTATAATTCTATTAAACAAATTTGAACAATACTTTTAGAAGATTACTTTCATCTGTTTGGAAATTTGTGATACCTCAATCGAAGACGTTTCTCAAACTCCACTTAGTCCACACGCTTCAAACTAACAAGTTGGGAAACCAAAATAAACCTCTCCTAGTCGGGACTAGGGCTATGTACCAAATCCTGAGGTTTTTCTTAAATAATTTAGTAAATATAACTGATATGAATTATTTTTAATGGTTTGTAATTTACATTAGTTCCAGTTAAGTCGTTATAAGAAACGATATTCCTAAAACCATTTTAAACATAGCTATTGTTAACTTTTTACTTCTAGCGTATGCCTCTTTAACTATTTTTTGTAAAGTTAAGTTATATAAGGCGATTGACTCACAGAAAATGTTTGGAAAACCCGCAATTGCGTGAACCTTTGGTGCAAGCCTTGCCATTGGGACGCTAAACGTTTCTCATAACCATAGCCGATCGCAGCGTACATCTTAACCCTAACGATGATAGTGGAGTAGAAGCCAATATTGATTTCTATGAACTGCGAACGTGGTCCGGATTTTGGGAATACGTTTGCTCCGATTTGCCAACTGCGAACGCGGTGACAGACAGTTACGACCAGTGTAATATCTCTCCGTCACTCGGAGAGGAAAAAAATACGTACACGTGGCAATAATTTCTTTACTTTCAAAATATGGAAGTTCCCGATTGTGTGGAAAGTAGCATCGTTTTCCATACCATGTATAAATGTTTAAAATTTCTGGGTGCTTTCCATGGCCTAGAAAACACGAGATCGAGCCAAGTTCGCTCCATCGTTACACGTGGTTTAATTACCTTCTTATTGGTGGAGTCTGTACGGCTACTACTGTACCCTTTGTATAGCAATTTGAATGACGTAATTGAGACATTGAATTCTTTAATTTCCATAGCTACAGTGTTTTCTCTACTTTACATCGTTAATGTATCAATGTCAAGGCGTGGTGTTTTATTCACATGTGTAAATTCGCTATTTCGATCCAATGATCTACCAACACTTCATTCAAATTCGAACCAGAATTCTCAGATTTTCAAATTACGAATATTAGATTGGGTGCAAGTTATTATTTCACTTGCATTAACGATGTTTTCAATCCGTGAAAATTTAAATTTTTGCAACACATTTCAAATAGTACATTTATTCTATGATTGGGAATTTTTAAAGGAACACCCCGTTATTATCTATTTTCTAAATTGCATCTACGTAATTTCTTCTACGTTATGTATGTGTATTATTTTTTTCACACAATCAATAATAAGTTTTACTCTCGCAGCTATTATGGTTAAAATTCAGTCATGGGGTAAATATTTGATGAAAACTCCGAGTAAAACGCGTGAATTAGCGTCGCAACACACGACCATTCTTGAAATTATCTCTGATTTAGATTCAAAACTTCATGTCGTTGTTTTAATATGGATTGTGCAATGGGCTATGAATGCTTGTGGATGGCTTACGGATTTCTATCAATATGGTTTAGGCAAAAATATTTACCAAATAATTGATAAAATCGTTAAATTTTTGCTTTTGTGTAACGCCGCAATTGTACTATTCTTTATGTCGCTGATGTCTGATAGCGCTGAATTGTTACTGAACTTTGCTCTAAAACGTCGCCAGCGAAACGCTCTTGTTTTGGAACGCGGAGAAAACAGTTGCTTGAAAGACACGATCATGGAAAATTATTTGTTGACGAAAATAAGACTCGCTAAATATAGTTTCACTGTTTGGAATTGCGTATCAATTGATCGAAGTTTGTTGTTAACAATTTTTATGACTACTGTGTCATACTTTGCGTTCATGGCAACGTTAGTACCACAGCGAGGAAATAATTTCAATTCAACAAACTGGAAAGAATTATTCGAAGAATGTGAAACAAAATTGAACAAAACTTTATATTTACAAACATATAATTTTAAATGATCCACACATCAAGTTATCTTTCCCTTTCATCTGGCAATTTCCAAATTCTGTAAATACAAGTACAAATAAATCTAAATTTCATTGCATATATTATAGGTTCATAATGTATTTTTTGTTGTGATATTGCTATATTAATCAATGTTTCATTAAAGTTAACTAAATGAAGCGTTACTCGTTTTAAAATATTTTGAAAACGCCTTATCATAATAAAATGACAGTTCTTACTTCAATAAATCGTATTTAAAACCCGTAACAAAGAGAGTTTTAACATTGTTTTGACGGAAAATTAATCTTTCCCGTATATATATATGTTATCGTATATAAACAAAGAAAAGGGCGTAGTCTAGCGAACCTGATGCTAACACGACTGACGTGTCAAACTTTAATATTGCGTACTAGGAGGGGTTATTTTACCAGTAATTCGGACAGCGAGTGTTCGAGAGAGTTTATTCAAAGTCGAGCTTCAAAATCGGAAAAATCTTGTCTGACCGCGTTTAACAGGTAGTCAAAATTTCGAAAACGATTTTACCGCGGTTACCTCACAAAGTTTCTTGCCCTAAAATCTCTGTAGCGGTTGTGGTTGATCATTGCACAGGCTGAGTGTGGATTTTACGTTGGTCAAAAGACAGGTTTCTTGCACATAGTGTTGCAGGTAGTATGCAATTTCAGGCCCTCTTCCTATCTTTACCCGTCTCTATCCGTTACCAGGACTATTACCTCGTAACACATATTATTTGCATCCTCTTAAGGCCTCAAATTTATGCCGCTGCACCGTGAAAGATCAAAATCATTCTCCAAACATTTCGCGGCTGCTAGTATTGTGCCCTCTCAACTTTCTGAAAATTTCAAACCTGGACTTTCCTACTTAAATTGTTCTAATGAACTTTATCTACAAATGGCAGTATAACTCACTTAAAGGGACACTATTGGCAAAAATTAAGTATTATTATTCTGATTCCTTATGTTGAAATATTCCGCCTTGATTTTTTTTCTGATTTTTTAAAGCGCTATTTATAGTATTAAACAATTATTGAAGTTTTGTATCCAAAACATGCATTTGAATTTTAGTTAGTATAGGGCGCTGTCGGTTAGCTGTGGCATAGGGGCTAGCCACCACCCCTCTATGCATTGTAAAGGCGTTAGATAAGTATGGCAATAAGTCGCAAGATGACTTGGTCCAATTAGCTAGCTGAACCATTTTTTTTTTTGGTAAAGCGACCTACCGGCAATCAGCGCCCGCGATTTATAAGAGGCAATCCTCAAGGTTTTCTCAAGCGAGTCTCATTTGCGTCGTCAGCATTAGGTTCAGAAATATCTATTCTATTTTTTGGCACTCGAAAGAAAGACGCGGGTTCGAACGTCTAACGATTAGCGGACTAGGAACTTTAGTTATTAGTAGGTTTATGCTATTACGTTTCACCAGGTTTCACTTAAACTCGAAAACAATTTCTCTGCTGCTCCTTCTACAATTTCCACGCCCTGAAGACTCTAACACGGTTGTGGATGAATACTTTGATTAATTTCAAAATTACGGGGAAAACCCACCTTTCGCTCGAAAAACTTCAAAAGTAAATAGTACGGATAAGCGGAATTTTTTTTTTGTGTCAAATTATGGAAGATCCTGTTTGTGTGAAAAATAGGTTCGTTTTCTATTTTACTTATAAATGCTTAAAATTCCTGGGTGGCTTCCATGGCATACAGAACACGAGATCTAGTCAAATTCTGTCCATCGTTACGCGTGGTTTAATAACATTGATGTTGCTGAACTTTGCGCGATTAGACTTCTACTCTTTGTATAACGATTTGAATAACTTAATTAACTTCTTGAATAATGTAATTTTCATAGCAACAGAGTTCATTGTTATTTACGTCGTTAACTTATCAATGTCAAAGCGTGGTGTTTTATTTACTTGCCTAAACTCCTTGCTTCAATCTAATGATCTACCGACACTTGATTCAAATTTGAACCTTAATCATCAGAGCTATAAACTAGGGGTTTTGGATTTGGTGCAAATTTTCGTATTCGTTTTAGCAACGATCTATTCAATCGGTGAATATTTCGATGTTTTCTACGCAAATAATATAATTGATTTATTTTATGGTTTGAAATTTTTAAAGGAACACACCTTTATTGCACATTTTATAGTGTGCATCTATGCCATTTCATATACATTGTGTGTTTATGTAGTTTTTCTCGCTCAGTCAGTGATAAGTTTTACTATCGTGACTCTTTATGTGAAATTTGCATCATGGGGTGAATATGTGATGAAAACCCAGCGTAATACACATGATTTGGGAAGGCAACACACTATAATTTTGGAGATAATCTCCAATTT
The DNA here is from genome assembly GCF_054372755.1 of Phalangium opilio. Classification (NCBI taxonomy): domain Eukaryota; kingdom Metazoa; phylum Arthropoda; class Arachnida; order Opiliones; family Phalangiidae; genus Phalangium; species Phalangium opilio. The sequence goes on from NW_028324166.1 coordinate 6,302,309, forward strand.
AGATTCGAAACTCAATGTGATTGTTTCATTATGGATTGTACAATGGGTTATAAATGCTTGTAGATATTTTACAGATTTGTATCAAAATGGTTTAGGCAGTTGCCCGAACGAAGTTTTGTATAAAATTGGAAATTTGGTATTTCCAATTAGCAGCGCAGTTGTTATATTCTCTTTGTCGCTAATGTCACATTGCAGCAAGTTGTTGTTGGAGTTTTGTCTCAAACGCCACCAGCAAAATGCTCTTATTTTCAACTTTCGAGAACACAGTAGCTTGAAAGACGCGATCATGGAAAATTATTTATCAACGAAAATAAGACTCGCTGATTTGAATTTCACCGTTTTGGGTTGCGTTATAATTAACAGTGGTTTATTGTTAACTATTTTTATGGGTGCAGTGTCCTATTTTGCGTTCATGGTAACCTTAATACCTCAAGAATGGAATTATTCGAATTTGACAACTTGTAAAGAATTAATTGAGGAATGTGAATCAAAATTGAACAGAACGTTGCTCTATTTAAAATATGTATAAAAGGCTTTGTAACAATAAAATGACAGTTCTTACTTCAATAAATAGTACCAGGAATGTATGGAGGGGGGTTGGAATGACTAAAGGAGCTCCCGGTGTTCCCTTGATGCTGGAAACATATGGCGAGGCCTTATCATTTATTAATTTTTTTGAAAAGTGTAGCTCCTCCCCCATCGTCTGCTTAGCCATCTCCTGAAAGTGGTCGTTTCAAACTAGGGACCGAGCGGATAGAGAGTGGAGTTAGCGGAAGAATTTTCCCCTTTTTGGCACACGCACTAATATCCCGACGGAGCAAAACTACTTGCTAATCATGTTCTGAAAACTAACTTCGCTGTACTTTTTCAGTACTGCTTATGACAATTCCTAGGAAAAACATGAAAAAATACAATGCATTTTCAATGGGAAGCTAACCTTAAAATGTGAGATTTTCCCCCTTTAACATTACAAAGGGGTGTCAAGTTCAAGTCTTATCTACAAGTTGGAAATTATTTGTTATCGACAAGCTGTAAAGAATTCATTGAAAAATGTGAATTCAAATTGAACAGAACGACGTATTTATTAAAATATAATTTTAACAGTTCTGGGTTTCAAGTTCTAATTCTCTCTTGTCCATATAAATAAGAAGTCCGTTTTTCCCAATTTCAAACATTTTATATGCATATCCTAAATCAACATAAGTTCACTTTAGACATAATGATCTCAATGCTACTTTCTCTTTTTTTGCATTACTACAAAGATCAATATTTCATTAAAATTAACGGAGCGAAATGTAGCATCGATGTATAATAATATCGGCAAACTTCAATAAATAGTAATATAAATTAAACTGTCTGAAGAAACTCCTGACAAAGAGAATTCTTGCGTGATGCTGACGGAGAATAAGTAAATTTAAAATGTCGTTCTGTTTGGCACCTGTGCGTTTTCGTCTGTAAACAGAGATAACAGAGTAGTATATTTAAACACGCTGATCGAATCGTAGCTCGATTTATAATAATATCTTCAAAAACCATTTATCAAAATAAAATGAGAGTATTTTATATAAAAGTGTCAGAACAGAGAGAATTTATAATAGGGAGTGGAAGCTCTTGCCTTTGACAGTGCTAAATACAATGTAGCTCAAACAAGTAGGCTGCGACGCTAAAACTGGCCAGGTAACATTCCGGTCACATGACTCTCCTTTAATTTTAAAGTTTGCCCTCAATCACTGTTGGTTGTACAATTACCCAATAAGGGTTCGCGATTTCGAGTGCGACTGGCGCCATTTGGAGTTAATTTAGTCAGACCGTTCCCTTTCCCTAAAAAGGTAGTGTCAGAAGTTAATGACTTCTTATCCTGGGAAGTATTGGACACTAAGGCTTTATATAGTATCCATCCCTGCTAGTCAAAATTGCCTATGGCAATCGTAAAAGAGGGTCGAAAGTTTCCTCCCCACAAGAAAAACGATCTAGTCTACTGAAAATAAATCCCACGCCGAGAGGCTGTGGCTCTCAAACTGTGGGGCGTGTTCAAAACTTCTTCACCGCCAACCGTTGAAAAGCCGTCTGTCTAGAACTCTCTGAAAATCCATTACAATCCCTTGGGCTAGGCCGCTAGGACCCCACGCTAGTTTGAACGGAATTTCTAGCAAACAGCTGTTCTTGTCACCGTTTCTGATTCGTTACTTAAACCACAGGACACACCTTAAAGTTTCGTTACTTGCCCGCTGCTGGCGCGCATATCAGCCTGCCAGCTTTAACCGAGAGAAGCGCCGTAGGTGGCGTGGTGATCGGACCTAATAAGAAGTTGGCTAACAGAGATGGTTCCGGATATGGTTATAGTCCAATACTTCCCAGGATAAGAAGTCATAAACTTCTGGTAGTGTCCATCTCCCCTAGACCCTCCCACAACATTCAAGACCCACCCTAAAGGGAGGGGCCACAAAGAAATAGTACCGGAAATAGACCTGGCCAGTTTTGTTGATCTCGTGATTTTTGAGTTACACAATATTCCTCAGTTTCTACTCCCTGTTATAAATTCTCTCTGGTCAGAAGAAACACCCGACAAAATTCTCTCTGGTCAGAAGAAACACCAGACAAAGTGAACTCTTGCGTGATTTTGACGGAGAATCAATATTGTAAAGAGTGCTTCTGTTTGAAACCTTTGTGTTTTCGTATGTAAACAATGATCAATCAATGAGAAAAGTGAGTGTGGTAAGATCACAAGGCTTATTTATCGGAAAAGCTTCGTGAGATTCTAACTGTACAATGACTAGTCTGACGGCGTCTGCTACCACCCATAAATAAATTTTAAATTGTCGGAATTTCGAATACAATTTCTCAGCTGCTCCTTCTAGAATCTCCACGCCCTGAAAACTTTAACCCGGTTGTGGATGAACACTTAAATTAATTTCAAAATTACGGGAAAAACCCAGCTTTCCCTCGAAATATTTCAAAAGTAAATAATACGGCTTTTTTTCGTGTCAAATTATGGAAGTTCCTGTTTGTGTGAAAACTAGGTTCGTTTTCTATTTCACTTTTAAGTGTTTAAAATTTCTGGGTGGTTTCCATGGCGTACAGAACACAAGATCTAGTCAAATTCGGTCCATCGTTACGCGTGGTTTAATAACATTGATGTTGCTGGACTTTGTGCGATCAGACTTCTACTCTTTGTATAACGATTTCAGTAACTTAATTAACTCATTGAGTAATGTAATTTTCATAGCGACAGAGTTTATTGTTATTTACGTCGTTAACGTATCAATGTCAAAGCGTGGTGTTTTATTTACTTGCCTAAACTCCTTGCTTCAATCTAATGATCTACCGACACTTGATTCAAATTTGAACCTTAATTATCAGAGCTTGAAATTAGGGGTATTGGATTTGGTGCAAATTTTGGTATTCGTTTTAGCAATGATCTATTCAATCCATGAATATTTCAATGTTTTCGACGCAAATAATGTAATCGATATATTCTATGGTTTAAAATTTTTAAAGGAACACCCCGTTATTAACCATTTTATAATGTGCATCTATGTAATTTCATATACATTGTGTGTTTATGTAGTTTTTTTCACTCAATCAGTGATAAGTTTTACTATCGTGACTCTTTATGTGAAATTTGCATCATGGGGTGAATATATGATGAAAACCCAGCGTAAAATACATGAATTGGGAAGGCAACACACTATAATTTTGGAGATAATCTCCAATTTAGACTCGAAACTCAATATCATTGTTTCATTATGGATTGTACAATGGGTTTTGAATGTTTGCAGATGTTTTACAGATTTTTATCAAAATGGTTTAGGCAATTACCCAATAGTAATTTTGTATAAAATCGGAAATTTGGGATTTTCAATTAGCAGCGCAGTTGTTCTATTCTCATTGTCGCTAATGTCACATTGCACCAAGTTGTTGTTGGACTTTTGTCTAAAACGCCACCAGCAAAATGCTCTTATTTTAAACTTTCAAGAACACAGTTGCTTGAAAGACACGATCATGGAGAATTATTTGTCAACAAAAATAAGACTTGCTGATTTGAATTTCACTGTTTTGGGTTGCGTTATAATTAACAATGGTCTATTGTTAACTCTTTTTATGGGTGCGGTGTCGTATTTTGCGTTCATGGTAACGTTAATACCGCAACAAGGGAATAATTCGAATTTGACAAACTGTAAAGAAATTATTCAAGAATGTGAATCAAGATTGAACATAACTTTATATTTTTAAAAAAATAACTTTCATTATCGAGTTTTTTCCCTTTCTTCCTGGCAATTGACAAGTACTGTAAATACAAGTACAAATCAATGTAATAAGCACTGCAGGTACTATAGTTTTTTGATGTGCTATATTTTAACATGCACTTTAAATTTTGAAAGGTTCAAAATGTATTTTATGTTGTGCTATTGCAATAAGGATCGATGTTCCATTAAAGTTAACTCAGTGAAACGTACGTTGCTCTATTTAAAATATCTAAAGAAGGCTTTGTCATAATAAAATGACAGTTCTAACTTAACCACTAAGCTGTTTTTTTTTCACTATTTTGACGCAAAATAAATGGTTCTCAAGGCGGGTCTGTTTCAAACTTCCGTGTTATCGTACATAAACAAAGCAAAGGGCGTAGTCTAGCGAAACTAAGCTAACTTGACTAAAGTGTCAAACTTTAATTTTGCCTAATAGTATAGGGCTTATACAGTTTACCAGCAATTCGGACAGCGAGAGCTGAGGGTTCTTAACAGTCGAACTTGAAAATCGGAAAATCTTGTCCGGCCGCGTCTAATAAGTAGGCCTAGTCGAAATTTCGTAAACAATTTTGCCGCAGTTCCCTCACAAATTCTCTTGCCTCTGTTACGGTTGTAGTTGATAAATTTTATCAAAGTCAAAACTAGTAGAGGAAAACGAATAGAATTTCGCTCAAAATTAAAGTTTACGTATTTGCGGTATTAATATTTTTCCTTGTCAAACCATGAAAATTCCCGATTTTCTATATCATGTTTAAATGCTTAAAATTTCTTGGTGCTTTCCACGGAATACAGAACACAAGATTTAGTCGTATTCGGTCCATTGTTACGCGTGGTATAATAACATTGGTGTGTATGGATTCTGTACGATTTAGTTACTCTATATATTACAGTTTGAATGACGTACTTAAAGCATTGCACAATGCCATTAAAATAATTACAAATATTTTTCTAATTTACGACATTAATCTATCAATGTCAAAGCGTGGCGTTTTATTTATCTGTCTAAACTCGTTGCTCGAATTCGATGTTCTGTCGACACTTAATTCAAATTTAAAATTTAATTCTCAGAGCTTAAAATTATGGGTTTTGGATTTTCTGCAAATTTTTGTCACGGTTTTACGATTTTTTCAATCCTAAAGCATGTACATTTTTGTAACACTATTCATTTAAGCGGGTATGGTTTGGAATGTTTGAAAGAACACACTTTTATTATTTATTTTATAATGTGTACCCACGTCATTTCTTACACATTGTGTATTTACGTATGGTTTTTCACTCAATCAACGGTAATTTTTACAATCGCGACAATTAATTTTAAAATTAGGTCATGGGGTAAAAATTTAATGAAAACCCCGAATAAAATACATGAAATTGGATTTCAACATACTAGAATTTTTCAGATAGTCTCTAAATTAGATTCAAAATTGAATTTGATAATTCTAATATGGATTGTACAATTTGTTGTTAATGTTTGCTCACTTTTAACCAATTTTCATGAAAAAGGTTTTGGCAAAAATTCTAACGAAGTTTTGTTTAAAATCGGAAGTTTAGGGCTTGCAGTTAACATCGTCGTGTTACTATTCGTTATGTCACTTATGTCAGACTCTACCGAACTGTTATTGAACTTTTGTATGAAACGTCGCCCGAAAAATGCTCATACTTTGAAAAATCGAGAACAGAGTTTTATGAAAGAAACGATCATGGAAAATTATCTGTCAACACAAATAAGACTTGCTAAATTGAATTTCACAATTTTGGGTTGCATTCCAATTGATCGTGATATACTGTTAACGATTTTCATGGGTACTGTGTCGTATTTTGCGTTCATGGTAACTTTAATACCACAGCAAAGAAATTTAGAGAATAATTTGAATTCGACAAACTGGAAGAGCTGTTTTGAAGAATGTGAAATAAAATTCAACCTAACTTTGTAATTAACTGTGTTCCGTTTAAAGTTTTTATTGTTTGCTATAAAATGCAAACTGTCTCCAACTTTAAAGAACTTTTCAAATACAAGTACAAACACGGAAATCATAGTAGCCTTTACTGTTATTTAAGGTTTTTTTATCGAATCATTTTCCTTAGCCACATCGTATGATGAACATCTACGATGTGGGTATTAGTTTCACCTGCCTTGTTGCCGTCGTATTCAGTCAGAGTAAGCGCCTTTGGCAGTGTAAAATTTTTCGTTCGTCATTGAAGGGAGAGTGAATGAGAGAGGATTGTGGTGAGGTATACTTTTTTTCCTTTGTGTGTTTTAAAAGAAAGGAATTAAGCATTGCATTGAATTATACTATTGTGCATTGTTAATTGTGTTTTACGTTTTCTCGATATATTTAAAGCTTAAGAGACGATTTTGCGATTGCTTTGCCTTAATTTAAGTGAAAGCTTCCTACTCCCTTTAAATATCTGTCACCCGTCGCTTTAAATCCAGCTCGCCTATTTAAACATTCAATGAAATCGAGAGAAATTTTTAAAGCAAGTATGGTCTTAAAGCGGTTTGTACAATCAAACAAAGTTACATGTATTTCACCAGAAATAGAGAAGAAATTTTATAGGAAAAACCAATACTAGCTTGTGGCCACGGGATATTACAATTATAGCATAAGTAAATTTATTGATTTTCAATGGACATTAAAAGCAAGTACAAATCAAGAATCACTGTAGACGTAATAGTTCTCCAAGACTATTATAGATTATTTCAACTTGCACTTTTCCATTTTAAGGCTTCAAAACGAAAATCTAAACGCGACTGTCCCTTTTCTCGCGTTATTACCAAGATCAATAATTCATTAAAATTAACAAAGCGAATTATAATAATATCTGCGAAAACCATTTATCAAAATAAAATGAGTTTTTACGTACTTCAATAAAGAGTATTTTAAATTAAAGTGTCAGAAGAAACACCAGACAAAGTGAACTCTCGCGTGATTTTGACAGAGAATCAATATTGTAAACTGTGCTTCGGTTTGACACCTTTGTGTTTTCGTATATAAAAAATGATAAAGCAATGAAAAGAGAGTGTGGTAAGAGTATAAGGCTTATTTATCGGCGGAGATTTGTGAGATTCGAACTAGTCGGACCGCGTCTGCTACCACCCATAAACAAAATTTAAATTGTCGGAATTTCGAATACAATTTCACAGCAAGTCCTTCAACAATTCTCACGCCCTGAAGACTTTATCAATGTTTTTGATGAATTCTTTCATTAATCTCAAAATTAGTGGAGAAAAACCCTGCTTTTTCTCGAAAAACTTAAGTAAAAAATTTGGATAAACGGTTTTTTTGCTTAAAGTATGGAAGATCCTGTTTGTGTGAAAACTAGGTTCGTTTTCTATTTCACTTTTAAATGTTTAAAATTCCTGGGTGGTTTCCATGGCATACAGAATACGAGATTTAGTCAAATTCGGTCCATCGTTACGCGTGGTTTAATAACATTGATGTTGCTGAACTTTGTGCGATTAGACATGTACTCTTTGTATAACAATTTCAGTAACTTAATTAACTCCTTGAATAATGTAATTTTGATAGCGTCAGAGTTTATTTTTATTTACATCGTTAACGTATCAATGTCAAAGCGTGGAGTTTTATTTACTTGTGTAAAATCATTGATTCAATCTAATGATCTACCGACACTTGATTCAAATTTGAACCTTAATTATCAGAGCCTGAAACTAGGGGTTTTGGATTTGGTGCAAATTTTGGTATTCGTTTTAGCAATGATCTATTCAATCCACGAATATTGCAATGTTTTCGACGCAAATAATATAATCGATATATTCTATGGTTTGAATTTTTTAAAGGAAAACACCCTAATTACACATATTGTAATGTGCATCCACGTCATTTCATATACATTGAGTATTTTTGTAATATTTTTCACTCAATCAGTGATAAGTATTACTATCGTGACTCTTTATGAGAAATTTGGATCATGGGGTGAATATTTGATGAAAACCCAGCGTAATATACATGAATTGGGAATTCAACACACTATAATTTTGGAGATAATCTCCAATTTAGATTCAAAACTGAATGTGATTGTTTCGTTATGGATTGTACAATGTGTTATAAATGCTTGTAGATATTTTACAGATTTTTATCTATATGGTTTAGGAAATTACCCTTTCGAAGTTTTGTATAAAATCGGAAACTTGGCATTTCCAATTAGCACCGCAGTTGCTCTATTCTCATTGTCGCTAATGTCACATTGCACTAAATTGTTATTGAACTTTTGTCTAAAACGCCACCAGCAAAATACTCTTATTTTCAACTTTCGCGAACACAGTAGCTTTAAAAACACGATCATGGAGAATTATTTGTCAACGAAAATAAGACTCGCTGAATTGAATTTCACCGTTTTGGGTTGCGTTATAATTAACAGTGGATTACTGTTAACTATTTTTATGGGTGCAGTGTCCTATTTTGCATTCATGGTAACCTTAATACCGCAACAAGGGAATAATTCGAATTTGACAAACTGTAAAGAATTAATTGAAGAATGTGAATCAAAATTGAATAAAACTTTATATATATTAAATTTTTAACATTTCCCTTCCTTTTTGGCAATTGCCAAGAACTGTAAATACAAGTTAGAATCAATGTAATAAAAATTGCTGATACAATAGTTTTTTAAAGTACTCTAGATTATTTCAGAAGTCTATTAAATAAGCCAAGGAAGTAACTAAGAGCGGGGTTTGGGACTCCCCTCCCTTGTGTAGCAATACTGAAGAAGGGCGACACATCGCCACCTCGCGATATTATTTCTCAGATCTCCGGTTTAGGTGCGACTCGTACGCCAAAATTAGCCCTATTGAGAGAGAGAAAATTATTGGCTAAAAATAAACACTGTATCTCTAAAGGGACCGGAAAACTCCCCTTCCATTGTAAAACCGAGCCCTCTTTAGCAATGCATAGAATCAGAAGAAGGGATTGGGGGGGGGGCGATTTTTGAAACAGTCAAAGTCATTCAGTTTTTATGACTCTTCATAAACCTATTGAAAAAAAAACTGTGGCGGTTCCTTTTTTATTTTTTATAAAGCCAACAAAATACCCTTTAGAGATCCAGAGTTCATGGGCTGAAGAAGTCACGCCCCGCTCACGTCAAGAAAGACTTCCTAGAAGAGAGAATTTATAATAGGGAGTTGAAGCTCTTGCCCTTGACAGTGCTAAATACGATGTAGCTCAAACAAGTAGGCTGCGACGCTAAAACTGGCAAGGTAAATTTCCGGTCACATGACTCTCCTTTATTTTGCCCTCAATCACTGTTGGTTGTACAGTTACCCAATAAGGGTTCGCGATTTCGAATGCGACTGGCGCCATTTGAAGTTATTTTATGTCAGACGTTTTCTTTTCCCTAAAAAGGTAGTGTCCATCTCCCCTAGACCCTCCCGCAACATTCTAGACCCGCCCTCGAAGGAGAGGCCACAACAAATAGTACCGGAAATAGACCTGGCCAGTTTTGTTGATCACGTGATTTTTGAGCTACGTAATATTCCTCAGTTTCCACTCCCTATTATAAATTCTCTCTGTTCTAACTCCATTGAAAGGGGGTTAAATTTCCCCCCCCTTTCCTAACACTGTTAGAAATCTCGAGCTACTCTCTAGGAAGTCTTTCTTGACGTGTGCGGGGCGTGACTTCTTCAGCCCTTGAACGCTGGATCTATAAAGAGTAGATTGTTTGCTTTATAAAAAATAAGAAAAAGAACCGCCAAAGTTTTTTTTCAATAGGTTTATGAAGAGTCATAAAAACTGAATGACCTTGACTGTTCCAAATATCGCCCCCCCCCCATCCCTTCTTCTGATTCTATGCTAAAGAGGGCTCGGTTTTACAGTGGAAGGGGGCAATTTCCGGTCCCTTTAGAGATACAGCGTTCATTTTCGGCCAATAGTTTTTTCTCTTTCGATAGGATAATAGGGCAAATTTTGGCGTACGAGTCGCACCTAAACCGGAGATCTGAGAAAAATTATTGCGAGGTGGCGAATGTGTTGCCCTTCTTCAGTATTGCTACACAAGAGAGGGGAGTCCCAAACCCCGCTTTTGGTTACTTCCTAGGCTTATTTAATAGACTTCTGCTTTTATTTAAGGTTCTTTTATCGAATTATTATTTTTAGCCACATCGTATGATGAACATCTACGATGTGGGTATTTATTTCACCTGCCCTGTTGCCGTCGTATTCAGTCAGAGTAATCGCCTTTGGCAGTGTAAAATTTTTCGTTCGTCATTGAAGGGAGAGTGAATGAGAGAGGATTGTGGTGAGGTATACTTTTTTCCTTTGTGTGTTTTAAAAGAAAGGAATTAAGCATTGCATTGAATTATACTATTGTGCATTGTTAATTGTGTTTTACGTTTTCTCGATATATTTAAATGAAAGCTTCCTACTCCCTTTCAATTTCTGTCACCCGTCGCTTTAAATCCTGCTCCCCTATTTCAAAATTAAAAGAAATCGAGAGAATTTTTAAAAGCAAGTGTTTTGAGAATGGTTTGTGGCGGTTTAATGAAATCAAGTAAAGTTACGTGTTTTTCACCAGAAATAGAGAAGAGTTTTTATAGCAAAAACGAATACTAGCTTGTAGCCCCGGGCTATTACAATTATAACATAAGTAAATTTATTTAATTTCAATGGACATTAAAAACAAGTACAAATCAAGAATCACTACATGCAGACACGGTGTCCCCCCATATCACCCAATCTCATTTGTCCCAATCAGAAGAATTTAACCCAAATCATATATTCCTGCTTCACCCAAATGTATTTCTCCCAATTCCCGTTTGCCACAAAAGGCGATAACACAGGAATTTGGCACGAATAACATACCCGTTTTATTAATTCGTATTTTCCATTAAAAAAGCAATATTTTAAAATTATTATATAAGAGACTGTTGATCAGTGTAATTTATTAAATACGGAAGTCGAATGGCTGAAAACTTCGAAAGGAAAATATGCCCCCGTTATTCTGAGTTAGGGTTAGGTTGGTTGGGTTTGGTTAGGATAGATTAGTAATATTTTATAAATCATTAAACTATGGTACACCTTTTCCAAAATATTGATGTTTAGCTTCAATGACTTCTCAAATAATATGCCTTTTCAAAAAATTACTGTTATGTTATGTTAGGCTAGGTTTGGTTTGGTTTGGTTAAGTTAGGTTAATAATATTTTATAAAACCATGGTACGCCTTTTCCAAAATATTGATGTTTAGCTTCATTGACTTCTCAAATAATATGCCTTTTCCAAAACATTACTGTTATGTTAGGTTAGGTTTGGGTTGGTTAAGTTAAGTTAGTAATATTTCGTAAATCATTTAACTATGGTACGCCTTTTCCAAAATATTGATGTTTAGCTTCAATGACTTCTCAAATAATATGCCTTTTCAAAAAATTACTGTTAGGCTAGGTTAGGTTTGGGTTGGTTAAGTTAGGTTAGTAATATTTTATAAATCATTTAACTATGGAACGCCTTTTCCAAAATATTGATGTTTAGCTTCATTGACTTCTCAAATAATATGCCTTTTCCAAAACATTACAGTTATGTTACGTTAGGTTAGGTTTGGTTTGGTTAGGAGGACGTCTCTTCCTCTTTGGAGCGGTTATACACTTCAAGTAAGTGTATCCCTTATGTCATGAAAAAATAAATAACCATCAAATTCTACTCTATTTGAGTCTTTTTGGGTATGCAATATTGGGTTAATTGGGATAGGTGAACTGGGAATTGGGTTAAATGAGGTTTGGGTAAATGGGAATTGGGTGTTTTAAATTGGGTGAAATGGGGGGGGGGGGTAACCGCAGACACAATAGTTGTCCAAGACTATTATAGATTATTTCAACTTGCACTTTTTCATTTTAAGGCTTCAAAACGACAATCTAAACGCGACTGTCCCTTTTCTCGCGTTATTACAAAGATCAATAATTCATTAAAATTAACAGAGCGAATCGTAGCTTGATTTATAATAATATCTGCAAAAAACCATTTGTCAAAATGAAATCAGTTCTTACGTACATCAATAAAGAGTATTTTAAATTAAAGTGTTAGAAGAAACACCAGACAAAGTGAACTCTTGCGTGATTTTGACAGAGAATCAATATTGTGAAGTGTTCTTCTGCTTGACACATTTGTGTTTTATATATAAACAATGATTAAGCAATGAGAAAAGTGATTGTGGTAAGAGTATAAGATTTATTTATCGGCGGAGCTTCGTGAGATTCGAACTGTACATACAATGACTAGTCGGAGCGCGTCTGCTACGACCCATAAATAAAATTTAAACTGTCGAAATTTCGAATACAATTTCACAGCTGGTCATTCAACAATTCTCACGCCCTGAAGACTCTATCAAGGTTTTCTTTTATTAATACTATCATTAATCTCTAAATTAAGGGAGAGAAACCCGGCTTTTTCTCGAAATACTTACGCAAAAAATTAGGATAAAGGGTATTTCTTTTTCGGGTCATATTATGGAAGATCTTGTTTGTGTGAAAACCAGGTTCGTTTTCTATTTCATTTTTAAATGTTTAAAATTCCTGGGTGGTTTTCATGGCGTACAAAACACGAGATCAAGTCAAATTCGGTCCATTGTTACTCGTAGTTTAATAACATTGATGTTGCTGAACTTTGTGCGATTAGACTTGTACTCTTTGTATAACAATTTCAGTAACTTAATTAACTCCTTGAATAATTTAATTTTCATAGCGAAAGAGTTTATTTTTATATACATCGTTAACGTATCAATGTCAAAGCGTGGAGTTTTATTTACTTGTTTAAAATCATTGATTCAATCTAATGATCTACCGACACTTGATTCAAATCTGAACCTTAATTATCAGAGCCTGAAACTAGGGGTTTTGGATTTGGTGCAAATTTTGGTAATAGCATTAGCAACGATCTATTCAATCCATTAATATTTCCATGTTTTCAACACAAATAATACAATCGATTTATTCTATGATTTAAATCTCTATATTACACATTTCATAATGTGCATCCACGACATATCATATACATTGTGTATTTTTGTAGTATTTTTCACTCAGTCAGTGATAAGTTTTACTATCGTGACTCTTTACGTGAAATTTGCATCATGGGGTGAATATATGATGAAAACCCAGCGTAATATACATGAATTGGGAATTCAACACACTATAATTTTGGAGATAATCTCCAATTTTGACTCTAAACTCAATGTGATTGTTTCATTATGGATTGTACAATGGGTTATAAACGCTTGTAGATATTTTACAGATTTGTATCTAAATGGCTTAGGCAATTACCCTATCGAAGTTTTGTATAAAATCGGAGATTTAGGATTTCCAATTAGCACCGCGGTTGCTCTATACTCTTTGTCGCTAATGTCACATTGTACCAAATTGTTGTTGGACTTTTGTCTAAAACGCCACCTGAAAAATGCTCTTATTTTCAACTTTCGAGAACACAGTAGCTTGAAAGACACGATCATGGAAAATTATTTGTCAACGAAAATAAGACTCGCTGAATTGAATTTCACCGTTTTGGGTTGCGTTAAAATTAACAGTGGTTTATTGTTAACTATTTTTATGGTTGCAGTGTCGTATTTTGCGTTCATGGTAACGTTAATACCGCAAAAAGGGAATAATTCGAATTCGACAAATTGTAAAGAATTATTCCAAACTTAGCATAATTTTGTGTTTATAAACACATTTTTAGCTCAACTACATTTACTGTCAAATTTTTCCCCGTCAAAGAATGAAACCGAATGTTTTTCAGTAAATTTCGCAAGACTGTAAATACAAGCACGAAAGTAAGATTCATTGTAAACACCAACCTTCTTGAAGAATTGTGTACATTATTTAACTAAAATATGCACGTAACCAAAGACAACTGAAAGCTTTGCTTTATAAACAAAGCTAATTTCATTTTATTATGAACAAATTTATTTCAGTTAAAATAGCCGTAAACGTAGTAAAATATATTTGTTAAATTGAATTGAATTTAAATATTAAAACTTAGCTCAGATTCGCTTGCATAGTGGTCGGGGTTTGGACAAGATAATCCACAGAATTTTGGTTAATCAGTTATTCATGAATAATAATCAGATAATTATTCGTGATTACATTGCATTAATCATAGACTTCCCGTGGATAATTTCAAATTATGGATAAAGATAAAACAAACAGATATTATCCTATCCAAATGCCGACCACTACGCTTGCAATGATAGTTTAGGCAATCATTTTTTAAAGAAGAAACAGTTTCCTATAAGAGCAATTGATACATTTATTTTCCTCAAACAGTACATTGTTAATATAATTATTTTACAATTTTAAACTCTCAATTTATTTGAACTGGAGCCTTGAAACAGAAGACAACACCATCATCTCCTTCAGCCTTAAATGTTGCCGTGGTTTTCAACTAAAAATGAAAAGTAAGTAATTGAAAATAAGGTAATGTTATTAATGTTACTTGTATACTTCTTTACATTCGAAAGGGCAAATAAAATAAGTAATCAGAAGGGAACCATCATGAAACACCCCATGTTACTTTATGGGAAATTTTATGAAGATATATAATTTTTTTATATTGCATAACGCAATGGTGTCAGATCATATCTACAAGGGCCTACCGGCCCTGTCGTATAAAAATTATTTCAGATTGTAACAAAGGTTTATCACTATCAGGTATTAATTTATTTATTGAGACTACGCTTGAGACCAATCTGTGAAGTACCAGCTATGCGTTATTTGATGACGTAAATTATGTAAGGTGGCACTAGTCGTTCAATAGTATTATTTATAGCAGTCCTTTTTTTCATTATAGTGTGAACTAATAAGTATTTTCCACCAGGAATGTATGGAGGGGGTTGGAATGGCTAAAGGGGCTCCCGGTGTTCCCTTGATGGTGGAAACATATGGCGAGGCCTTATTTATTTATTTATTTTTTTGAAAAGTGTAGCTCCTCCCCCATCGTCGGCTTAGCCATCTCCGGAAGGCGGTAAATGTCTAGTCGTTTCAAACTAGGGACCGAGCGGATATAGGGTGGAGTTAGCGGAAGAATTTTCACTTTTTGGCAGCCAATGAAAATATTTAAGCTGTTAATAATCGTATTTCGTCAGTCTATGACGTCGCTAACATAAAATAAGCCACGCCAGATGTTTCCAAGATAATTTCACGCCTATTATGAATTGACCTTAGCCATTCCAACTCCCCTCCATTCATTCCTGATTCAACTAACTTTGGAAGCGTTTTGAATCGCTTCGAACCGGTTTTACCAGTAAGTGTTAACATGGTTAAAGAAAACGTTATTGTCTCACTATTGTGGATAGTCACATTTTTGCGTTTGAACGATTCCACCACAGGTCTCTGATAAAAAATATTGCAGACTTACTGATGGAGCGTATTTGGGCACAGCAAGGGAAGTCTTAAAGGTGATCTTCTGACCACTCTTGATTGGGCATGAAATACCCCCACCGATGCATCCATCAGCTCCACCTTCCATACCAGGGAAAGAAGCTTCAAATCCAAACACCCTGGCAGTAACGCTAAGTTTCAGGTTAGCCGTATCTTGATCTAAAACGAACATTATAAGTTTAAAAAATCTTCTTCAGTCTCGGGCAAAGTATCAGCGTTATTATTAACTTGAAGTGAAATCGATCTCAATTTTGGTTTCGTCACCCTTATGGAAGGAGCATGGTTCTGAGGAACACGGATTAGCCCGAACCTCGATAACAGAGCCACCTGAAATACATTTAATTTATTGGTTTAGGATTCACAAGCTTACAGGTAAGCTCAGCCTTGAGCTCAGTTGGAAGGCTTTTAGATCTTTGAGAAATCTTTCCATGACGACTAATAAATTCATTTTGTCTCGAATGTTTCTTAGTTTTGGTTTTTATCCCGCGTTGATTATACTTAATTATTATATTTAATAATCATCTTTTTTGAGAATTTTTTTTGGCGACTAGGCGTAGTATTTAATTTTTTAATAATTGGCCATATGTCTAATCAGCGCCACTAGCGGATAGTCTGAAAACTACTCCCATAGAGACTAGGTATATTTAAGAGGGTTTGCAGAATCATAGCCAGGTGGCTCGAACGCCGCGTCATCTGACGGAAATTCTGCAAACCCGCTTAAATATACCTAGACTCTATGGGAGTAGTTTTCAGACCATCCGCTAGTGGCGCTGATCAGGAATAAGGCTAATTGGTGATAAGGACCTTCCACTCGAACGTTTGTTAGATTTTGTTTTCATCCCGAGTTCATTAGTTTATTTTTTTTACTAAAGAGGGTTGGATTATGGGGCTGCACCATCAGAGAGAATTTATAATAGGGAGTGGAAGCTCTTGCCCTTGACAGTGCTAAATACAATGTAGCTCAAACAAGTACGCTACGACGCTAAAACTGGCCAGGTAAATTTCCGGTCACAAGACTCTCCTTTAATTTTTAAGTTTGCCCTCAATCACTGTTGGTTGTACAATTACCCAATAAGGGTTCGCGATTTCGAGTGCGACTGGCGCCATTTGGAGTTATTTTAAGTCAGACGTTTCCCTTTCCCTAAAAAGGTAGCGTCCATCTCCCCTAGACCCTCCCGCAACATTCTAGACCCACCCTAGAGGGAGGGGCCACAAAAATAGTACCGGAAATAGACCTGGCCAGTTTTGTTGATCACGTGATTTTTGAGCTACATAATATTCCTCAGTTTGGTAAGACATGCTGTAGTTTTAAATATATACGCAACGGTGCAAGAGAGCTTCACAGAAGAATTTGAATACAGTTGAAGTGAACATCCTCCTATTTGGGATAGACTAATCTGCTGAATGTCTGAACTGCTGAAAATAGTAGAATTCCTACTATAAAATTCTCCCATCCTACCAAACCGTAAACTGTCTGAACTTTTTTGACTATTTTGCTGAAATGCTGAATTCTGAACCGTGAAATTTGAAATTAATGTAAGATAGAGACCGTCTGAACTTTTTTGACTATTTTGCTGAAATGCCGAATTCTGAACCGTGAATTTTGAAATTAATGTAAGATAGAGACTGTCAGAACTTTTTTGACTATTTTGCTGAAATGCCGAATTCTGAACCGTGAATTTAAAATTAATGTAAGATAGAGACCGTCTGAACTTTTTTGACTATTTTCCCGAAATGCCGAATTCTGAACCGTGAATTTTGAAACTAATGTAAGACAGAGACCTCTGAACTTTTTTGACTATTTTGCTGAAATGCCGAATTCTGAACCGTGAATTTTGAAACTAATGTAAGATAGAGACCGTCTGAACTTTTTTAACTATTTTGCTGAAATGCTGAATTCTGAACCGTGAACTTTGAAATTAATGTAAGATAGAGACCGTCTGAACTTTTTTGACTATTTTGCTGAAATGCCGAATTCTGAACCGAAATTAATGTAAGATAGACACCGTCTGAACTTTTTTGACTATTTTGCTGAAATGCTGAATTCTGAACCGTGAATTTTGAAAATGGAGTAAAATGGAGACCGTCTGAACTTTTTTGACTATTTTGCTGAAATGCTGAATTCTGAACCGTGAACTTTGAAATTAATGTAAGATAGAGACCGTCTGAACTTTTTTGACTATTTTGCTGAAATGCCGAATTCTGAACCGTGAATTTTGAAATTAATGTAAGACAGAGACCGTCTGAACTTTTTTGACTATTTTGCTGAAATGCTGAATTCTGAACCGTGAACTTTGAAATTAATGTAAGATAGAGACCGTCTGAACTTTTTTGACTATTTTGCTGAAATGCCGAATTCTGAACCGAAATTAATGTAAGATAGAGACCGTCTGAACGTTTTTGACTATTTTGCTGAAATGCTGAATTCTGAACCGTGAATTTTGAAAATGAAGTGGAATGGAGACTGTCTGAACTTTCTTGACTATTTTGCTGAAATGCCGAATTCTGAACCGTGAATTTTGAAAACAAAAATGAAAATAGTGTAAAAATGTTTCGCCTTTTCTAAAATATTGTTGTTTATCTTCATTGACTTCCCAAATAATAATATTGTTTGTTTACTGTTTACACATATCTACTTCCAAAATAAAATAACCTTTCTTGAATTATAATATGCCTTTTCCAAAAAATTACTGTTTACAAAATAACCTTTCTCGAATTATAATATGCCTTTTCCAAAAAATTACTGTTTGCAAAATAACCCTTCTCGAATTATAATATGCCTTTTCCAAAAAAATACTGTTTAGAATTATCTACTTCCGAAATAAAATAACCTTTCTCCTCCATTCTACTTCATTTTCAAAATTCACGGTTCAGAATTCAGCATTTCAGCAAAATAGTCAAAAAAGTTCAGACGGTCTCTATCTTACATTAATTTCGGTTCAGAATTCGGCATTTCAGCAAAGTAGTCAAAAAGGTTCAGACGGTCTCCATTCTACTTCATTTTCAAAATTCACGGTTCAGAATTCAGCATTTCAGCAAAATAGTCAAAAAAGTTCAGACGGTCTCTATCTTACATTAATTTCGGTTCAGAATTCGGCATTTCAGCATAATAGTCAAAAAAGTTCAGACGGTCTCTATCTTAAATTAATTTCAAAGTTCACGGTTCAGAATTCGGCATTTCAGCAAAATAGTCAAAAAAGTTCAGACGGTCTCTATCTTACATTAATTTTGGTTCAGAATTCGGCATTTCAGCAAAATAGTCATAAAAGTTCAGACGGTCTCTATCTTACATTAATTTCGGTTCAGAATTCGGCATTTCAGCAAAATAGTCAAAAAGGTTCAGACGGTCTCTATCTTACATTAATTTCAAAGTTCACGGTTCAGAATTCGGCATTTCAGCAAAATAGTCAAAAAAGTTCAGACGGTCACTATCTTACATTAATTTCAAAGTTCACGGTTCAGAATTCGGCATTTCAGCAAAATAGTCAAAAAGGTTCAGACGATCTCTTACTTTAATTTCAATGTTCAGTGTTCAGAATTCGGCATTTCAGCAAAATAGTCAAAAAGGTTCAGACAGTTTACGGTTTGGTAGGATGGGAGAATTTTATAGTAGGAATTCTACTATTTTCAGCAGTTTGACGTTCAGACATTCAGCAGATTAGTCGATCCCCAAAATGCAGCCGTAAATTTTTGTACGGGACTGCTTATACGAAGTCTTCCCCTAACCAGAGAGAATTTATAATAGGGAGTGGAAACGCTTGCCCTTGACAGTGATAAATACAATGTAGGTCAAACAAGTAGGCTGCGACGCTAAAACTGGCCAGGTAAATTTCCGGTCACATGACTCTCCTTTAATTTTAAAGTTTGCCCTCAATCACTTTTGGTTGTACAATTACCAGGAGCAGATGACAAAGGAGTCTCGGACGCTAGCTTCCATAATGTATAGGGCAATGGGATCCGCGAACGTCACGGTTATTAACCAAAATCATTACGCCAGTGCCACCTCGCGTAGGAAATTTGAGCTTTATTTTCCAACCAATAGCGTGGCTGCAAAGTCTCGAAAGGAGATCTGGGAAATCACGTCTGGAGCCTCTCTTTAAAAATACGTATCGTCTGCTTATAATTAGCCTAGTCTTAACGAGTATTAGAGTTAAAAAATGGATTTGAACGGCTTTTTAATCTTTTTTACTTTTCGCGCTCTTTAGAGCTGAAAAGTATTGTTCCGACCTCTGTTGGCTGGACGGCTGGTCGGCTGGCTGGATTTGGTGTAACCGCATAATAAGATTCGTCATAAATAAACTTTATGAATTTCAAATTTCCCGCGAATTTTCGACTCGAAATTCACCCGTAGTTCACGTTACACCTCATAGGTGGCGTAACGTATTTAATTTCAATTGAAATCATTTTTCTGTCGGTGCCGGGCCGAGAACCTGCAATGTCCCAATCCATACGAGATGCCAGTGAAGGCGCCCGCGCGTGCTACCACGAAGCCACGCTTGCTTGTAATATCAAGCGAGTTAAATTATAGTGAAGAGAAGAGAGAGAGGTAGAAAGGATATGGACCCCCCTCCACCTCCCCGACGCCCGCCACTCTCTGCGTGGCTGTAGCTGGAGACGAGAGAGAGAGAGAGAGAGATGTCTCGCTTCAAGGCGCCGGCGCGTCGGCGCGGCCCAATTTTTAAATTTACCAATATAATTTAAATTCTATGAAACATACTCATTTAAAATTAAATAATTATAATTAGCTAATATGATTATTAAAATTAAAAAAAATTATATTATTTAAGTAATAAATTTAACGATAGTTGTTGAGAGATTCAATAGAGGGCAACATGAGATGTCATAAATAGACCGTTGTCTGTTTATTGCAAGGTATAAGGCTTAACGGATGATCGATGATTAGATAGTTTAATCAGGTGTTTAAATGTAACTTAATTCCGGCGATACCATTAATGACAAACGCAATCAACATACTCATGGTTTAATTAAAGTTAATTAAATTGAATTGCTCAAAGATAATTATAAAATTAAATCAACAACTCAACTATCTGCTCAACGATAATTTGGCCAGTTTTTGTCAGTTTTGCTGTTTATTTAAACGTAATTAAACAATGGTTAAATACTGCAGCGTGTATGGGTGTAAAAATAATGCCACAATGAGTGGTGTCCGCTTTCACCAATTTCCGCGCGACGTTAAATTGTCGAAACAATGGGATATAGCTTTAACAAGACGGCCCAAGGGCTCGTACGAGTGAATAGCCCCTCTATACCCTACCCGGGTGACTCCCATAATCCCCCTGGACATAATCCCCCCAAAAATTTCCCCCCGTCCAAATGGGCATAAGAAAAAATCCCCCCATTTGCAGACAAAATCCCCCCAAACTGGAGACAAAATCCCCCCAAACTGGAGACAAAATCCCCCCAAACTGGAGACAAAATCCCTCCCAAATTGGAGACAAAATCCCCCGCTTACGGAACGAAATCCCCACCTTGGAGACGAACCCTTCAGGGGTCATTCCAATTTTAGAGGTCGTTTTCCACAGTGGAAATTTTTTTAGTAGGATAGTAGTAAAAATAGTAGTATTCCCCCTACGAGGAAAAGCGGAACCAATGATGGAGAAAATAGTATGAATTGCCGACTAACCATAAATTTTCGCCTTTTCCAAAATATTGCTGACTAACCATAAATTTCCGCCTTTTCCAAAATATCGCTGACTAACCATAAATTTCCGCCTTTTCCAAAATATCGCTGACTAACCATAAATTTCCGCCTTTTCCAAAATATCGCTGACTAACTATAAACTTCCGCCTTTTCCAAAATATCGCTGACTAACCATAAATTTCCGTCTTTTCCAAAATATCGCCGACTAATTATAAATTTCCGCCTTTTCCAAAATATCGCTGACTAACCCTAAATTTCAGCCTTTTCCAAAATATCGCTGACTAACCATAAATTTCCTCCTTTTCCAAAATACTGCTGACTAACCATAAATTTCTGCCTTTTCCAAAATATCGCTGACTAACCATAAATTTCCACCTTTTCCAAAATACTGCTGATAACCATATATTTCCGCCTTTTCCAAAATATTGCCGACTAACCATAAATTGCCGCCTTTTCCAAAATATTTTTGACAAACCACAAATTTCCGCCTTTTCCAAAATATCGCTGACTAACCATAAATTTCCCCCTTTTCCAAAGTATTGCTGACTAACCATATATTGCCGCCTTTTCCAGAATATCGCTGACTAACCATAAATTGCCGCCTTTTCCAAAATATTTTTGACTAACCACAAATTTCCGCCTGTTCCAAAATATCGCTGACTAACCATAAATTTCCCCCTTTTCCAAAATATTGCTGACTAACCATAAATTTCCGCCTTTTCCAAAATATCGCTGACTAACCATAAATTTCCGCCTTTTCCAAAATATTGCTGACTAACCATAAAATGCCGCCTTTTCCAAAATATTGGAATTATGGAATTAAGTTAAAACAAAATCAGTAGTTTACTTCTTTTGGTTTAGAAACATTGTTTGCAATACCTTTCACTCTTGTGAATTATACTTTTGCATTATTATTAAAGATAATCTTTGGATTTGGGCTTCCGTTTACCTTTACTTCTAAATGCCTATTATCTGGGGGATTTTCAATAAAATGATCCTTTCGGTAGGATTTTGTTGAACAGTTTTCCTTTTGGGGGATTTTGTCCTGGACGTTTTCTCTGGGGGGATTTTGTACAAACACGTCTAAAATCGGGGGGAAAAAGTCTTGGCAAATCCAAAATAGGGGGATTTTGTCCGGGGGGATTATGTCCAGGGGGATTATGTACGAGACCCACCCTACCCTAACGAGTGGATAACCCCTCTACACCTTACCCTAATGAGTGAATAGCGCTATCTTTTTCAATGCTTAAATGATTTACCGTGCATAAAATCAGAGTGAATAGCCCCTCGATTCCCTACTCTAAACAGTGATTAAATTATAACCGTATAAATTTACTTATACTGTAATTCTAATATTCCGGAGAATCGAAGAACAGATAGTTTTTAGTGATAATCCCCTCGATGAGTTTACAAAATAGACTTATGCCGATGCACACTTATCGCATCTTATAAATTTCTAACAAGGACTTATGCCCAGAAACTTTTGAAAGAGAAAGTTTAGTTATAGTGATTACGCATTTTAGTGATTATCCCCTCGAATTACCTTTAGCAATGCTAAAATGATCAAACGCATAACGCTCATTTAACACTATGTTAGCTCTATCTAAACCCACATTTGAATTAACCGCCAAAACGTTCCAGTCAAACATAACATAGTTGACGATAGCTACCGAACGAGAACGAAACACATGAGGAGCGAGGTAGAAAACGGGGAAAATCGTTATCTATTTAATTAGCACCAGAAGTGGATCATATTACAGCTCCCTAGAAGTACTGGACGATATAACATCGCCGTGCATCAGCATTGTCTCCTAGCACTGAAGAGAAAACGGTATATGCGAAACGCAGCGGCGAATTTGTGAACTAAACCAGAGGAATGATTTTGGCGCGAAAGAAATTTTTAATAAGCGGGGCAAGCAAACGGAAGTAAGTGGTAGCTAATGAGGAAAGGTTTGAGAGAGAAGAGCGCGGAAGGAAACAAGTTGTTCCATACAAAGTGTTGGGTTGTGAATATAATGGTAAAAGTCCACTTTACTTTTCCGATTTTAAAAAATAATTGGCGGTCTATTTTTTAAATGCGGTATTTTTTGAACGCTTGTGTTGAAAAGGAAATTAATATGAATTCAAATTATCAAAATAGCCTTCATAATGCTAGAATATTTTTAATGTATCCCTAGTACAGCACTGAGCTTCCACCGATTTGAATGTTTTTAGCGATGATAGTTGGACCGATTTATTACTAATTATAGGTTATGTGAGTAGACATAGAAATTTTTTTTCGTTTTTAAAGTGTGGCAAATCTTTTCAATGATTTAACGTTTTCTGTCAATATTTTTCTGTTTTACAAAACGTTTTAGTTGCTTACGGTTTAGTGCTTTTAATATCACATAGATCGTGTTCAGATGTCTCTTTAATTTGGGCTTGCAACGATTGCAATTAGTTACATTGATCCTACGCGTTTTTTCTAATTAGCAAGGAAACATAAGCCATTCTAAATCAAAACTATAACGCGATAACAAGCTTCACACTAATCACGACACTGACGGTGGTCTGACAGACATTATCATCAACCGGAACTTCCGTAGGTTAACCTAACTCAAGATCCGGGTTAATGGGAAAACTATACTTGTAAAACTGGGCTATAGATGGCGGGCTTGGATGTCTTGGAAGAAAACGCTGTTTACAAAAGCATAACCTACGTCCAGTACTTATAGGGAGCTGTAATATGATTCACTTATGTTAGCACATACATAAAAAAAAATAAATATAACAAGTTGGGAAAACCAAAATATTACCTCTCCGAGTCAAGACGACTACTTACAAACTTATTTACCCAGGTATGGAAATGTTTAAATTTATGAAATATTAAAGGGTATGAGAAGCTTCGTTTGAAAAACCTCTGATTTATATAGCAAAAGATAGAATTAATTTCCGTGAATTCAAAAATATCAAGCTTTTAATTCTCCGATTTCTAGTTATTTGGCAATATGCATTTGAAAATGCTTCATATGAAATTATTTAAAATCCACTTTTTAAAAGTTTTTAAGAAAGGCTACAAGGTTTTCTTGTTTTTGACGTCACGCACGCGAGATGGTGACACTCTCTCCGCCATCAAAGCATGGACAGAGCTCGAGACGCGTATAGCTCGCGCTCGCGCTCGGGCGTATAGGTTACCCCGTGTGATGTCATAAACCAACCGAACAAGCTGACAAGACAAAATGATTTATATATCGAAACTGAGTTTTCGTGATTTTCCAATGGATTTTAAAAATAGAAACTTTGGTTCAATTATATTAAAAACTTTATATTTTGAAAGTAGAGACCTCAAAGTGTAATATAATACCACTTTCGTGCTAAAATATCATATGAAATTGTAAATTCCCATACCCTTTAAAGCAATATACAAAGCATAGCAAATATACTGTAAATTTATTTATTTATTTATTTATTGGAGGGATAGGGTTGCTAAGCCAAATTGACTTATGTGCAACCCCCCAAAAGCATGAAGGTACAACAAATGAACCGAAAAATATTAAATTATTAAAGTCAGGCTTTGTCCAGGATCCAAGCCGTTATACTGTGACGGAAAGTGGTAGAAGATTCCAATGATAACAACTCCTCAGGTAACGAGTTCCAATCATTGATGACCCTTGCGGTAAAGTGACTAGCTTTAGGAAAGGACTTCGCCACTGGTTTCGCCAGTTTAGCAGGATGTCCTCTGGTGCGTAGATTAGTTGACGGGAGAAATAGTGAAGACATGTTAGTGTGCACATTGCCTTTATAAATATCGAATACGTAGACCAAATCATTAACACGTTGTCTAAGAGACGGGGAAAGTAGGCGGAGTCGCTCATCACGCGTAGCAGGGGAGTGGTGGCTAAATCCCTTTGTGACCTTCGTGAATCTATTGTGGGCCTTTAAGAGTAGAGATTGCTGCGTAATTCGAGGAGGGCGCCAGATGACAGAAGCGTAGTCAATTAATGGTAAAACCAGGGAATTATAAATTGTACGCATGATAGTTGGCGAATGGTGGCAAAAATTCCGTCGCGTTAGCCCAGTAATGCTATTTATACGATTGGCGGTGCGTTGAGCATGGGTGCTAAAGGCAAATGTTTCATCCATAAAAACGCCTAGGTCCCGCACTGAAGCCACATTAGACAGAGAGATACCGTTGATATTGTAAGAAAACCTAGGGTTTTTTGTTCCTAAATGAAGCACCGCGCACTTTTCCACGTTGAATTGCATCCCGTAGGAGGACGCCCATGCGACGACGTTGTCCAAATCACGCTGCAATTGAAGGCATTCATCCTCGGTCTGTATGGCATTGTAGAGTTTCGCGTCATCCGCGAACAGAAGCATTTTAGAGTAGGCGACATTGTTAGGCAGCGAGTTTATAAATATGGAAAAGAGCAGTGGTCCAAGAACGGAGCCTTGAGGAACGCCACTTTGTAGTTCGCGATAGGAGGAAGCGAAACCCTTGTAGACCACACGCTGACGCCTGTTCGAGACAAAATCGATTAACCAGTCAAGGGCATTCCCGGTGATACCAGCACCCATCAAGGAGGAACGAATGGCGGAAATTGGAATGGTGTCAAACGCTTTAGTGAGATCAAGGTATATGATGTCAACTGAAGCTCCATTCTCAAGCCATTCCACCCAGTCGGTAGTGGCAGTCAGTAGATTAGTCACGCATGATTTTTTACGAAGAAAACCATGTTGGGAGGGATGAAAGAACTGAGTAGCTTCAAGATAGTTGTCAATTTGAATTTTCGCGATCCGTTCGCAAGTTTTGCCGACTTGACTTGTAAGGCTAATTGGTCGAAAGTTCTCCTTTGCAAGATTACTCCCTTTTTTATGAATCGGAGTGACATCCGCGGTTTTCCAGCCCATCGGAACAGTACCCGTAGAGAAAGAACGATTGAACAATATGGTTAATGGGCCGCAAAGGAGAGTAGCCGAATTTCTCAAAAGATTCGGATGTAAGTCATCGGCGCCGGGAGATTTCGAGACATCGAGTGAAGAAAGCTGAGAGAATACATCCTGTTCAGTACAGATGAAAGTGTCTAAGGCACAGCGATCGAGTGACTGTGCCCGTTTGGAGGTCACGGCGGATACTTCCACGACGTTAGACGAAACCCCCGCGAAGTAAGCGTTTAATAATTCCGTGATCTCCTCCTGGTTGGATGTCAATGAGCCATCAGGACGCCGTAATTGCGAGATGGAGAATTTGCACGAACGTTTAGTGTTAATATAACTGTAGAAAGCTTTAGGGTTGGATTTTATCATGGAGGTTAGCCGCATATCCTTTTTTCGCTGGGCTTTCCTGGCAGCATTTGTATAGCCATTACGAGCCTTCTTATAGCAGTTATACGCTTGGTCAACGAGAGTATTATTAGCTTTCCGCTTCTTTAGTCGTGAATAGCGTGCCCAAGTTTGTCTCTTATATTCATATGATTTCGTCGAACGAACATTAATAGGTGGCCTTGCCGACGATATTTTGCGGTAAGGAACGTAATACGAGATTCCACGCTGTAGAATTAAACAAAACTTCGACCAGCATTCATCGAGAGTGGGATTGTTGAAAATGGCTATCCAGTCTTGACTTGATAAATAAGCGTAGAAGTTTACATAGTCGCCCTTGAAATAGTCTCGTGTGAGTCGAGGAGTGGGACTGGACGAAAACACCGGAAACGCGCAATTAAATGTTAAAACATCATGGTCGCTGGACGCGATGGGCGACTGGTGAGAAAGATTGTAAACAAGCAAACAATCAGACACCAGTAAGAGATCCAAGATGCTTGGCGTGGTACTGGTGGTTCCCGCGCGGGTGGGTTCAATGACTATTTGATAGAGATTTAAATCCTGAACCCGTTCTAAAAACGCTTTCGTTGCCGATGTTGCTCCGCTGAGTGAAGTAAAGTTTGACCACTCAATTTTCGGATAATTGAAATCGCCCAAAATCAAAAGTTTACATTTCTTCATCAAACTGTAGTCGTTGGCAATGGTTAGGACACGGCGGACTTGCTCGTGGTTATCAAAGGAAGGAGAGCGATATAAAACCAATAATAATAGACTGTCCTTGTCATTACTGCAAAGCACCGTTAAAAAATCAAGACCAATAGTTGAAGACCATAAATCATCTTGATCCGATGGAACAATAGAAATTGATTCGGCAAGATAGTCGTGGTGTACATAAAGAGCTACACCGCCACCATTGGACGCGGCAACACGATCCCTTCGAAACAAGTGAAATTTGGGAATTGATCTTTCACTATCCAAAATGTCCGGCTTCAACCAAGTTTCAGTTATAGCTACTATTTTCGCGTTGTGCAAGCAAATCAGAGAGGACAATTCAGCGAACGCATATTGCCCACGTACACTTCTTATATTTGTATAAAGGACGATAGAAGATGCCCGGAGAGTGTTTGTGGTATTGATTGAGTTAATGTTATTCGGAAGCAAGGCAGTAGAGTGGTTGACAGGTGGAGAAGAGACTGACTTAGAAAACTCAGTTGACTGTGTAGAAACAGGTATTGGAGCCTCAAGAACGGCTAGTTTTTTTGTTGAAAATGTGATACGTGGCCGAAGGGAGCAAGGAACGGACGGATTGGATGAACTAGCGGCGGAACGTAGAGCGGTGTAGGCATGCTTGCTGGTAAAGCGCAATCCTGAGGAGTAACGCGTTGAGAAGATTGTATTGGCAGAACAGGTATTAAAGTAGGTGATTTCGATACATCACACGCTGGATGACTCGAGCCAGGAACAAGTCCGGTACGGCGTTGAGTAGATGGCGGCAACTGAACAATTAGGCCTTTCCGAATGCCAATATTAGACTCTCCTTGGTCTCTTCGACGACGAAGTTCAGAAACCAGGTCCCTATTACGTTGGCGCTGGGCTTCTGTCCGATCGGGGATTGCAATGAAGTCTGTTTGGGCTCGAATACGCATTTCAGCGACTCCACTACAAAAATATTGACGATCCGTAACTGTGCTGAAGCGAAAGAGTATCGGACGTGGTTTCGTAACCGAAGGGTCAAAACGACCGAGGCGCCGGTATTCGATCAAACTTATTTCGCGCCTGGAGAATCCTAGATCATGCAGAAGACCACGACAGAAACCACCGAGATGGACATCAGACGAGTCCGGTATATTAAAAATTAGGGCATTCTTCTTCCTGTATGAAATTTCATCTGTTCTGCGAGAATGATCGTGCTCTGGGCGGTCACGAGACACTGAGGAAAATATCCGATCCTTGTGCCTGGGATTCGTACGCTTAGGGCTTTGAAAAGCAGCTTCGTGGCGAGGTTCAGGGTTTGCGCGCACATCGGAGGAAGATCGCGAATTTTCAGATTTCCCACGAACATCAAAAGTGTGCTGCTCAGAGAATGACTTAGAAGTCGCGACATCAGCTGGCAGGTGGGAGACATTGTTCATTAACTTTTCCATCTTCTCTTGATTTGTCAAAAGTTCGCGGATGGCGTTGGAGTTGGACTCGCATTTTGATCCGACCGAATGGAGTTCGTGTTTGAGGGAAACAGCCAGGGAACGAAACTCGGAAACCTTAGTGGTGGTGGCGATGGTTCGGTCGTGATGGGCGTGGTCCTCCACAAAGCGAGTGTTGGAATTACATTGATTTTTTAGCGCAGAGAAATCGTTCTGGAGAGAGTGAATGTCAGATGAGATTGTCCGTAGGCGCTCCAAGAAATCAGATTGAAACGTGTCCAGGGTCTGTCGTAGATCTTGAAAATGAGTATTGGACTTGTCCTGTGAAGGTGGGGCAACTGTTGAGAGAAGTGCATCAATACGCATAATTTCCTCTGAATTCCGGGTGATTAAACGTCGAAGGTTGGGTGCTATTGTCAAGCACGTAGGGCACATGAACTTGAAATGCTTAGCTTGAGATTCGTCTAGATGTATCAGTGCTAGCGACAGTGAATCAGGTAGGTTCACGCAATTGCTGTGACATAGGTTTTCGCATAGGCCACAGGAGAAATTAGGTTGATCAGTTGACACTACATCGTTACAAACGCAGCATAGGGAGTTCAAGGTACTAGACTCGCTGACCGTCGAGTTGAGAACATCGCTGCAAAAGTCGTCTGTTTTTGGTGCATCAAATACTTTCGAGGAATCGTCATCCACAGTCGTAGTAAGGGTAGCTTGAGGGAGACAGGAATCGGCACAAGATGAAGCGGATGTTCCAAATGGCACAGAGGTCTGAAGAGGGAGTAGTAGTAGTGCAGACTGACTAGTATCACCAGAACAAACGCCAGGATTGTTTAGGATTCGAGAACGACTTCTTGTCAATATGTCAAACTCCGGGCGAGAACAAACCGTATCATCAAGGGAGGACGTATCCGGGAGGGATAGGGAGCGTCGTGCCCGAGGCATTGAAAATGAGTAAATTACGGATTTACTAAAAAATAGCTAAGCCTTGGACTTCAAAAAGTCGTAGTTTGAAAATTGCATTAAAATTTAAATAGAGCACGAGGTTAAAAAAACGCGACCGCTTCACGTGACGGCGTATTTTACATCCAATAATGATATACTTGTACACATTAAAATCATCCGATGTGGGAGAAACGGGAAATGAAGAGATAAAACTTTGGAGGGATATTACCTTTACGTGTTTGTAAAGGCCCAATTTTCTACTCCTCAACTGTATGCCCTCTATGTTCAAAGCCATATTCACAACAGGGTTGCCATGTAAACACTATCCTCTCGTTTCGCCACAACGATTTTCTTAGTTTGTCAACATGACTGTTAACGTTACATAACACCAAAGCTTATTTGTGGCTACACACACTGAAAGTAAATGCGTACCATAAAAAAGCATGAAAACACGAAGCTATAATCGGATTACGATCAGACCTTTCACTGGTCTGGGCTGCGTTCAGCAGAGCTCACCAAAAAAGACAGCGGATTTTGGAAATGTTTACCGGTGAGCTCTGTCGTCATAGCTTTTCTCCGGTCATCGTCGTTTTATAAATGACGCTAGCGCAACAAAGCGTGCAAGGTACCAAGGCTTAACAAATATTGTATGATAACATATTTATAGAGATAGATAACAACTTTTATAATTAAAATTAGAAACTAACCTGTCTCTTAAAATTCTCGCGTGATCAACTGGTTTCACGCCAATTCATTAGCTATAGTCCCATAGAGCTATTTGTATTAATTCCTCCATAGTTTTTTCGCCAAGCTGAGAACTACGCGTTTCACGTCACGTTATTCAAAACGCCGACTATTTTCTTTGAAGACCGCGCTAGCTCAGCGCTGAGCACCGTGACGTCAAAATTCAAACACAAAATCCCGTTATGTAGGACACTGCTAACAGCGCTGAGCTCTGCTGAACGCGGCCCAGATTTCCACCAGGATTATAAGATTTAAGCCTAATTATTTAAGAGTGTATTTAACTTTCGGCTCACTCTGAACCGCTAATGTCTCTGCATTACAGAAACGAAAACCAAACCAGAGAGAATTTAGAAGGGGAGTGGAAAGGGTGGTTTGGAATGTAGCGCAACATCGTCTGCTAAACGTTATCTAGGCAGGTCGATTTCCGGTATGATGCGTTTGTAGCAGAGAGATTTTAGAACATGTGACCGGAAACTCGCCTACCCCAAAAAGCTCAACGCGACATCTTGTTTGGGCGTCATCACGTTTAATAGAGTCGAAGGGGGGAGCCTTCCACTCCCCTTCTAAATTCTCTCTGACCAAACCCAAGCGTTTACTTTTTGGTTCACTAGGCCTATTAACAAATAAAATTTCATTTGACCAGCATAGTTACGTTGTGCTTGTTTTCACTTTAAAAAGGATTATGCTATAAACAGATGTAGTATAGCTTAAGTAATATATAAACATCCATTTTAAATAATAATATTAAAAAAAATCTTTGGAATATCAAAATGAAATAGAGCTTTAAAGCTACAAAAGTACTAAATGCATCATAATTACGAAAAAGTTTTCCACATATTCACTTTATATTAAGGATAAAGGGAATATTATGGTTCTGTAGGATTCCTTTACACATCAAAACAAAACGAACTTCTAACGCAGCGCACTACTGTAACAACGGACGGACACACACAGACAAAAACCTAGACTGCTTTTTAACTCTTTCCGTATTAATTTTGAATTGAGAAACAAGATTATCTTAAGATTAAAATGAATATGATTAATATTTAATATTTTCTTCGTTAGTTATTCGCCTTATTGAACGTTACATCGTTTTAAAAAAGAACAATTAAACATTCTTGAGAGACTTGACTAATATTGGCGTTTGAAATGAAGCATACGCCGGTTGCTTCGCCTTACTCAAATAGGTAGTATATAAGGGTGTCGAACGACAGTTAAAAGCAAGAACAACCGCAATTGCGAAAACCTATCGTGGACAACCCACCCTAGGGAGGCTAGACGTTTCTCGTAACCCTAGCTGATCGCCGCGAATGTCTTAAACCAAACGATGACGATGGAGTAGAAGCCAGGTGTGCAGACTGGTGTCCATGTGGGATGGACAAAACAAAGACCAGAAGATGGTGGTGTAGAAGCCAGGTGTACAGACTGGTGTCCATGTGGGATGGACAAAAACAAAGACCAGAAGATGGTGTTGTTAGATGCCAGTGTGTACAGACTGGTGTCCATGTGGGATGGACAATGACCAGAAGATGGTGGTGTTAGAAGCCAGTAAGTACAGACTGGTGTCCATGTGGGATAGACAAAAACAAAGACCAGAAGATCGTGGTGTTAGAAGCCAGTGTCTACAGACTGGTGTCCATGTGGGATGGACGAAGGCCATAAGATGGTGGTGATTAGAAGCCAGCAAGTACGGACTGGTGTCCGTGTGGGATGGACAAAGACCAGAAGATGGTGGTGTGAGAACTCAAGTAGAGTAGCCATTTCCGTGACTGTGAAAGCAGTTCGGAAATGGCGAACACGTTTGCTCCGATTTGGAAACTGCGAACGCGGTCACGTGGGTGTAACAACAGACACACACACAGACACACACGATCGTTACAGAACCTCTCCGTGACATACGTCACTCGGAGAGGTAAAAACCCCAAACATACAAATTCATAAGTATCCGACCCCACAGATAAAAATTCAAAAGTTTCCGACCCCACAGATTAAGAGGTACCACACCCCACATCACCCCGACATTTTAGAGATAAGAATAAATAATAAAAAACTCGAAGTTTCTATCAAGTCTCTATGGTTGAGTGGGTAGACTGTTTGTCGACTACGCCAGCGGCCCGGGTTCGAATCCCGGGTCTGACCTGAAAAAATTTTAATTAAAATTAAATCTCTAACCGAGCCCAGTAACCCCTATGGGTGGGTTGTGGTAATATAAAGTTCCTTTTAAGCTAAAATCTGACGATAACGAAGCGACAACCCCGGCCACTACTACTACTACGGACGGACGGCTCGGGTCAAACTAAGAGCCTATCGTATACTACGATATGGCTAAAAATGGGTAAACCACGCACCAAGTCCATGGTTGACCGAAATATGAACAGTCAGGTATGTTTTAAGCGTATAATATTAATTTAAAACCAATTATAATTAGAGTTATTATTGTAGATAAGTTAAGTTACCCTCCCAGACCCTTGGCTGTTCCTTCCAAAAAACTGCCGTTAAGGAAACATGATCAACAAAAGTTCAAGGCTAATGGGAGATTGGAAAGACTGAAAAAAAGGAATCAGCTCTCACAATCTCCAACTTTGCATGCAAGTGAAACACCTGAAATAAATAAACCAGCAGACGCAGAAATTCTAGCTGAAAGATTGGGGATTGATGCTGTTCAACAAACTACCGATGAAACGGGGTCGACTAATCTGCAGGTCCTCTGAATGTCTGAAATGCAGTCCACAGTAGGAAACCTACTATTTGTAGTATGCAGGTTCGGTTCACATTTACAAATATAAGAAATCAATTTTAATATTCATTGCCTAACATACAGTCCAACAAAATTAGAGTTTCAACTCTGAAATCTTTTGACTAAAACGCAGTACTCTGAAATGCAGTCCTCGAAAATTATTAATTACAACTCTGAAATCGGTTGACTAAAACACAGTACTCTGAAATGCAGTCCTAAAAAATCCTAATTTCAACTCTGAAATCTTTTGACTAAAACGCAGTACTCTGAAACGAAGTCCTCGAAAATTATTATTCTCAACTCTGAAATCTTTTGACTAAAACGCAGTACTCTGAAATGCAGTCCTCGGAAATTATTATTTTCAACTCTAAAATTGGTTCACTAAAATGCAGTACTCTGAAAGCAGTCCTTGAAAATTATTAACATAAACTCTGAAATCTTTTGACTAAAACGCAGTACTCTGAAATGCAGTCCTCGAAAACTATTAATTTCAATTCTGAAATCGGTTGACTAAAACGCAGTCCTCGAAAACATTTAATTTCAACTCTGAAATCGGTTGACTAAATGCAGTACTCTGAAAAGCAGTCCACGAAAATAATAAATTTCAACTCTGAAATCGGTTGTCTAAAATGCAGTACTCTGAAATGCAGTCCTAAAAAATCCCAATTTCAACTCTGAAATCTTTTGACTAAAACGCAGTACTCTGAAATGCAGTCCTCGGAAATTATTATTTTCAACTCTGAAATTGGTTGACTAAAATGCAGTTCTCTGAAATCGGTTGATTAAAATGCAGTTCTCTGAAATGCAGTCCTCCAAAACTATTAATTTCAACTCTGAAATCGGTTGACTAAAACGCAGTACTCTGAAATGAAGTCCTCGAAAATTATTATTTTCAACTCTGAAATCTTTTGACTAAAACGCAGTACTCTGAAATGCAGTCCTCGGAAATTATTATTTTCAACTCTGAAATCTTTTGACTAAAACGCAGTACTCTGAAATGCAGTCCTCGGAAATTATTATTTTCAACTCTGAAATTGGTTCACTAAAATGCAGTACTCTGAAAGCAGTCCTTGAAAATTATTAACATAAACTCTGAAATCTTTTGACTAAAACGCAGTACTCTGAAATGCAGTCCTCGAAAACTATTAATTTCAATTCTGAAATCGGTTGACTAAAACGCAGTCCTCGAAAACATTTAATTTCAACTCTGAAATCGGTTGACTAAATGCAGTACTCTGAAAAGCAGTCCACGAAAATAATAAATTTCAACTCTGAAATCGGTTGTCTAAAATGCAGTACTCTGAAATGCAGTCCTAAAAAATCCTAATTTCAACTCTGAAATCTTTTGACTAAAACGCAGTACTCTGAAATGAAGTCCTCGAAAATTATTATTTTCAACTCTGAAATCTTTTGACTAAAACGCAGTACTCTGAAATGCAGTCCTCGGAAATTATTATTTTCAACTCTGAAATTGGTTCACTAAAACGCAGTCCTCGAAAACATTTAATTTAAACTCTAAAATCGGTTGACTAAAATGCAGTTCTCTGAAATCGGTTGACTAAAATGCAGTTCTCTGAAATGCAGTCCTCCAAAACTATTAATTTCAACTCTGAAATCGGTTGACTAAAATGCAGTTCTCTGAAATGCAGTCCTCAAAAATTATTAATTTCATCTCTAAAATCGGTTGACTAAAACGCAAGATTTCAGAGTTGAAAATAATAATTTTCGATGACTGAATTTCAGAGTACTGCGATTTAGTCAACCGATTTCAGAGTTGAAATTGGGATTTTTTAGGACTGCATTTCAGAGTACCGCATTTTAGTCAACCGATTTCAGAGTTGAAATTAATAGTTTTCGAGGACTGTATTTCAGAGTACTGCGTTTTAGTCGAAAGATTTCAGAGTTGAAATTAGGATTTTTTAGGACTGCATTTCAGAGTACTGCGTTTTAGTCAAAAGATTTCAGAGTTGAAAATAATAGTTTTCGAGGACTGCATTTCAGAGTACTGCGTTTTAGTCAACCGATTTCAGAGTTGAAATTAGAATTTTTTAGGACTGCATTTCAGAGTACTGCATTTTAGTCAACCGATTTCAGAGTTGAAATTAATAGTTTTCGAGGACTGCATTTCAGAGTACTGCGTTTTAGTCAAAAGATTTCAGAGTTCAAAATATTAATTTTCGAGGACTGCATTTCAGAGTACTGCATTTTAGTCAAAAGATTTCAGAGTTGAAATTAGGATTTTTTAGGACTGCATTTCAGAGTACTGCGTTTTAGTTAAAAGATTTCAGAGTTGAAATTAGGATTTTTTAGGACTGCATTTCAGAGTACTGCATTTTAGACAACCGATTTCAGAGTTGAAATTTATTATTTTCGTGGACTGCTTTTCAGAGTACTGCATTTTAGTCAAAAGATTTCAGAGTTCAAAATAATAATTTTCGAGGACTGCATTTCAGAGTACTGCGTTTTAGTCGAAAGATTTCAGAGTTGAAATTAGGATTTTTTAGGACTGCATTTCAGAGTACTGCGTTTTAGTCAAAAGATTTCAGAGTTGAAAATAATAGTTTTCGAGGACTGCATTTCAGAGTACTGCGTTTTAGTCAAAAGATTTCAGAGTTGAAAATAATAATTTTCGAGGACTGCATTTCAGAGTACTACGTTTTAGTCAAAAGATTTAAGAGTTGAAATTTATTATTTTCGTGGACTGCTTTTCAGAGTACTGCATTTTAGTCATACGATTTTAGAGTTGTAATTAATAAGTTTCGAGGACAGCATTTCAGAGTACTGCAATTTAGTCAAAAGATTTCAGGGTTGAAAATAATAATTTTCGAGGACTGCATTTCAGAGTACTGCGTTTTAGTCAACCGATTTCAGAGTTGAAATTAGGATTTTTTAGGACTGCATTTCAGAGTACTGCATTTTAGACAACCGATTTCAGAGTTGAAATTTATTATTTTCGTGGACTGCTTTTCAGAGTACTGCATTTTAGTCAAAAGATTTCAGAGTTCAAAATAATAATTTTCGAGGACTGCATTTCAGAGTACTGCGTTTTAGTCGAAAGATTTCAGAGTTGAAATTAGGATTTTTTAGGACTGCATTTCAGAGTACTGCGTTTTAGTCAAAAGATTTCAGAGTTGAAAATAATAGTTTTCGAGGACTGCATTTCAGA
This sequence comes from Phalangium opilio, assembly GCF_054372755.1. NCBI lineage: Eukaryota > Metazoa > Arthropoda > Arachnida > Opiliones > Phalangiidae > Phalangium > Phalangium opilio. Next base: position 6,338,630 of record NW_028324166.1, read on the forward strand.
GTACTGCGTTTTAGTCAAAAGATTTCAGAGTTGAAAATAATAGTTTTCGAGGACTGCATTTCAGAGTACTGCGTTTTAGTCAAATGATTTCAGAGTTGAAATTTATTATTTTCGTGGACTGCTTTTCAGAGTACTGCATTTTAGTCAACCGATTTCAGAGTTGTAATTAATAATTTTCGAGGACTGCATTTCAGAGTACTGCATTCTAGTCAACAGATTTCAGAGTTGAAACTCTTAATTTTGTTGGACTGTATGTTAGGCAATGAATTTTAGAATTGCTTTTTCATATTTTTAAATGTGAACCGAACCTGCATACTACAAATAGTAGGTTTCCTACCGTGGACTGCATTTCAGACATTCAGAGGACCTGCAGATTAGTCGACCCCGATGAAACTACGACCGACAAATGCACCACTCCAAACCCCAATGATAAATCAGGGTTGCCACCGTTCAGGGAGAACCTGGAAAACCTGGAAAAGTCAGGGAATTTGAAAATGGGCCAAAAAGGTCAGGGAAAAGTCAGGGAATTTTATTTTAGTAGGTAAAATTTCTGGGGATAAGTCTTTATTGAAAGAGCAATGAAAGTTTCTCCTCATCCTCTCTTAACACAGAAAACTCTAGAGCAATCCTTAAAAATGTCTAGAATTGTTTTTGTAAAGTTAATGCTCTCTAAAGAAATCTCTCAGACTGTTATTTATAGTTAAAATGTTTCTTAATCATTTTGGTGAAAAATGTTTCTTAATCATTTTGGTGAAAAATGTTTCTTAATCATTTTGGTGAAAAATGTTTCTTAATCATTTTGGTGAAAAATGTTTCTTGATCATTTTGGTGAAAAATGTTTCTTAATCATTTTGGTGAAAAATGTTTCTTAATCGTTTTGGTGAAAAATGTTTCTTAATCATTTTGGTGAAAAATGTTTCTTAATCGTTTTGGTGTGAAAAATACATTGGAAAACTTAAATGTAGAGACTTTATTTAATTATAAGCACTTAAAACGTGCTGTAAACATTTACACTTTCGGCCTAAAAGGTCAGGGAAAATCTCAGAAAAAGGTCAGGGAATTTGGTTTTGAATACTCCGTGGCAACCCTGTAAATGCATTATGGTCAACACCTTGGAAAATCATACATGTATGTAATGTTAATGCTTCTAATGGAATATTGAATGCCACCTCTATAATTTCATTAACAGGATTACAAATTACTGGTCTATTTGATGCGATCATTAAAAATATTAACAGTAAATTCATACCCCTTTTTCATGGACAAATAAGGTAGAGAGGGCCAAGAATGGGGGAAACTACGAGTCTCGAGATAGGGTATTTTTGACACTCATGAAACTAAAACTTGGCATTTGATTTCATTCACCGCTCTATCAGCTTTGTTTGGAATAAGTAAAGTTCAGACCTCAAATCATTTTAAATTAACTCTTACGCAGTTCCCAAGCTTGTTAAAACCCGTGAAAATAAATGCAAATAAATAATGAACCCAAGACTCCCGAAAATTTGTAAAACAATTTTATTTAATAAATTTGTAAGATTCTATCACATTTTAAGGAACTTAAAAATATCACTTCAGCCTTATTTGCGCCATTACATTCCGTCCCTTTTATTCCATTTCAAATAATTTGGAATGTAGTAATTAAAATAAGCAAAGAAACCTTTTGAAATAAGTAATTTGTAATCTTGGTAAAAGATTGTTAATAAATTTTTGGTCTTTAGGCACATCAATAACAAAACAGTCATCTTCCAGTTTAAAACAAATTACATAATGACAAGTCTTAAAAGGACCAAACTAAGTTGCACTTGCCCATAATACATTTGTTAGGGTTTCAAAGAAAATGTTCCGTCCTTCTTGATTACGTAAGGAGTTTTCTTGAGGACTATTTCTAAGTTGCCTTTTTCACCAATGACTGGACAATTTCGACCAAATTATCGTTGACTGGACCGTCAAGGGAACACCCCAAGAATGGATAAGAAGGGTTGACTTCAAAACCAATCTTCGTTACTTTTAAATTGGACTTTTTTTTAAAGCAACAAGAGTTTTTTTCGTTTATAATTCCATACTGTGTGAATTCATTTCCCTTAAAGTTTGACTTAAGAGCTTTTCGATTTTTTTCAGTAGCAACAGGTACTAAACAAAACAAAACAGTATTACCAATTTTATACTCGTGTTATGACCAAGGCTTCAGAGTTTACATAACTAATTTGGTTAATATTAAGGTGATTAGGTTTTCAACACTTACCATTTTTGAAAATATTCTCTTCTGAAAATTGTGGTTCATTCATTGCAAGAAATTTAGAGTACTAATTTTCATTTGGCACTGAAATTTCAGTTTAAACGTCACATACACTGTCGCTGAAGCAGGTCTAAGGCCTGCCATTTTCGTTTCCCCTAGATCAAGCTTCGCGTTTTCTCCGCACGGTGGCACTAGTGAAACTTTTCGTTCTAGGCGCGGAATCTGGCAGCCCTGAACTAGGGAAATTTTGGTCCAAAAAGGGAAATTTTAAGGGTTAGAAAGGGAAATTTAATTTTTCCCACCTGGCATCACTGCTTTGAAGTTCCTTTCCTTTGTTCTCTTGCGAACATAGAGATACAAGAGGAACAGTTGAATTTTCAGCTTTGATTCGGGTTCAATGGAAGCGCCCCTTCGCGTGTGTGATAGGGTGAGTTTCTTGTATCGCCATCTACATGGGGCGAGGTAAACTGAAATATTACTAACCCCATGTTAACACTCGAAGTTAAGCAGCTTTGAGCGCGGTAAGTACTTGGGAGGGAGACAACGCCGGTTCAAACCCCGCCGGGGACGTTTTATATTTTATTAATTTCTATTAATTTCCGTATTAATTAATGGCAGGAAAAGTGTTTGTAAAATAAAGAGATGTTTATTAACAGAGAATTAAAATATTTGCAAGATGAAACATTACGGTATTTATTTTTTGTTCAGATTGAATAGCTCCTTCGCTCGCCGATAGGGGCGCCACGTATCAAAACCCTATCACACACGCGAAGGGGTGGGATGGAAATTTTGAACAGGTAGTTTTGTCATATATTATTATTTGTTAGGCCTATTTACGCGTAAACCAAGATTGTTTTTCAGGATATCTAACAAGTCATGAACTAAGTTAGGACATTTTCAACGGTCTGAAATCAAAATAGACTTTGTGCCTGTTTAACTCGGCTGTTTTACAAATACGAGAGAGTTCAGAAATGGCATCTAATATGAAAGAAACATCAGCGGAAAAGATGAGAAGGCTTCGTTTGAATCCAGAATACAGAGAAAGAGAAAAAGCTCGAATACGAGAGAGATATACAGCAAATAAGAAGCTAAAGAGGCAGTTGGTTTTAGAATCTCCTGCGAGTCAGGACCCATCAACTAGTCAGAGTACAAATATTAGGTTCCAGTTCACTCATAGAACAGATTTTGTTAATTACTTATTTAATTAAACTGTAAACCAAATTCTTACTAGATTGGTTTTATTCATAATCGGAATGCTATTTTATAAACAATGGAAAAAAACCGAAAATTTTAAATTTGCCGGGGTCAATGAATATAGTAATACTAATTCTAGTCACTAGATGGCGCGAAAAGTGTAATCTGGCCGGGGCCATCTTGTTTAGACTAAAATTGATAATGCAAAGCCCAGTGAGTAACGTATGTACATTTTTAAAAAACTAAAATGTGTTTCAGTTAATTTTTTCTAAATTTCTTCTTGAATTAAATGATAGCTACAAGAGGTTGGGAAAAGAAATCACTCACGATCTTTTAAAGCCCAAAAAGTAAGAGACAGTGATTTCGTTTCCAACCTCTTGTAGCAGTCAATTAAATCAAAAGAAATACGGAATATTTTGGCCCTAAAACACATATATAACATTGTGTTTCGGCATCTTTAAAAACCTTGCTTTTATCTTTTGAAAACCCGACCCAAATCATTCCAGTGGGCACAAATTGTTAATTAAGCCTTGGCTTACCTGGGTTTCTCTGCTAGTTTGGACTTAATTTGACTATTTAGTATGTTTAAAGTCAGAAAATATAGTCTTATCTTTTATCTTAATACCAACGGTTACAGCTGTTTGAATTAAAAAATTATATTGTGTATATTTATGTCGCGATCGGATAAGACGAACCTCAGTAGCCACCGTTAGTCCGTTATTACAAAAACAATCCCAGCAGACTTTGGTGCCAGATTTAATCCACCAAAAGCATCGTCTGCTATAATGTCTGATAGCACCTCTATGGCTAACGATACCGCTACAGCTGTGACGTACGCGGGTGCCATTGCCCTCTATATTGTGGAAGCTAGCGTCCGAGACTCCTTTGTCATCTGCTCCTGCAATTACCCAATAAGGGTTCGCGATTTCGAGTGCGACTGGCGCCATTTGGAGTTATTTTAAGTCAGACGCTTCCCTTTCCCTAAAAGGTAGTTTCCATCTCCCCTAGACCCTCCCACAACATTCTAGACCACCCTAGAGGGTGGGGCCACAAAAAATAGTACCGGAAATAGACCTGGCCAGTTTTGTTGATCAGGTTATTTTTGAGCTACATAATATTCCTCAGTTTCTTCTCCCTATTATTAATTCTCTCTGCCCTAAGTAAAAATTTGCAACTTTCTATTGATAAATATTGATAAGAAACTGGCTTTCGATTAAACTAACTAAACTATGATTTTCATTGTCTAATTAAATTTACCTTACATAAATTTGCTTCGCGTCTAAACTATGATGATGAAATAGGTAAAATAATATCCTAACTTTAATTTGAAATATTAATATCAAGACCTGTTCTTGAGAAATCCAAATTAAACTGACTTTTCTTGCTATATAAGTACAAACAGGAATGTATGGAGTGGTTGGAATGGATAAGGTCAAATCCTAATCGGCGTGAAATGATCTTGGAAACAACTGGCGTGGCTTAATTTACGCTAGTGACGTCATAGTCTGACGTAAAAATCGTATTTACCACTTAAATTATTTTCATTCATTCATTGGCTGCCAAAAAAAACTTTTGCTATAATTTTCCACCCTCTACCCTATACTCTGCCTACGCTGAGAGAATCGAATATGAACGCGTACGGCGGCGAATCAGCGCATTTAACTTTAAAAAATCTAAAAGGTCACTTCTGCCATGCCTTTTTTAACGAGTCATGACATTTTTCGCCTTCGGTAGACAGCTAAACAGACGTAGGGGGAGGAGCTACACTCCTGAAAAAAAGGACTCGCCTTTTGTTTCCACCATCAAGGGTACCCCTTAGCCATTCCAGCCCCTCCATACATTCCTGGTACAAAGGACATCGAAATGTCGAAAAATATTTATTTTTTTTGATATTTTTGGGATACGCAAAGAATACGTGATACGTTTTAGTCGTGATTTTTATGGAGATACGACACTTAATATACATGCGCTAGAAAAAATAATCAAGGTGTATGAACTAAGGAGTGAAAGCAGTCGCCTTATCAAGAAACATAAAATGTTATCGCTTGTGTTATGCATCTGAACATAATAGCGCAAATAAATTTCAAAAGTGTGTCTCAACCATTGGTGCTGTAGAACAGATATTGGATTGAATTAATTCTAGATATTGCAAATACTTATGGTTAAAATTTTAGTTAAGCTATTAGGCCTATGTTCAGATGCATTTATTAAAGTAGCTTCGGTGCCATTTTTTGAAATACATTCAGTTTTGATAAAATTTTGATGTGCCTTTATTATAGCGATTTCCACTGACTGCTCCAAAGAGTGCTCTCAGAGTTAGGATGACGTAACTGCTCTCAGCGAGTTTTGGCGAGAACACTTTCATCAGTGGAACACGATCGAGAGGTCTGAGGGCGCTCTGAATAATCAAAATTGGCGCCGTGCGGAGAAGAAATTGTAATACAGTGTGTATATCTTGACGCAAATGGGCTGAAACCAATTAATAGACTTAACATTTCAATTAATTTACAAAAAATCTATTTTGAGTAATGATCGACAACGTCTCTGATACAATTATTGATTTTAGGACGAGGCGTAATATCTTTAAAGTAATGATAAAACCTCGTATTCTTCATCTTCAGATATTTAAGAAGATGATTAAGCATAAGCGAGAGCCTGTCTTCTATGAGATACCGCATGGTCCGCCATTTAAATTTTATTACGTCATACTCGAGCACCGTCGCTCCGTCGAATTTTTCAGAGCACGAAAGAGCAATTCTCGGGCAGTTTTTGGGGTCAGTGGAAAACGTGATTCTGGGCGAGTGTGGCACTCGTGTTCCCAGTGGCGGACGAAAACGCGCCGAGAGTGCACTTTGAGTGCTCTAGTGCAGTCATTGGAAATCGCTATTAGTGAAAAAGCCTAAGATATAAATTGCTAACCTTTTACGAGTCGTCTAAAGTTCTGCCGCGACAGCGCACAATATAAGAGCAATCACGAGCTAAGACACCAAAAATTATGGCAAGATCTAATTCCTTCCTCTATTCTTTATTGACCTTTGCGGCACTTTAGTAATTATATTCAGCGTTTATTACTCTATCAAGTCCACTTGAACCGAAAATGCGCACTGTATTCTTTCTCTACTATTACCGACTGAGGGTTTAGCTAGCCGTTTCAGAAGTGTTACAATAAACGTCTCCGCTCATATAACAAAGTAGCGCCAAGAAGCGATATCTAGTTTACTAGGGAGAAGGTATAAATTCGCCACATTTCTAGCTTTGTCTCCAGTCCAAACGAAGGTCCGGAGTTAATCTCCGCCTCTAAATTACAACCAGCATCTCGTTGTTTCTTGAAAACTCACGTCAGCGCGACGCGAATGACGAAAATTACGTAATTTCCGACTTAGGAGAGGCGAAATAACCCGGCCTCCTTGTATTTTGAAAGGGGGACTGGGACTTAGGCATCTTATACCGTCTCCCTAATAAACTAGATATCGCTTCTTGGTAGCGCTATTGACATTTTTACTTTTACATTTAATCCAGTTGAAAATATTCCTAGCTAGATTATTCTCTGAATTTTCCTCACTATGCGTGCAAACAAATGGTTCTTCGTTCATGTATAACCACTAGGTAATAAACGAAATGAAAATGTTGACGTGTCCTATAATGATTTGAAGAGCGGAAAATACGATATTATCTGAGCAAAGTTGACGCGTTTGCTTTACAGTTGGAAATGTTTTCAAATTGCAAATTATTTCTATGTAGCTAAAACTCAATCAACATAATGATATACTATGTAAAATCATCATGCATTGTGTATATATTCAAAGAATCAACACAATTTGAGATGATTTTAAACCATTAATACACGACAAGTAATTTTCTTGGAATCTATAACTGAAAATTACAAATTGCCATCATTTAAATATGCTCTATACTCGCGGGACTTTACGAAACCCGCTATGCATTGTTTTTATACTAGGATACGGTTCTAAACCGAAAAACCAGGACTGTGGGCTAAGAAGGCTTACTAGTTTGATTTTTATCATATATTATGACGTATCGAACAGTACTGAGTTATTTAAGAGTAAAGTCTCGTTTTTTGTTGATTTCTTGTGATTAATATGTAAAACCATTTAAAAGTTATCTTCTTTGGTGCTCATTTATTGATCGTATCCATCATTTACAGGAAAATTTAAGTTCTTTGAATATTTTGTAAATGTTGATTACTTCTGCGAACATAGAGATATTGCCCGGACTGGTCATATTCGAGATAATTAAGGTCTTCAGGTCCCTTCTGAGTTTGTTGTTCAATTTGTTGCTATATACAAAAATGTTTACGAAAACCATGCGATTTTAAGTTTGTTTTGTTCGTATATGTATATACCGGAGCCTCCGAGATGAACTAGGCCCATGCATGTCAAATTTTATGTGGGGAAATATCCAGTTTGTTATGGAAAATATTTTCACCATATATGTGTACGAGATGGCGCTTATATTACCGTTGTGAAAGGGGTCTTCCTTAAATTATCGTTGATATTTTAGGGGTCAGTCATGAAATTTTTATGATAGAGAAAAGTTTCATCCTAAAGTTAACGTAAATGTTTTTGGTGCTATTAACTTTTTAATGCATCTTTGGTTAGATTGTATGGATGACAACAAAATTAATTATTTTATTTAAGAATTGTTATTTTTAATAAAACGAAACTTCTAGAAGTTGAAAAATCAGTTTTTTTCTTACACTCCGCTTATGCTATCGCATTTCATTTCAGAATTTGAGCCACTGTTCAATTCCTTTCCTTTCTTGTTAATACTGTATTGTAAACAGTTTGGAGCCAGGCAATAACCATGATTCTTTAATTAAAATTTGATGTTAAATTATTTCAATAAAAATAATTCAGTAAGAGTAATGAAAACGTATACTTACAATCCGCGATTTTGGCCCAAATACTTAAGCAGTCGACAGGGTCACGGGGTTCAACTTTGTTTATTTTACGGTACTATAAGCGTCCCCAAGTGTAAAACCACGGCGAACTAAATTGGTTAAAAAATTATTCTGACTTCCCGACACGCATGGGCCTAGTTCATTTCGGAGGCTCCGTTATAACGCATTCAACATTTTCAGATCATTAAGGTGAAACCAGGAAGAAATATACCATAAGAAGGAATCAATCGCGTCCGTTGCTCGCCTAACCGGAAATCCCCCCTTCATGAGTGGGGGGGAAATGAAGGCGGAACTTAATATTTTATCTAACTCCATAATCTATCTCTTTTACCTTTTCGTTAAGTCTTGGATTGGTTTTTGGAACTCACGAAATCATCAGCACACTTGATTCAATTTAGAAATAATTATAGAATGAACGATTTTCAGGTAGAGACACATTATCAAAATCATCAAGTTAGGTTCAAAATCTTTAACTAACTTGTTTATGGCAATTAAAAACAACTGGCGTACCTTTTTCAGCACCACTGGCAGCCTCCTTTTTCTGTTTACTTTGCTCGATTTTTTCTCTCTAGTCAGAATACTTCATTCGTGTCTGTATGACCTATCCCTACGGGATCTAATGGGAAAGCGCAGAACAATGACGGACATGAAATAGGTGGGGCTTATTTGTCCACTGACACCGACGTAAGAGTAGAAGTCTAAAATCTCGTTTTATGCCTTCTTAAGGTATATTTCTTCTTGGTGAAACTGACTATTTCATTTTGATGATTTCCTTCGGTAAACAAGTTTAATTTATGTATATTTAAACACACCCACCTGCGCCGGTGTTATTAGTCTTTATTAAACTTTCGTTCAGTTGATTGCTTCCGTAAACATAGAAACTATATTATAATTTAAAACAAACGTCTAAATAGTTTCATTTGTATATGCTAATCATATCGACCATTTCCCAGCGGAACAGGAAAATATGGTCTCGGTCTCGCCGATTTGGTTGCGGGACTAATTGGTCTCACCGATTTGGTCTCGGGACTATATGGTATCGTGATTATTTGGTCTCGGGAATTGGTATCGTGATTATTTGGTCTGGGGACTATTTGGTATCGTGATTTTTTGGTCTCGGGACTATATGGTATCGTGATTATTTGGTCTCGGGACGGTTTGGTCTCGTGATTATTTTTTTACCTAATTCGTTGCCACCTTTTCCAAAACAATGGTTCCAATAATTCGTTGCCACCTTTTCCAAAATATTCTCCTACTAATTAGTTGCCACCTTTTCCTAAATTTTCTCCTATTAATTAGCTGACACCTTTTCCAAAATATTCTCCTATTAATTAGATGCCACCTTTTCCAAAACATTCTCCTAATAGTTAGCTGCCACCTTTTTCAAAATATTCTCCTAAGTAACTGCCACCTTTTCAAAATATTCTCCTATTAATTATCTGACACCTTTTCCAAAACTTTTCTATTATTGCTAATAAATTGTTTGTGGTAAGAGGCGGGTTTTTAATGCTCATAAAAATAATCTTCTTACCTCCAAACAAGGTTGGGTTGGGTTAGGTTAGATTTCGTTAGTTTAGGTTAGGTTTAGTTGGTTTAGGTTCGGTTAGATTTGGTTAGGTTCGGTTCGGTTAGGTAAGGTTTGGCTTGGTTAGTTTAGGTAAGGTTTGATTTGGTTCGGTTAAATTTGGGTGTTTTAAAAAATTCTGAATTGGTGATATATTTATAAAAACGAGACTTTCGTGTCCAGAGACCAATTTGTCCCGAGATCCAATTGTTCCGGGACCAATTTGTCTCGAGACCAAAGTGTCCCGAGACCCATTTGCCCCAAGACCCAATTGTCTCGAGACCCAATTGTCCCGAGGCCCATTTGTCCCTAGACCAATTTGTCCCGGGACCCATTTGTCCCAAGAGCAAATCGGGAAGACCAAATTGTCGCGTACCGTTTCCCAGATATTTAATATAAAGCTGAACATATTTTTTCTTGTCTGCTTTGAAGATACATAAAACATCGTTACATTTTAAAAATATTCCCCAATTAGTATTTCTTAAAGGCCGAATTCCATCGAAAAGGTTTCTTACGAACTGAAAACCGTGCATCGAGAGTAACAATGGAGCGACCGTGCCGATTTTCAAATCCCCGCTGGACAAAATTTTGAGAGGTTCTTACGAACTGAAAACCTTGATACGGGGGTTCTTACGAACTGAAGATAAACAATAGATATTTTCCTTCAGAGGGTCGTAAAAATCGGGAATAAAATATTTAAGAGACTTTCTATTGTTTATCTTCAGTTCGTAAGAACCCGCATAGCAAGGTTTTCGGTTCGTAAGAACCCCTCAAAATTTTGCCCCAGTGGGGACTCGAAAATTGGCACGGTCGCTCTATTGTTAAGAATCGATGCACGGTCTTCAGTTCGTAAGAACCCTTTTCGGTGGAAGTCGGCCTTTAAAGTCACATATTATCAGTAGCCAACATTATTAAGGTTTAGCTATATCGATTTGGTTAATTACTTTGTGGCTATATAGAAACATGATATGAAAGACACGCAAGTCGAAGTTTGTTTACTTGTATTCGCAAAATTATATCGCAACAACCATTACCCAGTTTATTATAGTTTGCCTTACTATTTTTAGTATGTTTATTGTTTAAGAAATCAAAATTATTCCTCTCAGAGTCGATACGACTACATACAAACTTATTTAACTAGGTGTGTAATTATTGATAGGCAACTGCGCGAGTTAAAAACAAAAAAAAATCATAAGTTTTCGCAAAATTTCCCATATAAAAGGCATGGGGTTTTATTGATCCAGCACATCGAATAGATTTAGAGATTTCAGCGAAATTTCGAAATGCTGACGAATTAACAAATAACTATTCAATATGCCTTTTCCAAGTGTCATCAAAAACCATTAAGTCTAACAATTTCATTTTAATCAATTTGAAAAGTATTACAAAAACGGTTTTCGCTGTACCAAGTTAGTTTGAAACGTCAGCACGTTCAGAGCTATTTTCTCCAATTGTCGTGCTGATTAAGTTCGTAAATTTCTGTTTTATAAAGCGAGGCACATACAAGAGTAAAACGTTCACGGAATCGTACTATAACTCGTAAATGTACTCTATCTATATTCCTATCAACAGAAGAAAATAGGGGAAGTGGGTAGCTTGGGCAACTTCGCGAGGCGTCCCGTTTACGGATTTTTCGCGCCATTTCCCTCCCCGTGGGGGTGAAGAGAGATAGGATTTTTACGCGCATTAACACACGAGTGACGTGATTCTGTGGACAGTACGGTCCTACGCCTTCCAACTGACTAGAGGCGTCTGCTAGAGGCAGTGAGGCACTCAGGCAGAATGGCAGAGGCTGGAATCGAGTGGTAAGTACTAAACTCATAACTTATTTTAAAATATATCTTTATTTTTAAATACAATTGTATTTCTAAGTTCCAGGGAAAACATTAACTTGTCCGAAGTTTTAAACTGTGATAGGGAAGAGTTCAAAGTAATAAAGTTGTATCCAAGTTGTTGTAGTTTGATTTTTAACATTGGGATTGGTTTGGGTAGATCTTACTTTTCCTTTCAACACAGCCTGAGTTTTCTTATCGGTAGTTTCCTTGTACGTTAAATCACACTGCGTACTCTTAACGACATTCATTTTATTAAATAACCGAATTTTCGTCCTTAATTAAACCAATATCCGCATTAACCCGTTGCCTGACGTAACCCTAACTCAAACTGAAGCACAGCAGAAATATAAACAGACTACACAGGTTAGTTCCACAGTTCGCTACATGGTGGCGTTCGCAATAAAATCTGGTACTATTTTATGCTTCGCGCCGATTGGCCAGATTCAAATTTTAAGGTTGGTAGGGGAATCGACCATTGTAAGTGAGAATCACTGGACGACTTGTATGGCTCAAGGCTACGGCTACCCACTTCCCCTATTTTCTTCTGCTATCAAGTTTACGTTTCTGCGTCTGAAGCACGCTGGAAAACGTAAATTGACATTATTATGGCTGTCGAAATTTGAAAACAATGACATCTATAGTATGACTCTTTCGTTAAAAAAATTAAAAAAGGATTCGCAGGGTCTTTGATGTTCGGTACAGGTTTTGGTTTTAGTCGCAATATATCAGAAGGAAAAAGAAAAAAAAAATATGGATAATTTATAGCAAATGCACCTTGACGCCGGTCTCTACTAAGGATTCCCGCCGATAGATGGCAATGTAGAACCTCAACTCTATTAGAAAATTTTTAATACAAAAATAGGATTCCCTTGGCAAAATTATAGGACTATACAGGACTCATAAATGATTAGATTTAGAGTGTGCATAATTTTATTTTATTGAGAACTTAGGATTCTTTGAATTAGCGTTACATCGCACCTATGTAGGCCTATATTCAAATACCGAAGGGCTTATACAGACTCACATTATCTAGATAATTAAACAGAGAAGGGGAAAAAATAATTTCGGTGCGTTTCGAATATTAAAAACGTTTTTTTTTTTGGGTGAGCCTGGTTATTTTACAGTGAAAAATACCCGAACACTTTAAATTAGATTTTGTAAAGTGCATTTTAAATGAGACCAGCCCTTTAAGGTTTTATCGAGCGGGTTTTATGATTACAATTCTGCAAAGTAATCAATTTTTCAATAGCTGCTTCAATAAATTTTCTATCAAAGTTTCAAGTAGGAGTAATAATCTAACGCGAGGACAGGAGATGCAGCTTCGCGGCAGAATAGACAACATATTTATCTTTGTGCTTTTGAAGAACGCGTCGTCTGCTACTCATTCTGGAGTGAGATATTGAAGAAAAACTTGAAATATGTAAACTTCAAGCACAGACTCAAGCAGTGCAACCGTGTTAGGGGAAATACCTGTCGCATTCCCGAATGCAATAGCTACACATTTTCAAATAAAAATATAAGTTTTCATCGGTTTCCCAAAGAAGAACCCGTTAAAAACTGGATTTTTGGCATGGCGCGACCGATTTTTTTAATTGACGGTGGCGCGAGCAGCTTGCCTCGTGAAGCGCGTGGTCGGGTGCGCTATGCCAGAAATTTTCTATCAAAGTTTTCCCTCTTCTCTCGTGTCGGGGGGGAAACCACGAAGAGAGAAATTTATTGAAAGAGCTATTCCGTTTTAATCTTGGAACATATTCGGACTTTGGAAGAATTTTATAGATTTCCAATTGAAATGTTATGAATTATAAGTGGATACAACTAAAATTGGACTCAGTGGCGTGTGAGCAGAGAGAATTTATAATAGGGAGTGGAAGCTCTTGCCTTTGACAGTGCTAAATACAATGTAGCTCAAACAAGTAGGCTGCTACGCTAAAACTGGCCAGGTAAATTTCCGGTCACATGACTCTCCTTTAATTTTAAAGTTTGTCCTCAATCACTGTTGGTTGTACAATTACCCCATAAGGGTTCGCGATTTCGAGTGCGACTGGCGCCATTGGAGTTATTTTATGTCAGAGGTTTCCCTTTTCCTAAAAAGGTAGTGTCCATCTCCCCTAGACCCTCTCGCAACATTCTAGACCCACCCTAGAGGGAGGGGCCACAAAAAATAGTACCGGAAATAGACCTGGCCATTTTTGTCGATCACGTGATTTTTGAGCTACATAATATTCCTCAGTTTCCACTCCCTATTATAAATTCTCTCTGATTAGACAGTTCTTGAACAAAATTAAACACTTTTAAAATAATAATTATTAAGTAAAAGTAAATTAGTTACGTTCATCATTTAAATCTGTACTTATAAAGATTTAACATAAACTATAGCCAATTTAACGTATGTCCTCTTAAATAAGATTTATTGGTTCGGTGTGAGCCGAAAGTTAATTTCAGAATTCTATAATTTCATTTCTCGATCTCAGGATCACAGCTCTTGTATGAAAAAAAAAAATGAAGAAATCATTTTGAGGCAATGGTAGTGTTTAAAGCGGTGTGTAAATGCTAACCTAGTTGTGAGACGACCATTCTAAAACGCGTCAATAGTTCATAGTTATAATTTTACTTTTATTGCTGGTGGTGATTCGAGACCTCCTGCCTACACATTTCTTTGCTGACGCGAACTTATCCTATACATGACGCCACGAGAAAATCATCGTTCAAATGTTTTAGGGCATTAAAAGTTTTTTTTATCCGTAGTTAATAATGGAATGCAAATACCGATTCTACTCCGTGAATTTTGTACCAAATACGTTAACTAGGCCTTTTATAATGCCATAATCAAAGCCATTCGAAATTGCTTTCATTCTTACAAATTAAATCTTATTTTCAGTAATTATAGCTCACACTTCACGTTGGACAATAAAATTGTACCCTCTTTATGGACTAAACATCAACGTTATTATTGTGACAAAAATATATTCAATATAATTGAATAGATCATTTAGAATTTAATCAATATTTGTCCAAAAGTTTTAAGGCTTATTCTAAATTATATCCAATCAAAAAACCATCCTTATACATTAAAGTCAGTATGAAGTCTTATCTAAGAGAGCTACCGCTCTCCTAGAATATTGGGCATTCAACACCATAACAGAATTTGATTTGCACAGTTAGTGAAGAGTCTCGGGGATAGTCTATAAGATGATGGATTTCATAAATGTCCCTCATTAAATTTGTGCCTAACATTGATCGTGTAGAGGCCGCATAATTCTGGTTTTTTTTTTTTTATATATATATATATATTGAGTTCATTTTAATATTTATTTTTATGCAAGTACAGATAAGATACCCAGTATTAATCGGGTGTTTGCCATGAAATTAACAACATTGCTAAAAGGCTCATGCCCAGAAGCCTAATTGTTTAATCCTGGACTGATTATCTTCCCTAGAAAGGGGACCGCTATCTTAACTTTTTGTATTCTATACAGCCTTGAAATTGTTTAATTCTCCGTCATGTGATACGTTGGCCTAACGTTTCTTCACTCAATTTTAAGTGAAGGCTCCGATTCATTTCAGATTAGGCTATCTTGTGAAGGATAAATTTTTATAAATAGATTTTACTCTTTTTGGTTGTTATCAACGATTACGTATCACCATGAGATTATTATAAAGACTTTCCTACTAATACTAAGGACATTCTTCTAGAAGATGTATGGTCCATAAAAGCGTTCGATGGATTTTAACGCTTAAAATCTGGTATTTTTGTTATTCGGTTATAATATAGAGACATTTGTTCGGAAATACACTTCACTTGTGTTTTGCCAGCGAACTTCGATCAAGGCCTTTTCATGTAGGGTTTGATGGTTTTACGCAATCAACGCTGCGGTTTATCGGAAACCATAGAAGTTTTAGTTAAACGCTCGATAACATCATAGCTACTAGTTTGTTAGACAAATTTCAAAAAATTATTTTAGCAAAGATTTTAGTATTATTCATCTTTAAATGGATTCATTTATTCTGGACGACTTTTGCGAAACTAAATTTTGGGTATGTTACGGGTTGTTTATTTATTTTATCAGGATTCTGTCAATGGCATTTGATAGCCTAAAAATAAGATTTAAAATTTCACTTTTGCGTTTAAAAATGTGTTTACATTATTCTAAACAGGACGCCAATTTGACTTGGTATACTGATAGTCCTGACTTCACTTCTTGTTTTCAAAAGACCATCCTGGTCTGGGTGCCATGCGGAATACTCTGGGTGTTCCTCCCATTGGAAATTGTGTTGATAGCCAAGTCGGAGCGACGAAGCTATCTTTGTTCTCATATTTCAATTACGAAAAGTGTAAGTCCTTTTACATCTAACGAGCACATAGCATCATTGTCAATGCAAATGGGATTGTACATCTGCCATGGCAAGATGCAAGCGATATATTAATTATATATTACTTTTGATTTGTGTTTTCAGCTCTTGGTTTTGTTACTGGCCACAATTAGCGCCTTAAAATTTGGTAAACAAATATACTTCGGTGATTTTCAAGTCGTTGACAATTTGGCGGTCGTCCTTCAGTTTGGAACTTATGTAAGACAATTTAAAAAAAATCCACGTCTAATGTTTCGATATTATTAAATTAAATTGAACCCGAGTGTTGCAGATCTTGGCATTGTTCCTCATAATTTACGGCAGAGGGGGTGGCGTGGGGTTGTCCGGGATCCTGACAATGTTTTGGTTTCTCTTAACACTAGCGCAAACTATCACACTGAGATCCACTATCATGAAATACTATTCTCAAGTAAGCCAATTACGGATTCTTTTACATTTTATATTTATATTACGGTAAAATATACACGTGTAATATTTCAGAACGATAAGGATGACTATTTTGAGTTGGTAATTGAGTCGGTAATTTATCCTCTAATAGTAATTACCCTCGTACTACACACACTAAGCGACACCTCTCCACTCTACGAGAAACATACGTACGCAATCGAAGCCAAAATGGTAATTATCCACACATTTTATAATAAGTTGTTTCTATATTTTAAGTTTGATTCTGGTTGCAACACTGTTAAAAAACTATGTTCTATATTGATCAAAGTTGTGTTCATTGGAGTATCCCCGCACGAGCATAGCGTTTTGTTCAATGCAGAACACTAAACGAGTGTGCAAAACAAAACGTGTTCATTGGAGTATCCCATACGAGCACAGCGTTTTGTTCAATACAGAACACTAAACGAGTGTGCAAAACAGAACGCGAAAAGGAGTGTTCAAAGCTGAACGCAAAACGAGTGTTTAAAACTGAGCGCAAAACGAGTGTTCAAAACTGAACGCAAAACGAGTGTGCAAAACTGAACGCAAAACGAAAGTTTAAAACTGAGCGCAAAACGAGTGTTCAAAACTGAAGGCAAATCGGTTGTTCAAAACTTAACGTAAAACAAGTGTTCAAAACTGAACCCTAAACAGTAAGATGCACGTTATGTTGTTCAATAAAGAACTCGTGTTTGATCAACCAACAAATAACATCTGTTCTATGGCGTGGCTGGTATTCGTTTAAAAAATAACTCGTGTTTGTTCGATGACGCACTGCAGGTTTTCGTTTTTGAAAGAACTCGTGTTGATTATTAGATAAATGTAATATCACGCTTTTTGAAATGGAAACCTGACCTAGTCATAGTTGACAATACACATAATTTTACCTCTCCGAGTGACTATTATGTCACGGAGAGGTATCATACTGGACGTGTCTGTGTGTGTCTGTCACCGCGTTCGCAGTTGGCAAATTGGAGTAAACGTGTTCGCAGAAAGAAATTTTTGGCTTCTTCTCCCATAATTAGGATTAAGAAATACGCGGCGGTCTTCTATTGGTTTACGAAAAACGTCTAGTCTCTCAATGGCATCGATTCCACCAGAGTTCAAGTAATTGCGGATTTCCTTATCGTTTATTGTGAATCAATCCCATTATATACCCCAAATTTCCAAAATTGTTAGAGGCATACGCTTAAATTCAAACGTCAACAATATCTATGTTTAAAATTATTTTAGGAATAACGTTCTTAAAACGATTTAACAAGAATCAAGGTAAATTAATGACTATTAAAATAATTAAAATCAATTATATTTATTTAATTATTTAAGAAAAGCCTGTTAATTGCGTCTCGACTCGGAGAGGTTTATTTTGGTTTCCCAACTTTTAAATAAACTAAACGGCGTGTAATGATTTTGATACTTACTAACAAGCGTATGTAAGTAAATGAAAAGAAAACCCGCGTTTTACACATGGCAAAAATTATCCTGTCTTTAGGGCGTACATGACTTAAAATTTAAGGAAATAAGGTATTTTAACCCACCTTCATTCAATCCAAAAAACGACGATTTTGAACATAACGTTGATATAAAATTTAAACCTATTGGTTTTGTGGTATATAGTCTGTGACGTCAGTTTCCTGTCTTGGTTCCTTGGTTCCAAATTAAACAAACGAAAACTGTTCGACGGAATCTTTGTTCACAGAAAAAAAAACAATACCATTCCACCTTTAATCAGTCTAGTTTATGCATGGCGTAATACTTTTTTGTTCGAAATTGAACGACATACTTTGAACGATTCTAGTCCATGACGTCATTAATTGTTTTGATTCTAAACTGAATGAAAAATTGGCACGATTATAGTATTTGACGTCATTAATTGTTTTGATTCTAAATTGAATGAAAAATTGGCACGATTATAGTATTTGACGTCATTTTCTGTTTTTGGTTCTAAATTGAACAAACTCATAGTCATTGAACGAACCATTGAGTGCACTGAACAAACTTTGAGTTTTGTTCAATCTAGAACGCTACTATCTATTACGAACGGGTTGTGAACGGCTGTATTTAACAGTGCAGTAGTTTTAGTTTTCTCGCTTTAGCTTTCAGCATTGATATAAATAAATACTGACGTATAATGTATAGACAAATTCGTTTATTACAAATAGAGAAACCAATACACAGGGGCGATGCCGCCATTGGGGTATCCTCCCTCTCGCAAAGAAACCTCTGCCATCGTTAGGGTTAAGATTTAGGCTGCGATCAGCTAGGGTTGCGAGAAACGTCTAGCCTCCTAATGGCAGGGCTTCCACCAAATGTTCACGAAATTGCGGCTTTTCTTATCATTTACTGTGAATCAATCGCCTTATTGTAACCTTCCGTAATAATTCAGGGACCTCCTGGGTTTCTACTCCAGGGGTGTTAAGGTGCGTTTTCAAAGGCGCGTGTTGAGGGTATTTTTTTAGCGAGAAGGGGACCGCGCGTTTTTTTTTTTCTCGCCAAGAAATTTTCTTTTTCTCGCTATCGCTTGCGCTAGCGATACGTTTTTGTCAACCGTTTTCATGTGCGCCATAAACGTGCATAGAGAGAGCGTTAAGCCAAATGTTTCAGTAAATGTTTTACATTAGTTTTCTAAATTATGAACATTTTAGCTGAAGAAAAACACCTATATAAACAAAGAAACGTACTATTCATCTCCATTTTCGTCGCTACTACCATCCATTTATTCTCTTTAAATCTGTGTGGCGATTAGCTCCATATAATGTCTCTTTTTCTAACTAAATCTATAAATTTTTTTCTTTTCATCTAAAACTCTTTTATTTTCAGCTCGAATCAGTTATATATTTTCGTTTATTAAGAATTTTTTTACCCATTTTTATATTCACTTTTAAAACTCGGAATAATTAATCTTAAAACGTAGACTTTTAAGTCTCGCGCTGCACTTAAAAACACGCGCCAAAGTTTTCGACGTTCCTATTGGCTACGAAAAATATGACATCACAAACATTAAGCGAGAAAGAAAAACGCTTAGCGAGAATATCTAATTGAATCTGATCGGAGCGGGTAGCGATTTTTTTCCCCGCTCGCGGCTTTTACTCGCTCCCGCAAAAAATATCGCTTTAATGAAAACGGTTGCTCGCGGAGCGGGTGCGAGAATTTTTAATTTTTTCTCGCACCCGCTCGATTTTTACCCTCAACACGCGCCTTTGAAAACGCACCTTAAGGTTACATAGAGGATTAACACACAGAGTTACCTCTGACCTTTCCCCGTACTATATAAGCATCGACTGCTTATCACTATTAAGTCAGTTCTTCTTTACTACTAAGATGTAGTAGTGTGCTCGAGCATAGGGCGTCTTCGCCCAAGTATTGGACTTCATCGTAATTGTAATTATTATTTAATTCTTTAGTTATAATAAATGCAAGTCGGCATTTATAATTTAGTTAGTTTAATAAAGTATGATTGAACCTAAGGAACAGTATAGTTATTCTTAGTAATAGCCAAGGCTTTTATGGCCACGTGGGGCGAGTTTAGTAATCTCGCAAGCGTGGTTACATTATATACCCTAAATTTGGGAAACCAAAAAAAACCTTTCGAGAGAAGTCCATTAAATTAGCTTAGGAAGTAAGCAATTACAATAGCTGGTATGAGGTACGTCTCTGCTGGAGTAAGAACTCCTTTTACCTCCATGGATGGGGGGTTAGTTTTTCCCCCTTTCCTAACCTTGTTAGAAATCTCGAGCTCCTCTCTTAGAAGTCTTTTTTCACGTGAGCGGGGGCGTGACTTCTTCAGCCCATGAATGCTGGATCTCTAAAGTGTCTGGAAAAACTGGGTAGATCCTTCTATATAGCACGTTTGCTTTATACAAATGTTTTTTAAAAAAAGGATCGGCCACTGTCGTTAAATTTTTTTTCAATAGGTTTATAAAGAATCATAAATATCCGAATCTCCGAATCACCTTGAATGTTGCCAAATTCACATCTCCCATCCCTTCTCCTGATGCTATGCTAGAGAGGGCTCGGTTTTACAGTGGAAGGGGGACGTTTTCCGGTCCAGATCCAGCGTTCATTTCCAGCCAATAGCTGTTTTTCTCTCAATATGGCAATTTTTGGCGTACGGGTCGCACCTAAACCGGAGATCTGAGAAAAATTATCGCGAGGTGGCGAATGTGTCGCCCTTCTTCAGTATTGCTACAAAAGAGAGGGGAGTCCTAAACCCCGCTTTTGGTTACTCCCTAGGCTAATTTAATGCACTTCTGTTATTATTAACAGAGAGGTCTTTTTGGTTTCCCAACTTGTTACAAATTTAGGGTATATAAGGCGATTGATTCAGAGTAAATGATATGAAAAGCCGCAATTTCGTGAACATTTGGTGGAAGCGCTGCCATTAGGAGGCTAGACTTTTCTCGTAACCCTAGTTGATCGCCATCTAATCTTAACCCTAGTTGATCGCCACCTACATCTTAACCCTAACGATGATAATGGAGTAGAAGCCAATATTGCTTTCGGTGAACTGCGAACGCGGTCAGGATATTGCATATACGTTAGCTAAAATTTGCCAACTGCGAACGCTGTGACAGACACACATACACAGATACTTCCAAGAATCATAAACATAAACCGTCACTCGGAGGAGTAAAAATTGTGACAAAAGTGTTCGCTATAGTCAAACGTTAATGTTATAATAGCTTCTCCCTCAAAATATAAACTTTCTTTTCTATTGAAATTCGCTTTTATTTTTTATGATTATCTTCAAACATAAAGAAATCAAGGGAAGATGACTCATCGTTTTGTTCACGCGTGGTTCATTCATGGCTTACCAGGTAAATATTTTCCCGTTTTGCTGTTCTTATAAATTGTCCTTGTCTGAGGAAGTTATTACAGCGCAGCTCATAGTATTTTTAACGAATTGTAGCGCTCTGTGGAAAGGTTGGAAGAAAAATCTGGAGCCATCGGATGTGTACGACTTGAATGACGCGGAGCGAGCGCTGACTGTCTCGCGCATTTTCGAAAAACACATGAAGCTCCAAAATGAGACCAAAAGTGACGGCGATGAAATGGAAATGAAAAGACTTTCGGAAAAAAGAAACAGGACAAAATATCAAAGAGAGTCAATCATTTGGGCCTTGTTGAGGACAATCGGGCCTTGCATGATTGCTGGATTGGTCTTTCAAGTTCTGTCCGACGTAGTTTCTATCGTTCCAGCCCTTTTGACAGGGTAAACAATTTTACTTGTTTTCCCGGGTGAAAATCAGGGAACAAGTCCATCTGCGTTCTCTTCCCACTTGTTAAAAGGACTTTTCCTGCGCGGTCTAGACCAGTTTCCCCTTTCCATCAAAACTTGCTGAGGTTAACGATAATAGTATAGCCACCACCGCTCTATGCATTGTAAAGGAACCCACCTGTAAACAAGCCACAGACTTATAGTGTGGACATCCCTTCAGAGATAAAGCTTATATTATATTATACTTTTTCAACGATAAATCGTCATAGGTGAATATTTATGGGAAATCAAGAATATAAGATTAAATTCAAAACAAGACGACCCAAGGGCTGGGCTCGTAAAAATAACCACATCGTACCGTACATAATTCTGTTATAATAGTGTGACACGAACGTAAAACGTGAGTACCCCAACAGTGGTAAAACGAAATACCCGTAAATACCCATTAAAAGTACAAAAAATCAGGGTAAATAGCCCCTCGATGCCCTAACAAAACCCGAAAGTCCATTAAATTAGCCTAGGAAGTAAACAATTAAAATCGTTGGTAAGGCGTACATCCCTGCTGGGGTTAGAACTACTTTTAACTCCATGGATGGATTATTGTTTTTCCCCCTTTCCTAGCCTTGTTAGAAATCTCGAGCTCCTCTCTTAGAAGCCTTTTTTCACGTGAGCGGGGGCGTGACTTCTTCAGCCCATAAACGCTGGATCTCTATAGGGTCTGGAAAAACGGGGTAGATCCTTCTATATAGCACGTTTGATTTATAAAATTTTTTTTTTCAATAAGGCTATAAAGAATCATAAAAAACCGAATGACCTTGACTGTTCATTCACAGCCCCCATCCCTTCTCCTTATGCTATGCTAGAGAGGTCTCGGTTTTACAGTGGAAGGGGGACGTTTTCCGGTTCCTTTCGTGATCCAGCGTTAATTTTCAGCCAATAGCTGTTTCTCTCCCAATAGGCGTACGAGTCGCACCTAAACCGGAGATCTGAGAAACTTTATCGCGAAGTGGCGATTGTGTCGCCCTTCTTCAGTATTGCTGCACAAGAGAGGGGAGTCCCAAACCCCGCTTTTGGTTACTTCCTAGGCTAATTTAATGGACTTCTACTATAACTCTTAATTCTTGAATAAATTTACTTACGTTATAATTGTAATATCCGGGGCCACAAGCTAGTACTTTCTTTTAAAATTCTTCTCGATTTGTGAAATAATAGGCGTAACTTCTAAATATAGTTTCTTTTGATTTTAAAAATTCCCCTCGATTTCATTGAATTTTGAAATAAGGGAGCGGGATTGAAAGCGTGAAAACCTTTTTGTCGAAGGGTGACTGGAATTTTAAAATGAGAATTAAATCTTCTATCTAAATAAAGGCAATATCATAATCCTGTCTCTCGCTTTAAATCACAGTTTAAATATATCGAGCAAATGTAAAACACAATTCACAAAGTTTAACCTTACTTGTACAATTAAATGCATTGCTTAACCCTACTATTATAATCCCCATCCTTTTCAAATACACCTCACCTCGCCTCAATTCTCTTCCATTCACTCTCAATTCAATGACGAACGGAAATTTTTACACTGCCAAAGGCATTTACAGTGGCACACCTACTACACCGCCTACAATGACGCCGACAACAGGCCACGTCAAACTAATACCCACGTCGTAGATGTACATCCATGTGGCTAAATTAAAAGAATGAGATTGTGCATGATTTTCACTAAAAAGTGTAACTAAGTTCCTTTGTTGCTGTCAGTTGGTTCTTTGCTTTGTACTTGACGCGTAAAGAAAGGATCACATGAGAAATAACAACTCCTGCTTCTGTGCGTCAGGTGTCAAAATTATTTCATTCCTCTGAATATTCTTTAAAACAGATTCCAACAGAAGTTGAGATTGCAAGTTGCTGGCCACGCTACAATGGATTAAGTAAACTTTGGAATCGAGATAACCAGTTTACTCACTTATGTTTTCAGTTCCATTATTGATTACTCGACGAGCGAGGATCCTTTGTGGAAGGGGATTTTATACACTTGCCTCTACGGTTTGGCCGGTCTCGCGCAATCTTTGTTGCAAGAAGTCAGCTCTATTTTTCACATAAAACTGGGACTGAGACTCAAATCTGCCACCATGCATGTTTTGTACAAAAAAGTAAGTTCGTGATATCGTGATAGTGGAAAGCTAGTTTATTGATGAGATTCGTTTGAGCAGATAATTCGCTTGACGAGCAGCGATAGACGTGACTTGGCAATGGGCGTAATACTGAACACGATGTACGTGGACACGAACAGATTCCAAATTCTGTCGCCGCAACTGGGCCTCTTGTGGTCGGTTCCGGTACAAACAGTACTGTGCTTCGCCTTCATGTATCAAGAACTGGGCTATTCAGCCTTTGCTGGCGTCGTACCTGCTCTCGTTCTTCTTCCACTGAACTATCTCAGCACCAAGAAATACAAAGAATTGCAGGTAAATGTTATCCAACTAAAATACCACTAAACCGTAATTGGAGCCATACGCATAAACAAAAGCCCTTTAAATTAGCCTAGGAAGTAAACAAAAGCGGTGTTTAGGACTCCCCTCTCTTGTGTAGCAATATTGAAGAAGGGCGACACAATCGCCACTTCGCGATAACCTTTCTCAGATCTCCGGTTTAGGTGCGACTCGTACGCCAAAAAGTGCCATATTGAGAGAAAAACAACTATTGGCTGGAAATGAACGCTGGATCTGGACCGGAAAACGTCCCCCTTCCACTGTAAAACCGAGCCCTCTCTAACCTAGCATCAGGAGATGGGATGGGGGCTGTGTAGGTTATTCGGTTTTTTATGATTCTTTATAAACCTAATGAAAAAATTAACGACCTTGGCCAATCCTTTTTTATGAAGCAAACGTGCTATATAAGGATCTACAGACCCTATAGAGATCCAGCGTTCATGGGCTGAAGAAGTTACGCCCCGCTTTCGTGAATAAAGGCTTCCAAGAGAGAAGCTCGAGATTTCTAACAACGTTAGGAAAGGGGGAAAAAACAAAACCCCATCCACGGAGTTAAAAGGAGTTCTTACCCCAGCAGAGACGTACGCTATACCAACTATTGTAATTGTTTACTTCCTAGGCTAACATAATGGACTTCTGGCAAAAATTAATAAACTATCTGCAGTAGATCGCAAGCCTAAACTCGTTCTGTGGGAGAAAGAGGGTCGAATGCGGTTTATTTGGTTACTTCTTGACATTTGGGGGTTGTGTTTCTATATTAAGTTATAACTTCTTGCCCTCGTTTTCACTCAAATTGTACTGATTTCAAGTAAGCGCAGATGGTATAGCGGTAACGGGTTTTGATTCTAGTACTTCTAATGGCGAAGAGCAGAACTTTCATCTTGAGGCTTATGTTTGAAACTCGCGTGTGTCACGAATATTAATTTTGAGTGCTAGCCTATATCACAACAGGCCGAGATTCAGTAATGGTTTCATTAATCATCTCGTTTATTAGACTGAGCTGATGAAGCTGAAGGATAAGAGATTAAAAATGATGAGCGAAATCTTGAACGGAATCCGCGTCTTGAAGTTGTACGCCTGGGAGAGATCATTCCAGAGAATCGTTCTTGAAATCAGGGAAAAAGAAATTGCACTCATGAAGAAACAATGCCTCTTCGAAGCCATAAATATGTTCATAACTACTTTCATACCGGTTATGGTACGAACGTAAAAATTACAAGAAGTACATTATTGTCGATAATGGGGGACCATAGACGTGTAGAGATTTCATTTCCGTATCCGCTCATTCACCAAGAGTTCTCACTCAACTCTGAAAGGCAAATGTTCCTGAAATCTCTACGCTATAGTCAGGCTCAAGAAAGGCGATAACGCCACAATTCACCCGTGAAATAAGAACACGGGTTGATGTTTGATTTACTGTTTACGGTCGTCATCTCCTTTTGTTAAACTCTTCATCTTCAGGACTAAAACACATTTCTTTTTAGATTCATATTTATTTGAAGTTCCTACAGGAATTGTTTCTAAAATTTCAGGTTACTTACCCATGTTTCGCCATGTACGTATTAATCGACGACGATAACGTTCTCACCTCGAGGAAAGCTTTCGTCTCCTTTCAGTTGTCACGATTATTGGCGAATTCAATGCTTACTTTTCCGGATCTAGTAAATACCCTAGTTTTGGTAAGAACGGGGTCAGGGAGGTTATATATATATATATATATATATATATATATATATATATATATATATATATATATATATATATATATATATATATATATATATATATTGACTGTTTTCCGGTAATGAAAGATTTGAACGTTTCTTGATTTTTGAAAAATATAAAATATTTATCGTTTTTTGATGTACAATTTTGAATATTATCAAAAGTATATGTGATACGGAATTTTTTTTTTCACCTTTGTATGTGACTGCCACAATCGTAGCAGGCAGTGCAAGTCGAACTCTCACCCAATCAAAGATCGTTTTAACTACGGTTCGCGACAATTTGGTCTCGCCGATTTGGTTTCGGGACAAATGGGTCTCGGGACAATTGGGTCTCGGGACAAATGGGTCTCGGGACAATTGGGTCTCGGGATAAATGGGTCTCGTGACAAATGGGTCTCGGGACAATTAGATCTCGGGACAAATGGGTCTAGGGACAATTAGGTCTCGGGACAAATGGGTGGCAACTAATTAGTAGGAGAATGTTTTGGAAAAGGTGGCAGCTAATTAATAGGAGAATATTTTGGAAAAGGTGTCAGATAATTAATAGGAGAATTTTTTGGAAAAGGTGGCAGCTAACTATTAGGAGAATATTTTGGAAAAGGTGGCAGCTAACTATTAGGAGAATATTTTGGAAAAGGTGGCAGCTAACTATTAGGAGAATATTTTGGAAAAGGTGGCAGCTAATTAGTAGGAGAATATTTTGGAAAGGTGGCAGCTAATTAATAGCAGAATATTTAGGAAAAGGTGGCAACTAATTAATAGCAGAATATTTAGGAAAACCAAATAATCACGAGGCCAAACCGTCCCGAGACCAAATAATCACGAGACCAAACCGTCCCGAGACCAAATAATCACGATACCAAATAGTCCCGAGACCAAATAGTACCAAGACCAAATCGGTGAGACCAATTAGTCCCGCGACCAAATCGGCGAGACCAAAATGGCGAGACCAATTCGGCGAGACCAAATTGTCCTGTTCTGTTTTACGTTATTTTAAAAAATCCATTTAAAAGCCTAGTCTGTTAGATTTAAAACATCTTAATTATTAGACTGTTACTTTTTGTTCAGTTTTGCATCACAATTCAACGAAGTATGTTACCGCTTTTGTCATTAGTTCGGCCAAAATGACCCCATAATCAAATTAGCATTGTCTTTCAATTTCTTATTTTAAATTAAATGGGCCATCCGTAACTTACTCCAATCTTAACTTGAAAACAGTGGCTCGGACAGCATAATCGGTCATAGAGCATTTTCGATTCAAATGCCCCAAAGAACATCACCCTTAATTTCGGATAGACTTTTCAGAAACACCCTGTATATACTTTTGATAATTCGATTGTCATCACCTTAAGCGACCTTTACACGATAAATGTTTTGCATAAATTAAATGAGGAACTTCTGTGAAATTCATCGTCTTATAGATTATTCCCAAGACGTTTTACTAATTGTGCAAATAAAAATAAATCGTGATGTTGAATGCCCTATATTTAGAAAAAACCTAAAAACTTTATTGGACAAATATATTGATTAAATGCCAGATGATTTATTCAGCTGTATTCAATACATTTTTGTCACAATAAAAAGGTTGATGTTCAGCCCATAGACCGGGTACAACTATATTGTCCAAACATTACATATAAAGCGTCAAATACACAGAATATTTTATTCGAATGCGAAATATTGAAAGAAAAAACTCACTCAATATACAGTGTGGAAGAGATCAGAGCAACACCTACCTTTGTGGAAAACCCCCAAAACCCCTGACGGACTACTTCACTGCAGTACATTTTCGAGC
Source organism: Phalangium opilio (assembly GCF_054372755.1). NCBI lineage: Eukaryota > Metazoa > Arthropoda > Arachnida > Opiliones > Phalangiidae > Phalangium > Phalangium opilio. Next base: position 6,366,403 of record NW_028324166.1, read on the forward strand.
TCGTATACAGGGTGTGACATGTGTCATTGTATGCAAATGAGAACGTGCAACAAGTATCATAGTGAATATCGTTTAATGATACGCACTTTGAAACGTTAAAGACCTACGATTAAGCTTAGGAACTAAGGCATCACACTACAAATTAAAGGGCTGTTTGGTAAACCCATCAGCGTAAATGTTCGATGTGCCTACCGTCGTGGTGTAGGCACTCTTCAAGACGATTGTCCATGCCTTGTATTACGTTTTCTAGCATTTCAAAAGTGCATTAGCATTTCATTAGTGATTCGTTCAATTGCGCTTCGAATTCTGGCCGTCAAGTCGTCTACATTTAAAGGTTCTGTTGCAAACACCTTCCCCTTAACATATCCCCATAAGAAGAAATCAAGTGGGGTTAGGTCAGGGGATCTTGCTGGCCACGGAATTGGTCCACCTCTACCGATCCAACGGTTTGGAAAGTGCTCAGTTAGCCATTGGCGAACATTGACCGCCCAATGTGGTGGCGCACCATCCTGCTGGAACCACTATTACCATCACTGCTAATGGTAATGCGTCTATCGCATCACTAAACTCGTGGCTTTGGCCTACTTAGATAAGGAATCCATACGGGTTACGAAGGTCAGAATTTTCCGCGGCACTGAGAATTCGGCACATTATTCAATCAAACGTACGCGTCGTTACTAGCAGCTTAGTTCGTATAAACGTTGTAAGTCCTGTGTCGTAGACGAATGGCAGCCTACTCCAACCGAGAAAAATTGGACATGACGTTTATTTTGGGTGAATGTCGCGGTAACGTTCAACAAGCGGCATTGCTTTATGCCGAACGCTTCCCAAACCGACGAAGGCCGGTTCGAAGAACCTTCACGAACATTAGAGACAACCTACGAGATTTCGGGATGGTACGGTAAACCGACATAACTTACATTATTGGACCCAACGAAATCCATACTGGTTACGGCAACATTACCATCAAATTCGATGGAAGATAAATGTTTGGTGTGGCATTCTGGGGAACAGAATCATCGGACCTTTCTTCTTCGAGGACAACATTACTGGTGACAGGTATTTCCACTTCCTGCGCCACGAGTTTAGTGATGCGATAGACGCATTACCATTAGCAGTGATGCGGGACCTGTGGTTCCAGCAGGATGGTGCGCCACCACACTGGGCGGTCAATGTTCGCCAATGGCTAACTGAGCACTTTCCAAACCGTTGGATCGGTAGAGGTGGGAAAATTCCGTGGCCAGCAAGATCCCCTGACCTAACCCTACTTGATTTCTTCCTATGGGGATATGTTAAGGGGAAGGTGTTTGCAACAGAACCTTTAAATGTAGACGACTTGAAGGCCAGAATTCGAAGCGCAATTGAACGAATCACTCCTCAAATGCTAGAAAACGTAATACAAGGCATGGAAGTCGTCTTGAAGAGTGCCTACACCACGACGGTAGGCACATCGAACATTTACGCTGATGGGTTTACCAAACAGCCCTTTAATTTGTAGTGTGATGCCTTAGTTCCTAAGCTTAATCGTAGGTCTTTAACGTTACAAAGTGCGTATCATTAAACGATATTCACTATGATACTTGTTGCACGTTCTCATTTGCATACAATGACACATGTCACACCCTGTATACGAGCTCGAAAATGTACTGCAGTGAAGTAGTCCGTCAGGGGTTTTGGGGGTTTTCCACAAAGGTAGGTGTTGCTCTGATCTCTTCCACACTGTATATGTTCAGTTGTTTACGCAAATATTGCTCAAAATTTACCTCAAATTATGTTCCATTTCCTTAAACATATTGTAGCATTATATTTGAACTTTGCACAAATGATAGTCTGGAAAGAAGTCCATTAAATTAGCATAGGAAGTAAACAAGTACGATAGTTGGTATAGCGTACGTCTGTGCTGGGGTAAGAACTCCTTTCAACTCCATGGATGGGGGTTTATTTTTCCCCCTTTTCCTAACCTTGTTAGAAATCTCGAGCTTTTTTTCACATGAGCGGGGCGTGACTTCTTCAGCCAATGAAAAACGGCGTTTGCTTTACACGGTCGTTAAATTGTTTTTTGTTTTTTCTAGTCTGTTGCAGAGGGTACGCTTTTTTACTCTATCCCTAAACCAAAAACTTAAGCAAAAAAGTGTTTAAGATGGATTAAAGCCTGTGGGAGAGTAGAGTTAACACCCAATAACATTAAAAAATGTCATTCTTTCCCCAAATCTCTTACTTTTTTACAACGCCGCCTACATATAGGCGGTGTTGCTTCTAAGGCCTAAGCTAGCATGAAAAACCCGCTCTTTTTTGAATTGGGATTTGCGTGGTCACGTGATGCGCGTAAAAAAGGTGCGCGTGAACGAATCTCCCATGGGAGAGGCCGAAACCTCAGCTCTAAGAACGGGCAGTCGAAGACTCCTTCACCCCTATATCCTCCTAGATGCTATGCTAGAGAGGACTCGGTTTTACGGTGGAAAGGGGCCATTTTCCGGTTCCTTTAGAGATGCAGCGTTCATTTTCAGCTAATAGAGCTATATCAGTACAAGGGTCTTGTAACGTCACAGTCGGGCCTGCCAATAAACGGAGCTGGTTTTCACCCGCCCTCCGTGCGGGCCGCTGAATAACTCTATGCGAAATTTCGCGCACAATAAGGCATCTGCCGCGCCTCAAAAGCTCTCCTTTCCCCCGAATTGAAATAGCTCTATAGGTGTTTCTCTCCCAATATGGCAAATATTGGCGTACGAATCGCACCTAAACCGAGATCTGAGAAAGGTTATCGCGAGGTGGCGAATGTGTCGCCCTTCTTCAGTATTGCAACACAAGAGAGGGGAGTCCCAAACCCCGCTCCTGCTTACTCCCTAGGCTAATTTAATGAACTTCTGGTCTGGATAACGTTATATTTATACTTTGTAACTAAAACAATGGGCCCCACGTTTTTTGCGCAAATTATTGAGCTGGTTGGTTGCACTTTACTGCAGAAGAAAGTTTTGAAATTACAGCTGACGGCATAAAAAAGCGGCAAGTAATTTCATGTTTCAGTACAAAACATTTCCCCAATTGAGAGGTATTGTTTTTAGAAAAAGAATCGTATAGGATTGTCCCTTTGATCTTCCCATTAGTTTAAACATCTCGAAACGACGCAAATTCACAAAGTCCATCCTTACAGACACACGTCTCGGTAAGGAGAATCGCAAACTTGTTGAGTCGTGGGGAGACCAAGCGCTACGTGAAGCAGATGGGGAACGACGCCCAGTTTGGTATGTCGCTTATTACTCCTGGCAGCAATTCCTAAGCAAGCTGATGACTTTAAGCACAAAATTGATTGCCGTTAAAATGTAAACGCGCGACTTTGAGTGAGGAGAAAGAAACACTAGAAAAAACTTCTCCAGAACTTAATCTACCATTCCACCAATCCGGCTCCTATTATAATCAGGTTCATTCCCATAGCAGCTTTATCCAGCGGCTCAAACGCAATTCTAGCTTAGCAAAATAATACATTTTTGAAGGAAACCCCGCAAATACTCTCAAAAATTTTACTTTTAATAAAAGTCAACCTTAAAAGTCGTTCTTAAAAAGAAAAGCCTGAAGTCGTCTTTAGGTTCTTTCCACATATTTTGAGATCTCAATTGTTAAGTTTTGACCAATGTTAACATCTATTTATTTCTATTAAAATATTAGCGATTCAGATTGAGAAGGGAACGTTTCATTGGAACCTGGAAGATGCAGCGTCTCTTCAGGACATAAACTTGAAAGTGTCCCGCGGCTCATTGGTGGCCGTGGTGGGTCAGGTGGGTTCTGGCAAGTCTTCCCTCTTGTCCGCTCTGGTTTCCGAGATGCAGAAGGTGGAGGGAGAGGTGAGAGTGGCCGGGAGACTGGGATATGTCGCTCAACAACCCTGGATCCAGAACGCCACACTCAGAGAAAACATACTGTTCGTCGACGACATGGACCGGGAAAGATACGACAACGTCATACGCGCGTGCGCCCTACAACCGGACATCGACCTGCTACCCGCTGACGACCAAACGGAGATCGGAGAAAAAGTATGTATTATGAGAAGCGGATAATCCTCTTCTTTAAGTGTTCATCATTAGGTCTTTGGTCATGCAGCGTCCAAGAGAAATCGTGCGCTGAGAGATTTTTGTTTCCCAAGTGGCGGCGCCAAGCCACGAACAGCTTAAGAGTAGTGTATACGAGGGTGGCCTGACGTTCTTAGGTGGAATTTTAGTGCGCGTTATTTCTCCCACTATCTTAAACCTATGTTTTTTTACCTCTCCGAGTGACGATGACGTCACGGAGAGGTAATACACTGGACGTGTCTTTGTGTTTGTGTGTCTGTCACCGCGTTCGCAGTTGGCAAATCGGAGTAAACGTGTTCGCAATTTTCGGACCGCCTTCGCAGTATACAGAAATTCGGAAAATTTTACTTCGTTGCTTTTCCAATCATTAACTATCCGTTACACCTTCATCTGCTGTCTAACCGCCGGGTCACAAAGTAAATATTTTTGGACTTGATAAGGCGTCAAGTCTCGGTTCGAGTCCTCCTCGAGTCGAATAGTGAAGATTTTTAAGGACTCAAAATAATTTTCAAGTCCTGAAATTTTGATTTTCGAGTCTCGAGTCAAGTACTCGCCTTCATTCGAGTACTCGCACAGGCCTACACAATACCCTCATTCGTAAGCTTGTGAGATACCTCCTTGATGTTGATTATCTCCTTGTGGTTATATTTATTTAATTATTTAAGTTAAACTTCTTCCTTTGGAATGACACAAGTTAGAGTTTATAGAACGAGTGATGAAGATTGCATCTGAATCGAAACACTACACGCATCTCAAAGTTAATATAAAGCGAGTAGGATGATAAGATCTCTTACAAAACTATAAAATTTTCTTTTTGCGGAACATTAAACGGAAATATTTTAAATATTTTTCGGCATTACGATTCTTTTAGTAGTTGTGTAGCTATAAAGCTCTGTTTCATCTCAATATTCTAAGAGAATCTTTTGACATTAACATTTCAAATTTGGTGTTTAATTTTTAATTCAGCTTTACTGCATTTATATATAGCGTAAACGTAAATTTTAATTTCATTAGATAATATGCAGTATGATAATACTTCATCTCTCCATAATTGTTAAAACGATTGGTTCTATGAAATGATATACCCTAGATATAAACCAGAATTGACTTTGTTTTGTGTCCTCTTTAGGAGGTCTTAATGGTTCAGAGTGAGCCGAAAGTTAAATCCACATTTAAGTGATAGATAATAGGTCCTCATTTGAATTATTGAAGATACATAGAAAATGATTAAACGCTTTAACCTTTACAAATGCCCTTAGCAATATCTCGCCAAATTTGAACTTTGTACTTCCGGTTTTACTCATTGGCTGATGGAGCTGTGTTTAGAAAGTATATTTTTGTTTGAAAATGTAGGGCCTCGTCTCGACTCGGAGAGGTTTATTTTAGTTTCCGACCTTGTTTTACATTGCCAACACTTACGCTACTGATTAATTTACGTTTTGTAAAAGAAATAGGACTACAGGCGAAGTTATTTTTACCATGGTTTTTTAAGCGATCTTTCTATTATCTAAACTGTTATGGAAAGAAAATTACACAACGAAAACCTTGGTTATAACTTATCAAGTGGCATCGGATTACCCACAAAACTCGCACTTGCTAACTTCCCTCCCGTGAGAACTTGATAAGGAGAAAAAATCATCTTTTGTCTGTAGTTGGGCAATCTGTACGAGAGTGTGTTAAAAAATACTAAGTAGTTGTTTGTCTTGGAGCGGGTGTAAATAATAACTCAATACAGAAACAGTAACCCTCTTGACGAAAAGGAATCTTTCTTCTCCCGATGTGGGAGTTAAGGCTCGCTTTCTGAAAAACTGGTTCACTCCGCAATACGTATCCTTATCTACTGTTCCTTGCGTTTAACGTAGTATAGTGGATGTAATAGAACGTATTTCCGATGAACGCCTTCCATTGAAGGTCTGTTTCTCGGGAAATTGTGAAAAAGACTGAAAAACATGCGCTGTGCACGAAAAAACCAGTCGTGCGTCGTTTTATTCATAGATGGCAGCTTTCGTTAGTAATTTTTTCGTTTACTAATTTTATATGATAGGGTATCAACTTGAGTGGTGGTCAGAAGCAAAGGGTCAACGTGGCCAGAGCAATTTATCGCGATGACGATGTTTATCTCTTTGATGACCCGTTGGGGGTGGTTGACTCGCACGTGGCCAAACATCTCTTCAATGAAGTCATCGGACCAAAGGGATTTCTTCGAAAGAAAGTAAATAACCTCTTACATTTTCCATGAAAGCGCTAACGACCATTAAAGAGTGGTCGGCATGTCGTTCCGTTTAATTCCCGGTTGTATATATGAATATGGCGGCCCGGGAAGTAATCAGTGTTTTAACTTTGAAATAAATTTCAGCTGACATCTCGTATATACGTAATTATCTAAGTTGAAAAGATTTTGATTTTAATTCGTGCAAATTCCAGAATAGCGGTTGGAAAAGAGATCAAAATATACGGGTGTGTGAGAGACTAGCTATCGCAAATATGAGTCTTTCACTTTTGAAAGCTGCTTCTGTTTGATAGTTCCTCGCTCGCTCGACAAATATCAATTCAATTTGTTACAGACGAGAGTTTTGGTGACGCATAACTTGACCTTCATCCGAGAAGTGGACGAGATCTTCTTCATGAACAACGGACGAATTATCGAGAGGGGAACCTATGACGAAATCATGAGCCGTGAGGGAATGGCCAGAGATTATTTCGGGCAACACATGAGTGACACGAGTGACGAGAATAAAGAAGAACCGTCGTGAGTAAATTTGGAGCTATATCTACATTTACTACCACCAGTACGTAGTAGAAAAGCGAAAAAGCTTCAAAGAAGTTAACCATGTACTGTACAAAATAACCGAGCGATTTCATTAATGTTTGTAGAGATAGCCCTTATTTTAAATTTGTTATATTGATTCTTTAATGTTGAAATATGGAGGCTGTATTGTAAGAGTAACGGTAAGCGCTAGCCTTCCACTGGCCCCGCGTCTTGGTCAGCTCTATGGATTGAATGGGAGTAACCCAAGGTTGGGACCATAATATTTCACATTAGAGATGCTACATGAGACTTACTTCGGTGAGTTTTTCTCTCAACGGGCGAGCACCGACTGGGAATGTTAGCCACTAATAAAAGACACACGCAGCTGACCGAAAGGTTATGGAAGCTTCTCATAAATACTGTATAGGAGAGCAATTTTTCATGAATTGCCCTTGAATTACACGTCTGACTGTGATTGGTTCGCGGGGAATAAAAACAGGCTCGCTTACTGTTCCTCTTATGGCACACCCCATGGTTGAACACAATTTGTCAATTTATGAATTTTGGTTGGGCAATTTTTTAGTAAGTTAAATACCAAAATTGAGAGATCTCATCTTACATCCCAAGAAAAAGTCTCACATAAAGATGATGCAAAACTCATTACTATAGAGACTCTCAAAGAAGGAACGGTATGTACTCTTTTAAATACGAGTAGAGTATGGACTTTTCTTTGCTTCTTGACAACTAAAACATTACACATATATGCAGATATCCGTATCACAATACCAACAATATTTTAAAGCCTATGGTATAACATGGTGTGCGATCCTCGAAGCAATAATCACCACTGGTATAGTCCTTAATTTCGCGTCAATGTACTGGCTGTCTTTGTGGTGTGCGGACTCCAAGGAAGATTTTATAGCGAACCCGGACTTAAAGGCAACCCGTATAACGGTCTTATTCATTTTTGGTCTAAGCCTAGCCATTTTGACATACTTGAACGCAATTGTCTCTGTTTTTCGCTGTCTACAAGCGGCAAACTGTCTACATGGGAAAATGCTCGACAGCGTATCTCGTTCTCCCATGTCCTTCTTCGACACGACCCCCGTTGGAAGGATACTGAATCGTTTCTCCCAAGACATCGACACCCTCGACCAACAACTATCTTTAATGTTAAGACTGACCAATTGGGGATTAATATATATAGTTGTTTACCCCATAGGAACTGCAATATTTTTACCATCATTCATAATTCCCTGCACTGTTGTTGTCGTTGGATACGTTTTACTTCAGGTAGGAACTCTATTTCAGACTTTCATTACTAGTAAATATTCTCTGTCACTCTCAATTTTTAATTATCGTTTTCAAAAACGGAATTTATATAGCCATTTTCATCTTTAATAATCTTTGAGTTGGTTGGAGGTCAGAGCTTTGAACCCTTAAAATTAGGCTATTGAAAAATAAAGCATTAAACATTATTGTCGACATTTCCCAAAGTTGAAAAACATTTTATAAGATTATTTATAAAGTTTTATTAAGCGACGGCAAAGAGGCCTTGGCGCCACGTCTGAACTGACTGAGACTTCCACCGAGCACTTTCCCTACGATATTACGATAACACTACAAATCTTTGAATTATATATCAGCTTAAAACTGATTTGCCACTAATATAATTTATTACATAAAGTGTAGAAAGCACACGTTTTACCCGTGGAGTGTACGCGTCCACTAGTAACTTTTATAACTGATGATGTATACATATCTTTCACAGCGTTTCTTGATGTCGAGCAATCGTCAGTTCAAGCGGATAACAAGCTTGAGAAATTCCTTTTTGTTTTCGCACGTGGGAGGATCAGTGGCTGGCAGCACTGTCATCAGGGCGTGTGATGCCGGACAGAACTTCGAAGGACATTTCCTGAAACTGATCGACGAATGCACTGCCGCTAACTACATGATGAACATGGCGCAAAGGTAGTTTTGTAATTCCAAGTCATTAAAGCCTAGTTTCAATTTCGTCTATTTGGTTTCGGAGTGACAGCATTTACACTATATTCGTAGCAAAGCAGGCATTCAAAGTCGCTACTCATTTCTCCAATTGAATAAAATGCATTTTCTTTCCAGATGGCTGACAGTTCGCTACAATATCTTGGGCAATTGCTTGATGTTTTGTACGGCAATTTTCATCGTCTTGAGCAAAGGGACTTTGTCAACTGATTTTGTAGGATTGATATTGGCTAATGCTGATCGGGTAAGCGCTACCAATGAAAACGAATGGAGAAAATTAAAATCCTTTCCACAATCTACAATCTCTTCTGGTTTTTTAACTCTTGATACTAGCATGATAGTGAAACGTCTCTAAATTACCACAATCTTCTGTTTTTTCAAAAGGACCAATAGTTACTGAATTTAGTGTATCTCGAGATGGAAAAGTATGCTGGGGTTGAATGTTAGATTGATAAAGCGTTTTGATATTTGAGGTTAGGTTAGGTACATCTACGGCCACCATTGTATGTTGGGATAAAGGTTTATTTCCTCCTGAAGATATAAATCCGCAACCGTCAGCTTTCGTGTTTTGCGAAGAGCACTCTCGGGGATTCAACGCAGCCTCAACTAATCGAATCTTATTTGATCGATTAAAGATAGATCGAGTTTCCTCTGCCCTTGTTATACTTTGATCGACTATCTATTACAAGGAAGAAAACGCAAAGTATATTTGAATTTAACAAATCAACGAGCTCTAAGAGAATCAAAACCTGTGATTATTATATTTAAAACATTTTAATTATTAGACAATTTTTTTGCTCAATGATTCACTACAATTCCCTGAACTACTGTACCGTTTTCGTCATCAGTACGCGCAAAATAGTGCAAATACTAGAAACTGCGAGTGCAATAATTAGGCCAAGTTCTCGAAATTGTATCCATTTCCCGCGACTCGAAGCAGGACGGCTGAAAATGGGGGAGGATATTGAGGAAACGGGTATGACCGAAGATAAATTAATTTTTTCATAAAATAAAACAATATCTATTATGAAAATATTATATATTTTTGGTATGACCTTTCACCCTATCCCCCGCTCGCGATCGAAACATTTTGTTTTAATATATACCTTAGGGGATATACCATTATCCCTACATTCAAGTCGTTATCAGGTCTTATCTATGGAAGATATTATATTCTTTAATCTATTTTGATAATTGAAAAATAGCCCTTAATTTTGAAGATAAATTGTGCAGGCTTTTCTGTCACGTAGAACAATTATTTATTTTCTATATATTAAGTACTAATTTGATTTTACGATCTCAAAGCTTCTACGGATGATCAAATTGTTTACCGCTGGCTTTACGGGTTTGGAATCAAATGTCGTCTCCATAGAAAGAGTTGACGAATACTGCCGTTTGGAGTCCGAGGCCGAATGGGAGAAACCGGAATGTCAACCACCTACTGACTGGCCTCGACGAGGACAAATCATATTCCAGGACTACAGCACCAGATACCGAGAAGGATTGGATTTGGTCCTGAAGGACATAAATGTTAGGATCGAAGCCGGAGAGAAGGTGGGCGTGGTAGGGCGAACAGGGGCGGGAAAGTCATCGCTGACGCTGGCGCTCTTCCGTCTCATCGAGGGGGTGCACGGTCAGATCGTCATAGACGGAGTGAAGGTGGAGGAATTGGGTTTGTCCGATTTGAGATCGCGGCTGACCATCATCCCTCAAGACCCCGTTCTCTTCTCGGGTTCGCTGAGACTCAACCTGGATCCTTTGAAACAAAAAGATGACCAGCAACTGTGGGCCACCCTGGAACACTCGCACCTGAAATCTTTTGTGGCGTCACTCGAGCAGGGACTGGATCACCCCGTGACCGAAGGAGGTAACAACCTGAGCGTCGGTCAGCGTCAGTTGGTCTGCTTGGCTCGCGCCTTGTTGAGGAACACCAAGATTCTGATCTTGGACGAAGCGACGGCCTCGGTCGACATGGACACCGACGATCTGATTCAAGAGACCATCAACAAGGAATTCGCCAACTCTACCATCATCACCATCGCGCATAGATTAAACACCATCATGGACTACGACAAGTTAGTTTAACTACCTATAAAAACGGCTTAAAATGATTGGCTAATTTGTCGTCGTTTATCTCTTCATAGGGTGATGGTTCTGGATCAGGGCCGAATTACGGAATTCGACTCTCCAGATGCTCTCTTGAAGAATGAACAATCAATGTTCTACGATTTGGCCAAAGATGCCAATTTACTCTAGATCACCTTTATTTTAGAATTTGCAACAAATTTTTCATACTTTACCAATCTAACCAATAACCTTAACATTCAACATTATTATGCACTGTTAATTAAAACGAATCCTTTATAAACATTATTAATACGTTACAAACAAAGCTCATTTCAGGCTTAAACGAATGTGTTGTAGCAATGACAAATAGAAAAAACTGAACGTGAGTCACCAGAGAAAATGAAAGCCTTCCTACGTTTGGTCAGGGATAGATAGACTTTTTTAAGACGGAATGGGTAACAGGGTTATTCGGGTGCGCGTCCAAGTCCACGACCCCCTTACCCGTGACGGAGGGGTATGAAAGAAGAGGCGGGTCTTATTTTTGTTATGGCGTTGTATGTATATCCGGGTCAAATAAACGTCGTCTGCCCCTTCGTCTGCCAAGTTGGAATTGGCTCGGATTGTAATTTTTGAAATAACATTGTTTAAAAGTGGAAGTTACACAACACATAGGGCTTGCAACTGAAAAAAAAACCGGGGAAGACCCAAGAAAATTAAAAGTGAGTAAGAATTGAGTAAAAGTCTTCATAGATATTACAGCACGAACAGGTTTAAACCAAACACTAGGCTCACAAAACTCCCGACCATTCACTAAGCCTTGGTTAACTTCATCAAATTCGTTTGCAAAATCATGAGGATAGTAGAAATGATTGGCTTAAGAAAGAATTAGCGAACACTTTTCACCCTTACAGATGTACTCCAAATCCAAAACACCGGCACCAAATTCACTAACTACCTTCTTAATTGCTATTAAAAACAATTCCCGAATAATTACCGTACCCTCGCATTTAGACGGCTCCATTTTGAACCCCTGTGAAGACGCTTATCTGTACAACCAAAGCCCACTCGATCCGCACTCTATAGCTATAACGCGAGCAGCTTGCGTCGTGACGCACGTGATCGAGTGGGCTATGTTACAACGCAAGAGGGGTCGTAGTCATGGCGACATAGGTAAACAGGAATTACGTATTTTTGGCCCTACTTGTCAGCAACGTCACCAATACGTAGTTTTTGTGAGCCAATAAGATAATTTAATTTTTTGGTTACGTGTTGAAGGAAGGGGCTATATACTCGTCTATGAGTCGGACTGAAGTAAAGGCCAAACATTGTTTATTCCGTCTTAAAAAAGTCTATCTATCCCTGGTTTGGTTGACGACTTACTGCAACCATGAGCTAATAATATGTTAGCTTCCTATACGTTACTCAGGCAATTCATTTTTATACTCCAGCGTTTTCTCCCGCGCCGCCCGCTTCCCAATTATATGCGACGCTCTGCGGCCGCCACGTGAACGAAAATCTTATTTGCTCTACTTTCCGGTTTTTCCCCGGAAGCGCGTATAGTGGAAGCTAGCCAATGATATCGGAGCTATTTAAGCAGCCGAATATTTCGCTCAGTAGCCTCGGTTAAGAAAACAGTTAAGAGATCAGTGGATTGGATTTCCGATTTAGCTCAGTTGTATAATTTTCTGGTTTCAAGTCACCATAAAAACTCTTATCTTTAGCATTCTTTATCAATATAGGCAAATTGCATTGAGTTCCTGCATTTTTTGTCTCAGTACTGACACAAACGCCATGATTTAATGTTAAATTGTTAAAACATAAAAATTCACAACTAAAACACTCCCTTGGTGAAAATGCAGCCGACGACTCGAGGTCGAGGAGCCGTACGAGCGGGATTTTTTTCGACAAGAGAGAGCGCAACATTCGGATTTTTTCCCGCGCGGGCGAAATGAGAACAAGTCGCTGGATACATTACGCCTATGGAGCCTGAGTAACTAATAGGGAGCTAACATATTATTAACTCATGCTGCAACCAAATATTCTTCTCTTAAAAGCAGAATGAAATTAAATTTTTACAGGGAGCCCAGTGTAGGCGCGATAGAAGCGGCATAAAATCCTCAAATTTGTTCACTAGTGCCAGGATCTATTACCAATGCTAGAGCTCTTTACTTCTAGTCCCTTATCCTTCAACAAATAACAATATAAAAGAAAGGATTATTGGACTAAAAGAAACAAGGATTAACAGTCGGGGTCGGAAATAAGAAAAATTCTTATAGGAGGGATTGCATTTGACAAAAACATACTTCCATAAAAAATGGCTGCTACAACGATTTCATGATAGACTTGTTGAATGATATTTTTTTGGTTTTACAAACGCTAATTATTTTAACGATCGCTCAAATTCATAATCTAAAGGCTACTAATTTTAACTTAATTGGCCTGTGCGAGCCCTCGATAAGGCTCGATAAGCAACTTTTGAAATGCTCGACAAGTCTTCGAGCCTCGGGAAAAAGCTCGAGACCTAGGCTTAAGGTTATCGAGCTTCAATCTGTAGGCAGTGAGATTCTAGATTAAGTTAAAGGTCAGGAATTACCATCTAAAACAACTGCATGTTGAGAAGCTGCAGTTACGCGCGAAATCGGAAATTTTTCTGTTTTTTTGGTAAGGTTCGTATCCTTTTTGTAAACCCACATTTGATTGGTGTAAGCTACTTACTTCCACTTTTGGGTTAAAAAAATGGAAAATCTTTCATGAAGTTAGTAATACGTTTTTAGCGAAGTCTAGAACATAAGCGAGATTGTTTCGAAAAAAAAAACAAGTTGGGAAACCAAAATAAACCTCTCCGAGCCGAGACGAATTTACTTTCTAAACACAGGTCCACAAGCCAATGAGAAAAACCGGAAAAACATAGTTCAAATTGGCAAAATATTGCCAAGGTCTTTAGCAAAGGCTTAAGCGTTTAAAAATTTCCTTTGTATCCTCAATAATTCTAATGAGGACCTAAAATGTATCACTGAAGGGTGTATTTAACTTTCGGCTCACTCTGAACCGTTAACACCTCCTTTAAGAGGAGGCGAACCAAGGTCATTTCTAGTTTCCAAAGGGCTGGATTCTTATCTTATTCTTCTGTATCTTATTTTACAGACCCAATCGTTTCAACACTTGTAGATAGATGAAGAATTAACATCCATATTATCTAATGAATGTAAAAAATGCGTTTACACTATATAAAAAAGTAGTAAAGCTGAATTAAAAAGTAAACACCAAATTTGAAATGTTAATATCAAAAGATGTTCTTGGAATATTAAAATGAAACAGAGCTTTATAGCTACACAACTACTTAAAGAATCGTAATGCCGAAAAATATTTAAAATATTTCCATTTAATATTCTGCAGAAAGGAATTGTTATCGTTTTGTAAGAGATCTTATCATCCTACTCGGTTTATATTAACTTTGATGTGCGTGTAGTGTTTCGATTCGGATGCAATCTTCATTACTCGTTCTATATAAACTCTAACTTGTGTCATTACATAGAAATAAGTTTATCTTAAATAATTAATTAAATATAAATGATATTTATTATTTTAATCGCCAGTAAATAACTTTAAAAATAGTTAAATCGTTTAAAATAAAGTTGTTCCTATTATCTTTCGAAACTTTGCTAATATTGACGTTTAAAGTGAAGGGTACCCCTCTTGCCCGCTTTCTTCAAATTTCGGGGTATATATACGATTCGTTTCCATTACAACAATAGATAAAAACGCGTTCGCGTGAACCGATGGTGGAAGCCCTGCCATTGGGAGGCTAGACGTTTCTCGTAACCCTAGCCGATCGCCGCGTATATCTATAATAGATAAAAACGCATTCGCGTGAACCGATGGTGGAAGCCCTGCCATTGGGAGGCTAGACGTTTCTCGTAACCCTAGCCGATCGCCGCGTATATCTTAAAACCAAACGATAAAAACGCATTCGCGTGAACCGATGGTGGAAGCCCTGCCATTGGGAGGCTAGACGTTTCTCGTAACCCTAGCCGATCGCCGCGTATATCTTGAAACCAAACGATGAGGAAGGAAAAGAAGCCAGAATGGACTGACTAGTGTCCATGTGGGATGGACAAAGACTAGCAGATTGTGGTCCTTAGAAGCCAGTTAGTAAAGACTGGTGTTGGTAGATGAATGGCCAAATTTCCGTGAACCGCGAACGCGTTCCGGAAATCGGGTATTTGTTTGCTCCGTTTTGTAAACTGCGAACGAGGTCACGTGGGGTCTGACAGACAGACAGACACACAGACAGACAGACACGGCCGGTGTAATACCTCTCCGTGACGTCATCGTCACTCGGAGAGGTAAAAATACTGCTTAAACTAATGGGTTTATACTCCTTGTTACTGTTGTATAGAGTAATCATGATTAAAAGCTTAAAAAATTACGAGAGGACAGACCCTTTTTATCCTCTTGATTTATTCTTAATAAGAATATAAAACATTTATTTTGTATCAAAAAATATTTTTTGGTGCTTATATTGCTTTAGAAAAATCCAAACGGTTAGGCATTGGTAAAAAAGACATGTGTAAGCTATTTGCAGAGTTGATAATTGTTTTACATGTTTTAAATAAGACTGAAGTTTCCACTATTGTGTTTATGCTCCTTGTTTGTTTGACTGAAAACCATCTAGGTGTAGATAACAGTCAGATCAAAAATTTCAAAAATATATATTTTAAATCTAATCAGATACGCCCACCTAGTTGAAAATAGACCTTACAAATTTGCGGGAGCCATTCTTGAGAATTTTTTTCCTTGTAGTTTTACTATATCTTTGGCTTTGATATGGACAAATGTTACCAATCATACTGGCAAACCAAGAAAATTGTTGGAGTATAGCGAGAGAGTAGAGTTTCCACAGCAAGTTAGAGATATTGAAAACTTTTGAACAATTTACTGTTTTAAAACAAACTTCCTGCGGTTGCAAAGCAATAAAAAGCGATAGATGCATAGTTAGGTTGTTTAAAGGGGTAGTGATAGTCATCTCGACACGGAGAGGTAATATTTTGGTTTTTCCAACTTGTTTATCAATGCGTTTGTGAAATTAGAAAGAGGACGTGTGCTATTTTCTCCTAACTGGTACCCACTATTCCCCCGACGGTGCAAAACTGCTTGTAGTAGTGCAGTTCCTACTGTGTGGGAGAATACGCGATATGTACCTTTTGGTTTTGTTTGGTTATGTAACCAGAACTAGCTTTGCGATGGTGTTCGGGGTGGGTGTGTGAACGTGGAGAAGAATTTTAACTGTCTTGAAAAACCAAAATCGAAAAATTTTATTTCGTGAAACCTTTCTGGTCCAAAGTATATTTGCGCATTCAATGATACACATAATTTCTTGACTTGCATAGAGGGTGAAGAAAGAGCTGCCCGTAATTCGAATTTGCGATTACTAAGCTGCTGATTTGCTTTTAATCTTCCTCTATGGTTCTTTGGGGAGAACGATTGAGTCTTTAGACTCGGACTGAAACAAGTCTAGGACTGTAACAAAACTTCCGTGTACGAAATGAAAACTTCAGGAGAAACCTCATTTAAATAAATTAATTAACGAAAACTTTATTTACACTCTTGGATTGGTATTCCAAGTTTTTAAGATGTACAAAAGTAACAAAATCTAACTATTTATATAGATTTTTGCGTCCCTTTGGTTTGGGTACGCAGGATAAAAAAAGGGCGAGGTTCTCGGAGCTAGTTGGGTGAAGTTGTGATTTACAAAAGGAAGAATCCTTGAATTTATGGGGGATTCACCTTTGCCACTGTCGCCAGAGAGCCGGCTTCGTTGTTACCCTTGGCCGTGCTCCCTGGCTACCTTGACCAGGTCATGATCTCGACCGAGAACCTTTCCCGATGACGTCAATAGAATTTTCCATCGGCGTCAAGAATCTTTACCGGGGAACCGAGAGTTGTCCCGAGGTTTCCCCGGTGTAGGCTTAATACTATACATTTTAGAATTTGTAGAGATGTTTAAGATAAAAAACCCGTTGAAGGGATACAAAAGGGCAGAGATTTACTTGAAAACAGGGTGAAACACCTTTGAAATGGGTTTTGGTAAGATTTTTACTTTCTATTTTCAATTTACAAAGGTGTGGAAAAATTTGGAAGTATATTAAATGAAGTAAACAGAAAAAATTAAGCGCGTAAATATACACTTTTTTACAGAGGGAGACTCAATAGGAAAATCAATTATTTTTAACGATTTTTCTACTAATTGTAAGATCAATCTGGATAGAGAAACATCCAGGAATACCTCCGAATGGTTATAAAATTCAAATTAGTTTGAGATTTCATAGATTATTTGAAATCAGTGTCTCCGGTCAATCGCGTAACGCCCTGCCTTCTTGTTAACAAAATTCCCTAAATATCTATGAAATCTCAAACTAATTTGAATTTTAAACTCATTCGGAGATATTTCCGAGTTGTTTCACAATGCAGATTTGTCTTATAGAAGAATCGATAAGGAAATCAATGGATTTTCCTTAAGCCTTTGGTTTCAAGTACGATTTACTAATGAAGTGATATTAATAATCTCTATCGGAGCTCCTTTCTTTTCGTCATATTTGATGTCCGAAATGCCCTTGTTGGTAGTCACCTTTACTTAACGGTATTATTAATTGGATTTGCGTCTTTCTTCCCGAGACTTTTAAAAAATGCCGTCGATAATGAGACAAATGGAGCTTCCACGGCTAGATGACACACCACGGAAACTAGAAGGGTTACAACCAGGTTGCCAAAGAATTCGTAAATCTGCGGAGAAATTTTACGGATTTTCAGAATTTTCTATATCTATATTTTTAGGTGAAAAGAAAAAACGAGTCATTGTTATCGATTATTTATCTAATTATAAGACCCAACTATATAGTGAAATACCTCTGAATGATTTAAAAATTAAAACTAGCTTGAGATTTGAAATATAATATCAAATTTGCACCTCCGACCAATCGCGTAACGCCCTGCCATCTTGTTAAAAATATTTCCCTGGCACGCTCTATGTCGAACGAAATTTATCGCGAGATTTGAGAAAAGTTCGTTGGGGGTGCTAATTTAAAATTATCAATGAAATCTGAAACCAATTTGAATTTTAAAATCATTCGGAGGTATTTACAGGATATTTCACTACGCAGATTCGTTTTGTAATTAGTAGAAGCAGGAGCAGATGACAAAGGAGTCTCGGACGCTAGCTTCCATAATGTAGAGGGCAATGGCACCCGCGTACGTCATAGCTGTAGCGGTATCGTTTGCCATAGAGGCGCTATCAGACATTATAGCAGACGATGCTTTTGGTGGATTATATCTGGCACCAAAGTCTGCTGGGAATTTTTTTGTAATACCGGACTAACGGTGGCTACTTAGGTTCGTCTTATACGATCGCGACATAAATATACACAATATAATTACTTTATTCAAACAGCTGTAACCGTTGGTAATAAGATAAAAGATAAGACTACATTTTGTGACTTTAAACCTACTAAATAGTTAAATTAAGTTCAAACTAGCAGAGAAACCCAGGTAAGCCAAGGCTTAATTAACAATTTGTGCCCACTGGAATGATTGGGCTCGGGTTTTCAAAAGATAAAAGCAAGGTTTTAAAAGATGCCGAAACACAATGTTATATATGTGTTTTAGGGCCAAAATATTCCGTATTTCTTTTGAATTAATTGACTGCTACAAGAGGTTGGAAACGAAATCACTGTCTCTTACTTTTTTGGATTTTAAAAGATCGTGCCTCTTGTAGCTATCATTTCATTCAAGAAGAAATTTGGAAAAAATTGGCCATGAAACACATTTTAGTTTTTTAATAGTGTATCAATTTTAGTCTAAAAAAAGATTAAAAAGCCGTTGAAATCCATTCTTTAACTCTAATACTCGTTAAGCCTAGGCTAATTATAAGCAGACGATACGTCTTTTTAAAGAGAGGCTCCAGACGCGATTTCCCAGATCTCCTTTCGAGACTTTGCAGCCACGCTATTGGTTGGAAAATAAAGCTCAAATTTCCTACGAGAGGTGGCACTGGCGTAATGATTTTGGTTAATAACCGTGACGTTCGCGGATCCCATTGCCCTCTACATTATGGAAGCTAGCGTCCGAGACTCCTTTGTCATCTGCTCCTGCTATTACCTAACAGAAAAGAAACTTCTAGCAGCAAAACGCCTGCATATTTAAACTTAAGGAATCAGAGAAAAAACTGAATTTCTGTCGATAATGTTCCTTTAAAAATGCTAGATTTCCAAGAAAATACAATGAATTTCTCATGTCGAGGCCTTTTGTTAGAGAAATCGCTTGAAGTCGGACTTTATTCAGTGTTGTCTGCTACATACCTCTTCTATATGTTCCATTGGAATTGTATGCTTCAAAGTTCCGTTTCTAAGCCATTGAATTGGAAAGTGCGTCAAGTAAATCATATAAACTAAGCGGTTCAATGGCACGAATAATTTCCAAGATAGTATAGTGTTGACGAACCCTAAAACAAAGCACAATTATAAGTTTAAATTAAATCAAAACAAATATTGGGAAATTCATTGTAATATTAATTGTACAACTAAACCGTAATTTTTAAAAATGGTAATTTACCGGGTAAATTACCTGTTGAAATTTTAGGAAAAATAAAATTACCGTTCTGTCGGTAATTTATGGGTTTTTTTTCACGTGTGTAGAGGCTGTTTCTTATAAGTTTTCCATAAATTAAAGTGAATTCTCTTTGTGTCAGATTAAGCCACGATGAATTTTGAGCAATTTATACCTAGTTTACGTGCTTTAAACAGCTCGTAATTATGAGTAATTGGGGGATAATGGGACTCCGAAGTAAAAAAGGCCGAGTCTTATAGTCTCTGACAGTCTAGTGCACTAAGATTGACTAAAAAGGATTTGACTCTGAGCGCCAAAATTAGGAAACTATTTGGTAATTTATAACGGTAATTACCATTATAACTAAGAGGGAAAGACACGGGGGTAAAACCCTACCTTCCATCTCGCTTTTCGGCTGCTGCGATTTACTATTTTTGTATCGCGAGAGATTAAGAGTGCGTAGAGAAGGCAACGTATCATCCCCCAATTATATCCCGATGCTGAGGGTTGCCTACCCCTTTTTCTGTATCTAAAAGGTCTATTACTGGCTCACATCTTCATGTAAAACATTAAGATGGAGTGCAGGCAATGGGCCTCACTTACCACCGTATCCGTAATAAGAAGCGAAGATAATCCAGTTGATTGATAGAGACCATCCGATGCGGTACAGGGAACGATAGGCTATGATTTCAGGCAAGGAGGGAACCGCACCGTTGAACCAAGGGTAAACGCCCATCAGTATAGACAGAGGAAACACTGTCGATAAAGTCCAGCCCAGAAACACGTACACCTATTAGTAAATAAAAACCAATCCATTATTCGATGCGTTGCAGCCTCGATTATAGATAGTGTGCACTAAAGAGGCTCGAGAAATGAATCCCCGTTTCATAACTTTAACCGAGCTTCAGGGTTGGGAATAATTTGGAAGAGCATCTCCTGCACGTTTGGAACCGAATGATCTCAAAAGAGCAGAACAACAAGCTTTTCAGTCTATTGTAGTTAATTGCACTCAAAAATTAGTGGCTGGCAACATTTGTGTGCTCACTATCTACAGAAAACGATTTGTGCCAGGATATAATACACTCACAAATCGAAATCTTTGAAACTATGCCTACTATTTTCCTCGTTTCATTATATTAGCAGTATATAAACTTTGGATGAATAGCGCGACAAACACCGTGGGTAAAGGAAAAAATTCGATACCAAATTACACATTGTTTCTAATAAGTCTGCCCTAAACTAAACGGTGTGTTCTTGAATCGAACTGAATTGAAAGTACCAAAGAATGTTAAGTCTACACGGTACGCGACAATTTGGTCTCGCCGATTTGGTCTTGGGACAAATGGGTCTCGGGACAAATTGGTCTCTGGACACGAAAGTCTCGCTTTAAAAAAATATCATCCCTTCAGCATTTTTTAAAACACCTAAATTTAACCGAACCAAACCAAACCAAACCTTGCCTAACCTAACCTATCCTAACCAAACCTTACCTAACCTAACCTAACCAAACCTTACCAAACCTTACCTAACCTAACCAAACCTAACCGTACCTAAACTAACTAAACCTAACCCAACCCAACCTTGTTTGGAGGTAAAAAGATTATTTATATGAGTATTAAAAGCCCGCCTCTTACCACGAACAATTTATTAGCAATAATAGAAATATTTTGGAAAAGATGGAAGCTAAATAATAAGAGAATATTTTGGAAAAGGTGGCAGCTAATTATTAGGAGAATATTTTGGAAAAGGTGGCAGCTAATTATTAGGAGAATATTTTGGAAAAGGTGGCAGCTAATTTAAAGGAGAATGTTTTGGAAAAGGTGGCAGCTAATTATTAGGAGAATATTTTGGAAAAGGTGGCAGCTAATTATTAGGAGAATATTTTGGAAAAGGTGGCAGCTAATTAGTAGGAGAAAGTTTTGGAAAAGGTGGCAGCTAATTAATAGGAGAATATTTTGGAAAAGGTGGCAGCTATTTAGTAGGAGAAAGTTTTGGAAAAGGTGGCAACTAATTAATAGGAGAATATTTTGGAATAGGTGGCAGCTAATTAACAGGAGAATATTTTGGAAAAGGTGGCAACTAATTAATAGGAGAATATTTTGGAAAAGGTGGCAACGAATTATTGGAACCATTGTTTTGGAAAAGGTGGCCACGAATTATTGGGACCATTGCTTTGGAAAAGGAGGCAACTAATTAGATAATCAAATAATCACGAGACCAAACCGTCCTGCGACCAAAAAATCACGATACCAAATAGTCCCGAGACCAAAAAAATCACTATACCAAATAGTCCCGAGACCAAAAAAATCACTATAGCAAATGGTCTCGAGACCAAATAGTACCGAGACCGCAAAGTCACGAGACCAAATCGGTGAGACCAATTAGTCCCAAGACCAAATCAGCGAGACCAAAATGGCGAGTCAAATTCAACGAGACCGAGACCATATTTTCCTGTTCCGAAGTCTACAAGTTCCAGGCTAGGAAATCAGCCTGGTTTACTGGTCAAAAACCAGTTTATTAATATCTTGGACCAGTTTTTTTTTACAAACATTCGCCCTAAAACACTGAAATAATCACACAAGTTGGGCAAGACATAGTAGCCTGCTTATCTTGTTTAGACGTATAAGACAATTACAATAGCCTTCAATCTAGGAACTTTATTGAACCTTTATCTAGCCAGAGAGCCTATATAATAGGGAGTAGAAGCTCTTGCCCTTGACAGTGCTAAATACAATGTCGCTCAAACAAGTAGGCTACGACGCTAAAACTGGCCAGGTAAATTTTAAAGTTCGCCCTCAATCACAGTTAGTTGTAAAATTACCCAATAAGGGTTCGCGATTTCGAGTTCGACTGGCGCCATTTGGAGTTATTTTAAGTCAGACGTTTCCCTTTCCCTAAAAAGGTAGTGTCCATCTCCCCTAGACCTTCCCGCAACATTCTAGACCCACCCTAGAGGGAGGGGCCACAAAAACTAGTACCGGAAATAGACCTGGCCAGTTTTGTTGATCACGTGATTTTTGAGGTACATAATATTCCTCAGTTTCCACTCCCTATTATAAATTCTCTCTGCTGGCGTAGGTGTACATTTAATAGTAAACTTCTGCTAGAAAATAGTTCAAAAACGTTCTTAGATTATCAGAGCTGATATCACTGTAACTAAATGTTGCAGACCCCACGTTTTTTGATACTTTCCACTCAGTTTGACCCAAAGAACACACCAATTAATTTTTGACAGACTTATCCCAAATGTCGTGTATGTTGGGGCCACTTTAGACAACTTCCTTTTGTCCAACGGATAGACTACGGCTACATACCGGATTCAAATGAATTTCGCTCCTTTTGTAGAAAAGATAACCGAAAAGAAATCCCAAGAAGTATGATTCTAGATGGGAATACGGCTTCAAGTAAATAGTTTCCGACGATTTAATAAAAAGTCTGAAGTTGAGAAATGTAAGTACATTTTAACTTTTTTTAAAATCAATATTGTATATTGCTTACCCCAGTTCTTCGGGATTTACTGGTACGAACACGTAGAAATTATTACACCAATTCAGAAACGCAGTCAAGCTGATACTTCCCACTATAATCGCGATGATAATGAATATACCACTTCTTGGACTCCTATAATTATTTTACATAAAATTAATATATATATAAATAAATGCGGTGTACAGCGCGTTATGTGGGGGCGTAAAAAGAACTATATACTAGTTCCGAGGCCCATTGCCAATGCACTGAAAACGATATGAAATTCACACCTGTCCAGTGGAGTTCTATTTGATGGAAGATAAGCCTACAATATGTCACGTCCCCATATATAACACATTGTACATCCTTTTAAAATAATATCTTTCGAAAATGGTGCTTAAACGCAGTACCATAAACTGCCGGATAATATGTTTTGATGATGTTTAAACAAGTACCAGTTTAGAATTAATTACCTGTAAAATATTAACAACAAGAAAGCACCGAGGAAACAGTAATGCATATCAGCCGAAAGGAACCACGTGTGGGCTAGACACTGTTAAACAATCAAGTAATAAATTTAAAATAAAACTATTCCTGAATTGTTAACAAGATAGATTAAACATTTATGTGTGTTGCAAGATACCACATTCATTGGCATGGAAATTTGCTTCGTTTACCAAATTGTAGTTGTCGAAAACACAGATATTATAATCTATGATAACATCTATGATAACGTAGGGATGTGCGGGTACCCGAAATTGAGTTTCAAAATTATGAGAAACTAGCCGGGTGAAAAAATGTTTCGTCCTTCTATCCCCCTCTAGTTCAAACTAGTTGATGGATTATTAGCTGATAGCGTAAGAAAATAATATATAGCTACCTAGGGAGCTATGTATTATTTTCTTATGCTGATAGTAAACAAGAAGGAGGGAGAACTAACCGGGCAGGGAACGGTCCTCCTCCCAGGTTATTTTATCCATAATTACTACCAAAAGCGCAGTAATAGCAACGGTATTCATCTATATCTATATAAATCAAAGTCCTGACTGACTGACTGACAGACTGACTGATAATCAACGCCCAGCCCAAACCGCTTGCCCTAGAAAGCTGAAAATTTGCAGGAACGTTACTCATAAGTAGTAGGCGCGTACTAAGAAAGATTTTTCCAATCCGCCGCCATCTTAAAAAATGGCACCCAGAAATGTAAAAAATCTTCTCTACGCAACAAAGTCGGCGCGTTTCAACCGATTTCACAAATATTTAGTACACTGGTTTCCTTTAACCTATAGATGGGCTGATTGGTCCTTTGGGCTCGATATGTTGCCATCTTTTTAAATGGCGGCCAAAAACTTAAAAACCCTTCTTTATGGAATAATGTCCGCGTGAAAAGTATTAAAAAAATGTCCCGACGGGCTGACGGGCAAAGCCTAGTCCCTTCGCTCCTAGGGTGCTACAAAAATGAAAGTCATCAGTAAAATCTACCCTTTCTTTATAACTTTTTGATGGAAGTTCTTTTACACGCGAGCGACGCCGCGGGTAACAGCTAGTGTAAAATGAGAAGCAAGGGGGGACACAAATGAGTGGTTGGTGGGCTTCGTTTTCAACTAACAATCGAATCAGATATATATTAGGTCATCGTTAATGTCACGTGACAAGCGGAAAGTAGTTCGCGATGGTAGCGGCTCCTGGGGATAGTGGGGAATACTATTGAGAAATCGGCTTCTTAACTAGGCTTAACGGTTGTTCTTTAGCGCTCTTTCGGCTCAATCGTCGTGGAATTTTCAAGTTGCTTTTATTTGATATTGTTTCCGAGACTTCGTTTTGGCTTCTATTATTGAAATGCCTCGAATGAAAACACCAGAACAGTTAGCGCTTTCAGCGCAAAAGCCGAAAAACCAAAGTACTCAATATAATTTCTACGCATTTCATGCATTCTATTGCACCTTTAAGTTTTCCATCGTTATCAATCAGGAAAAAGTCGTCCTTTTCGTAGCTTTCTAAGATGTTTGCTAAATTCAAATCTGACATTTTGACAACTGTGTCGATTCCCGACTACCTAAATGACTAGATTATATTAAGCCTTGGAATTAAACTATAGCAGACGACATGAAGATAAGGAAATAAGTGAACTATTTTTTCGAGCTTCGCGAAAGTAACTCTCTGCTGCGGCATAAGACCAACTCTTCCCGTCGCTCTGTAAGGGGGACGGAAATCTTGAATTGACTATGGGGGAACTCATTTTTCACGTTGTGGATTAGGCTACTCGTTCTTCACTTTCTGGTTATCTATGCGCTTTTGATACTACACACAAATTTTAAATGATGGGAAACTAAAATAAACCTCTCCGTGTCGAGACGAGGGCTATATACCCAATTAAGAGGTTTTACTTAACAAATTAATAACCGACCTCTATATATTAGTAGTTTTTGTTCAAGCAAAAACCTCTTACAATTCTAACGACTTATGGAAAAAATTGCCTTACAACATATACATATACTGTAACGTTGGAATATAGATTCCTTCGTAACCTGCATGGTTATTTTCCATGCTCGATGGCTTCAAGCAGAGAGAATTTATAATAATATTATAAATTCTCTCTGCTTCAAGCTAGTTTTGGAGATTTTGTATCTTTCTTAAAAAACCCACACATGAGGAGCGATGGGCTAACTAGAGCTTTTCAATAGCGATAGAAAAGTAACACATGTTATCATGAACACGGGAGCAAGGGACTTTACCTTGTAAGCCCTTGGTAACCTTTTTTCATATTCTTTAGATTTGGTTTGGCTCTCCTACAAGAGAGTCACAATAAAAGTGTACCTATTTTAATTTCGTTAAAACCTACCCAACCGGCTTTATTTTATTGAAACTTAGTCAAAACTAAGTAAATACTTAGTAGCTGAGTTATTGGTTAGCCTGTGGGCATAAAACCACTATCGACCGCTACAATACGTCAAAGGAGTAGGCAGTTTTTGTATTCAGTTCCTGTTAAATTTTATATGGAGCTACTCCCAGAACTTAGTTTCTAGGTAAACAAGTGGTTACTATTGTCTAGATATCCCTCTCCCCTCCATAGAGTATCGCAAAGCGGACGACATTTTTCAACCAATAATGACATGTCTTGTACAAAAGGCAATCAACCAATGCATGGGAAAATACCGGAAATTAATTATTGAAATTTTGGCGAGATATTTCCTATCTATTGGGTAAAGGGTAAAGTGTCCATTCCTCTACCATCCTCTATGCTTACAGTACCAATATTTAAATGGGAGAGATATGGGTCACGTAGCGCTCGGTAGGTTGCGATCGGTTGCTTCACCGACTGGCTCAGATTAGGACTCTAGATCTACATGGCCTCGAAATTGTTTCTTGATATAAAATTTAAATTACCATGTCTTCGAGTTTGAACCAACCGTTGATAAACGTAAGGGTTGACCACCAATTTCTTTTACAAATGTCAATTTGTAAAGTGACTATTTCTCGGAATAAAGGTCCCGATCCCATTAAGGGAAATAGCATGAGCATGCCTAATAGGAGCAACAACGAAGGCGCCAGTCTCAAAAAACGATTCAAGCAGAACAGACCGACGTTGAAACGACCGTCACTCTTCTCCATAAGCCTCATGGAAAGATATGATAACAAAACGCCACTATAAAGACAAATAAACAAGCGTAAATTAAATTTACTGTCAATTAACTAATTATTAAAGTATCTTTAAACCGAGTAGCGTCAATAGCCCAAATTAATGTCAAAGTCCTATTTTTTAAGAAAAGAAATATCATTTTCCTCATATTGGCGATTAGTGGTGCTATCCCCATTTTGTTCATAGAACCACGTTCGAAACGGTTTGCGATACAGATAGTGCCACCTCTTGCCAATAAGCGGAAACATGAGCGTTCCTCATTAATCCCCTCCCCCAAACGACTTTGACGTAATTTTGGTCGATCTATTGACAGTACTCGGTCTAGAGATTCTCTACTAATTATCTCATTTTGACAGCTTGTTTAACAGATATTATTGAAAAGTGGCGCTAGTTACGTTAATAAAGAACAAGTGACGATATTGTTTTAGTAGTCAAGCTGGCAACTGAGCCCTAACTATCGCAATATTTTACCAGTGGCTAGAATAGGGCCTCTTTTTAAGTAGAAAGAAACTAAAATATTAAATTATTGGAAATGTGGCAATAAGCAAGCTAATTAGCTATAATTTTGAAAATATTGCAATATTTTGGGGTAAAAACTTGTCCATTTTAGTAATATCAAAAGTCCATTACAAAATTCCATGGAACAAAGTAATGGACTTTTGGTAATATTTTTCAAAAAGCCGCAATTTACTCGGTTGATAACAACAAAAACAGGCGAACACTTTCCGCTCATAACCCATATACCCTATAGTCCGAAATGTCGGGTTAAAGAGGGTACAGTGGGGATCTAGAGACGTCAGGACGTTACTAATTTTCTAGTCGTCCGAATGGGTTATTGATACTCCCACAGTAGCTTTCAGAAATACAGCGCCTCCTGTTGTTGCCATCACGGAAACATTGTTTATTAACCTGAGATTTAAAACTTCACCTGATGACGAAAAACGTGTCAACAGAGCTATATCCGTTGACAATTAGTCCTAATAATGGATCCTTCAGGTGCTCCAGAATGTTCATTGAACGATCTGTATTTCCCCATACAATATATTACAATTTCGTCGGCTATACATGTTCAATGGTAAGAGAATCATACTCAAAGCGTAAAGTACAAATTCTACGTAGGTGTGATCTAAGACGATCCAGAAAATAGTGAGAACCTTCAAGCCAGATAGGACACCCAGTTGCTTCGATTTCAATTCGGTATTCAGGAATTTTCTGCCATTTGCGTACAATGAAAAGTGTTGCGAGAACGAAAACAATCCGGCTATATAATATAAATAATAAAAGCATTATTACAGCCAAAAAAGTGTTAGCACCTTTACTCGTACTAGTTCGTTGTTGATTGAGCAATATGCTTCTTTTTTGGAATTTGACTAGAAAATGTTACGTACGAAACCACGGACTTACCATTTTTGATTGAGATTGGTAGAGTGAGATCAATTGCAGTAGCCAGTATTAATATTGTTAGCAATAAAGCTAAACACGACCTACGAAAATAATTCTCATTATAGCTTGTCAGAAATTCGAAGGCAAATCTAAATCTGCTAACTTATAGCAAAAGTACATATATTAAAACCAGGAATGAATGGAGGGGAGTACTTTACTCGCGTAGAGTAAGCAGTCATTCACTGGCTCACTCAACTCTACCCGATGAAATGAAGTCGAACGTACGGCCAGTAGTTCAGCAAAGGCTAAATTTTTTTTAATGACAAAGCCAAAACTGCCTCTGATTGGGCAAGGGCTCGAGTTAAATCGTCTGCTACATTCATAAGGTGGCACACACATACAAAGGTGGAAACATTGTGTTATAATATATATGCTTTTACTTATAGAAATGTCTGTGGAAACTAATGTGTTAAAGAAGCGACACTGGGAATTTTCATATCTCATTCTCAACATTTAATGATGATACTAAACAATGTGGGCGAATACTTAAAAACTCAGGCTAATTTTACCTTCACAAAAATGAAACCTCTGAATTGACTGCAAGAAAAACCCATATTTATAAATACCATCGCTAAACTATATCAGTTCCCAGTATCATCTTCGTTATTTCCTGATTAAAATTATCTAGAATTAATTAAAAAAATTATACTAACAGTATTGCTAGTTGATACCACGTTAATTCATTGTGTCGTTTGACTTCGCATTCCGGAACTTTAACGTTCATTGGGAACCCATCTATCACTGCGTAAAATTATTTCAATTTGTATGGCATAGTAGACAAAGGCATAAACGAATGTAACCTTTAAGTACCAATCTGAGGCTGTTTGGTGGAACGTCTTGCCAAAATTTTATTTCCCAAGCGGACACCACTTGGGAAATAAAATTTTTGGTTCGTGACAAGGAAGAGGTATATCTGAGCGTAGTCATCAAATGACAAACGCACGTATTTAAAGGTTAATTTTCTTATGACTATATGCTTATTTGTACGGTAGGTATCGGTTCTGATTATTAGTATCTTTAACCAAAAGTTCATAAATGAAAACCAAAAGTATACTTCATTTAAGCTGGCTCCCGCCCTTGTAATATGAGAAACCCCCTTTTGCCTCTGAGAATAGTGTTTACCACCCTCTGCGAATGTTTTCTACCGCAGCACAGGGAACATGCGTGAATATATAGAAGCAGATACTAGCTCTAGTATCATGAATTAACGTTTGGATCGCTACCATAGAGAACTTTTTTTCTATAAACCTTTGAATTGAAATAAGGTATTCTCTGATCGGTTGGTTCTAATAGCGTTTGCTTTTAATTTTCATGGCGTCTACAGCCAGCGAACGAAATATACTATTTTTTATCCGTGAACTTTTGCTTTAACTACCTGAAGAGAGTAAACTTTGAATATCTTGTTCGGAACACGAGGATGGTACGCATAATCCGGTTTGAAATTTCATTTGTGGCATAAATCGAACCTTGTCTTGAAAGGACGCGAATATGGTATCGGGGCCTGTCAGGTTAACGAAGTCTAGCTGTTGCGTCTTGGGTAACTTTGGAGTGAAGATAGCTGAGCAGTACATGCCTGTTACTTCGTCACTCCACTTCGTCTTTTCCTTGACTTTGATATCCAGACACAAATCGAAATCCCCGAGATCCGCTAAGGTGCCTCTGCTCATTCCTGGTGGGATTTTACCACTGGCGTCTAACACTTTACAAACAAAAGGTGAAATTTCATTGGTTTTTATCGATTCAATTAAGAAATTGACCCTGAAAAGTTTCTTTCGCTTATACCAAAACTACTAGCCTAAAGTATTTTGGCCATTTAAATCGTTAAAAAAACACACTTTAAGGCTTAGCTTTCAGAGAAAATACATTTAAAGTTTCAATTTATGCTTTGGCTCCCTTTTGAGCTGAAGAAGCATTTGTTTTATGCTAGCTGGGCTTCTTTTTCATCCCCCATTTTAGCCGCCATTGTTTCTGTTACCAAATTCAAAATTGTTAAATAATATCTCTATGTGGCTCTCCAGTGTCAATAAATTTTCATTATTGAAAAAGGTTTGTTCTCCTCTACAGCGTTGAACCCACGACCTACGGATCAAGTATTTGACTCTTTAAGCATAACGACTACGGTAGCAAAACCAAGTGACCAAACCGAAGTTAACTTGCGGCAAATTAGTTAGTTACAATTTAGTAACTAAGTTCCATTTAACTTTTAATTTTTCATTCAAAACAATAAAGTCCATGTATGTTCGTTTTAAATTAATTTGGTTTGGGAGCATGACCAAAAGATTTTTAAGTGTCAAACAGAGTATAGGATCAAATACATTTTTAGGAAGTGAAACTTTATGTGCAGTAATGTATAGTCACAACTAGGTTATATTTATATTCACGTTGTTTTTGTGATTTTCAACTGTGTAACTGTGTAATAACAGAGAGGTGGAACATTTCTGAGACCTCCATTAGCGAGAGTTATTGCTTTACAGAGTAAGAAATTCTCTTGATAAATGTTTTGTTTTAAATACTATAGACTAAAGCCTTGTTTTCACTGGCCCAAAACGCTGGAAAAACCACGTTTTTTCAAATATTCGCGTTTTCTGGGCGGCAAGCACGGAATTGGTTTTCTAATTTTCCGCAAATCTTTACGGAAAGGAAAGCGGTGGCCAATAGGAATCCGACCCCAAGATTACAGAAGTATCCGACCCCACAAATAAATAGGGCCCTCCCTCATTCCCGATCCTTTAGCGATAAATTAAAGGAAGAAAACTCGCTCTTTCGGACAAGCCCTCATGGTACAGTGCTTTGTTGCTGCGCGAGCGACCCGAGTTCGAATCCCGGCTGCGACCGAGTAAATTTTTAATTAAAATTTAATCTCTAAACGAGCCCAGTTCCTCCTATGGGTGGGTTGTGGCAGGAATTAATGGAGGGGAGTTGGAATGGCTAAGGCCAAATCATAATAGGCGTGAAATTATCTTGGAAACATCTGGCGTGGCTTATTTTATGTTAGCGACGTCATAGACTGACGAAATACGATTATTTCCCGCTTAAATATTTTCATTGGCTGCCAAAAAAGTGAAAATTCTTCCGCTAACTCCACCCTCTATCCGCTCGGTCCCTAGTTTGAATTTTCAGTTAAGCCCCCTATGAGGTCACTGTGCACTGTCGATGTGGTGAGGAAAAGAGAAATCGGTTTACCAAAAGTAGTCTGCCCTCGAAGTTTTATGCGACCAGAAGGAACGAGAGATATGAAGATTAGGTAAAGAGCGCGAAACAAACAAGATGACCCAAGGGCTGGGCTCATAATTTTAGCCACATCGTAACGAATAAAAAATTTCAGTGAATAGCCCCTCGATGCGCTACCTTTAAGTGTGATATAATGATTACTAGTAATCCTAACTTCAATTCATTTTCTTCTGTTATAATTATAATAGTGCGACACAAATAGGAAACTTGCGCACCCTTTAACGGTGCAAAAATGATTAATCGTAACGCACAAGTTAACCCTTAATTGAAATACTGAAAATCAGACTGATTGGTCCATCGATCTTTAACTGTGCTAAAATGATTGCCCGTAATCTGTACATCAATAATTTACTTTCTTTTATAAATGTAATGGTGCGACACAAACAGAAAACTTGAGTGAGTAGCCCCCACAATAACGCATACCTAAACCTTAATTGAAGTACAGAAAATCCTTTAGCCCCTCGTTTCCCTGACCTAAAAATAATTACCTGGGCCGTAATCCTTACGTTCATAAATTGACTTATGTTAAAATTGTAATACACTATATCTATCTATATCTATATAAATCAAAATCCTGACTGACTGATTGACTGACTGGCAGACTGACTGATAATCAACGCCCAGCCAAAGTCGCTTCCCTAGAAGGCTGAAAATGTGCAGGAACGTTACTCATAAGTAGTAGGAGCGTACTAAGAAAGATCTTTCCAATCATTACACATTTAATCTTAAACAAGATGGCCCAAGGGTTGGGCCTTAATAGTAATTTACACGGCTCACGTGGCCTCCCATATAGTTGATCTCTCTATTCATACTTATTTTGTTACTTATGATTTAATGTACACAAAAGACACGCGAACCCGACAGGCGCTTGGGCCCTTTCTTAAATTTTGTGACACGCGAACCTCCAAAGATCAGCGCAAAATCACTATATAGTTTATACATTAACCGTATAATTAATATAATAGGGAGTCTTACTATTCCTATCACAAATCCATATGTTTTTTCAAAAGGGTATACTGATGACTCTCCAGAATATTCGGAGTTGAGGTAAAAGAGAACTTCATAACTTTAAGCCAATCCACCTTCGCCAAATTTAATTAAATTTTTTTGTAGATATAACTGCCGCAACATTATACACTGCCTTTAACCGAGATCTCGATATATACGAAGAATAAATCCTCGTTTTAAATATGATTTATTTTTCCAACCCCTCGGCGATAGAATTTTGCAATCTGAAATAAAACTGCGCTAGAGAAAGTTATTAACAACTGTTTATAGTTTTTGTTAATATGCAACACATGGTTATTTTTTTGTTAAGCCTATCTCCAAAGACATCCCTAGCCATTTTCATTTATTTTAATAATCTTCAGAGCCTCGCTCTACCCAATAGTGAAGTTATTTTTGTATTAAATTGAATTCAAGTTAGGTTAAGCCTATCTCCAAAGACATCCCTAGCCATTTTCATTTATTTTAATAATCTGATGTATCACGCGCACAAAGTGCAGTAGTGCACGAAAATTATCATCTTGTTTCCTTCACCCAAAAAAGCCCGCGAGATTTAAACTACCATTCTTTCCTCTCTCTCCTCTCCAAGCGGGATGCCCCCTCTCCCTCTTCCCCCTCTCATTAATATACCAGGCAGGCAGCGGAGCTTCGTTTCCCTCCGATCAAGGTTCCATCTCTCTTCGTATCGCCATCGCGTACGCTAGCGATCTCTCTCTCCACGCACGCTTTCGTTTTCCCTCTCTCTCTCGTATCGTAAGCGTTCGTTTAAAACCGGTTTCGCGGACGCGTCTTCCCTCTCTCTCATCGTAAGCGTTCGTTTCGCGGACGCGTCCGGCACAGGGACAGGGACAGGGGTTTTGGTGCCGTTTCTTAAATTTTAACGGAATTAAAATTCCGTGTAAAATTAACAAGATGGCCCAAGGGCTGGGCCTTAATAGTAATTTTACACGGCTCACGTGACCCCCCCGTATAGTTGATCTCCAATAAATCGTACAACTAAAAATATTTCTGAAACACAATCGTGTATCCCTTCAATTTCTAATAACGTCACATTTCAAATAATATTAAATCCTGGATCCCCTAAACCAGAAATCACTATGACCGTAAAGCGTCCCCTCTATTTTACGAAACCTAACCTAACCATCCAGCATAATCTCTGATGTATCACGCGCACAAAGTGCAGTAGTGCAAGAAAATTATCATCTTGTTTCCCATCCCTCAAAAAAGCCCGCGAGATTTAAACTACCTTTCTTTCCTCTCTCTCCGAGCGGGATGCCCCCTCTCCCTCTTCCCCCTCTCACTAATATACCAGGCAGGCAGTTCTCTCTCTACGCGGAGCTTCGTATCGCCACCGCGTACGCTAGCGATCTCTCTCTCTCATCGTAAGCGTACGTTTCGCGGACGCGACCGGTTTCCCTCTCTCTCTCATCGTAAGCGTTCGTTTCGCGGACGCGTCCGGGACAGGGACAGGGACAGGGACAGGGACAGGGGTTTTGGTGCCGTTTCTTAAATTTTAAACGGAATAATTCCGTGTAAAATTAAAAATGGCGCCCAGAAATGAATAAAACCTTCTCTATGCAACAAATTCCGCGCTTCTCAACCCATTTTGTAAACATTTAGTACACTGCTTTCCTTTAACCTATAGGCGGGCTGAATGGTCTTTTGAGTTCGATTTGTTGCCATGTTTTTAAATGGCGGCCCAAAACTTAAAAACCCTTCTGTATGGAATAATGTTCGAGTGAAAATAAATAAAAAATGTCCCGACAGGCTGACGGGCAACGCCGAGTGCCTTCGCTCCTAGGGTGCTACAAAAAAATTGGTCATCAGTAAAATCTGCCCATTCTTTATATCATTTTGATGAAGTTCTTATTATACGCGAGCGACGCCGCGAGTAACAGCTAGTTAAATATATAAAGATGCTATATACTTCCATTTGGTTTTAAAATTATTTTCGCTTACTAGAGAAATACACGTAAATTCCGGGATCGTGATAAACACCGCCTTAAGACCATTCAAAAAAATATACCATCAGTCAAGATCTCATTCACGTAAAGAGAGAACGTTCGAGTTTACCTTCATCTTCGCTACCATCAAGTACTACCTAGGCCCCTCCCTAAAAAAATTCCCGCCATTTTATCGATACACTAACACCGCCTGGTGGACTATCCATTCATTATTTATCGTAATTGTCGTTCTCGATCTCGATGTGAGGGAGAGTGACTCCAGAATTAGTAGAAATGTTTATTAGGGCAACAGTTGATAGTGCTGGTTATGTCGATATAAATATAGACCGAATAGTAAA
The DNA here is from genome assembly GCF_054372755.1 of Phalangium opilio. Classification (NCBI taxonomy): domain Eukaryota; kingdom Metazoa; phylum Arthropoda; class Arachnida; order Opiliones; family Phalangiidae; genus Phalangium; species Phalangium opilio. Next base: position 6,400,977 of record NW_028324166.1, read on the forward strand.
TAGTAAAATAGACAATAGTTATTCGATTATTATAACAAGGAAAGGCCACTATTATTTTCCTTAAGTGCCAGAACAACCAAGGCTTACGTTTGAAACTTCAGGTAAATAGCCATATTTTAATATAATACCACGTTATTTTTATCTGTCCCTACCCCGATTGATAAAAAATTTATTTTTAATAAGGCCGATCCGATGTTATTAATCTGAATCGTATACTAATACTTAACATTGTTGTCAATAGTTTCTTTCGACTTCTTGCCTAGGCCGACTCTCGAGTCGCAGCCTACTGGCCGCGTCCATTTAACATTTTATTCAGTAATTTCCGGTTAGTAGGTGGCGCGCTAAACCATACTCCACTCGATCACGCGCGTCACGACGCAAGCTGCTCTCGCTATAGCTATAGCTCGAGTAGCGCAGCGTCTGGGAGCGCGGATCGAGTGGGCTATGGCTAAACCGACTTAAAATAGGCCCCTCCCAGAAAAAAAGATAACTCTGACTTCATGGAAGCGGATTAGACTGACTCGAACGTTCTCTCTTTACGTGAATGAGATCTTGCATCAGTATATACTTGCTTTTGCATTTAAAGTTAACCTCGATTTCCTTGAATGTTTAAATAGAGGAGCGGGATTGAATGTGTGAAATCCTCATAGTCGACGGGTGAGAAAAATTTTAAAGGAAGAGTTTATCACCTTCCATTATATTAAGGCAATCTAATAATCGTTTCTTTCGCTTTAGATATATCGAGAAAACGTAAAACACAATTCACAATCATTAACCTCACTTGTACAATTAAGTGAAGTGCTTAAACTTACTATTACAATCCCCATCCATGTAGAAAAGGAACGAAAAATATCACCTCACCACAATCCTGATTCATTCACTGTCCCTTCAATGACGAACCAAAAGTTTTACACTACTACAACTACTACGAGAATGACAACAGGGCAGATCAAACTATAAGAGCCTCATCGTTGATGTACATCATACTATGTGGCTAAAAATCAAAAAGAGAGATGACTTTTCTGGCTAGTTAAAAACTTTTAACACGAAAGTGTTAACCCACTTCCCATTTTGTAGAGTATTGTAAAAATCAGATGCCAAAAGGTTCATCATCCGTGTGAAACTTTGTCTAAAGTAAATTGCCTTGTAGGCCTACATCAAAATATTGTAATAATGGTATTTTTAAACTTATGGGAACCTAATTTCAGGGCTCCTCTGAAATTTACGGGTAGGCTGTAGCCTACCCAGCCTAGCCCCAGGCGGCGCCACTGTTTTTTTTACTGTTCCGTGAAATTTTCGGCAGTGAAAACCAGGCTTAACCTGAATTGAATTACCTGTAAAAACCTTAAATATCTCGAACCTTAAGTTATACCAGAAGTAAATGAACCGAAGTTACTGGAGTCCCATTGCTTCTTCGTTAAACACAAGTTACTTATAATCCCCCTTATTTAACCCCCATTCCTGCACCCCATTCTCAAGCGCCGTTATTCTAAAAACGCCACCAAACGGTCGCTGTGTGGAAACGGAAGTCGGTTGTCGAAAATTTGTATATTTTAAAATGGCGGAATCCTTCGGAGAAGATTTATTCTTTATCGATGAAGAATTGAAATAAGATATGGTTTTGTCGTTCAAAAATGTTAGCACCCAGTGCAATTTTTACTTAGAAGCGAAAGTTTAACAAAAAAAATCGGTAATGTGTCATATAGAAACAAATAGAGTCGAATCTCGCCAAAAAATCAAAGTTCAAGATAAGCCTTTGCACAGTGTAAACACAGCCACCGTTGCCACGCAATGTTTCTTAAGAGATTTATCTTTGACTAAAAAAACTGTGAAATCTAATTCTAATAATGACGATTCCGAGGGAAATTCATCTAAGCACAATGCCGGATTACCTTTAAAACCAATATAGGGAAAGACATTTGCACAGTATACAGTTCCGAAACGGCAAGTAAACAACAGGTACTAAGCCTAAGCCTTGGACGTCAAGATCAATTTGATCAAGCAGACGACTTTTTCAAAACAACTGAAATACCGGAACAAAGACTATATAGTCGGGCTTAAATGGCACAGTCACTTATAGTCTTTGGTCCCAGAATCCTCTGCAATAAATCTGCGAAGGACGAGGGGGGATGAAAGGTTCTGCTTTTTTAAAGCCCCGCGTTATGTCAAATGTGTTGGACAGTTTTTAGAGTCTTAAGTAACTTCGGTTCATTTACTTCTGGTTATACCAGGAGTTCATACCGGAGTGATGAAATGAGCTCTAATAGTGGCGCGCATTTACCGACGCGTGACGTTTCCGCGATACCTTTACGCTCTCTAGTGGGAGAATCAAATACTACCATAGGAATGTGATTGAAAGCGCGAAAAGCGACACCTAGCGTTAGGGGCGGGGGTAGGCTCCGGGATAATAGGCCAATCATAGATCCTGTTACAAATTTGAAATTATATCGTCTGCTAAACAGCTGAGATCGGTATTGCAATGGAAGTAAAATTATTTACTGTAGTTAATTAAGTTTCATTTCACACCAAATCGCAATGTACTGGCCTACTTACCTTCGGTTGGAACTTTGACTAAGATTTCTTCAAAGTTTTTAAATTTAATTCTGCCTCCAACGTTAACATTTTGTGCTTGGCTTGATTTGTAAACAACGCCAAGGCTTAACTCGGAAGGCGTACTAGGTTTAAAAGAAGTAACTTGAACGGTTTGAGTAGACTGACTTTTATACTTTACTGGATCTTCTCTTAGGTAAAAGTTGCACTGCGTTAACTTATTTAATTTAATCTTATCCCTAATTACGTACGCCATGCCGATAGTCCGATACCGACAACTTTAACCCTAACAGCTGATTTTCCACGGTATCCGAGCTCAGCTCCCACAAAACTATAGAATGCTAGCCTTTTTGCTAGGTAGACAGGCTTGTTTAGGGAAACCCAACAAGACAGAGAACGGGTGAAGATTTTTTCTATTGCACTATGAAGCCAGTAAAATATTAGTGTCGCCAGTCTATGTTAGTTAGTCTTTACAAAAACAAAATGTAAGAAGGCTTTCGATTGGTCAGAGCAGTTCATGTGATCAAAGCTTTTTTACCCAGAGTCCCTTGGAAGAAATGAGAGGCGAGGTTAGTAACCGGTAAGAGCTTCCCACCCCAAATTTGATTTTAGAGACGAGGAGACAGGTTTTTGTGACGTCAGGCGTCTACAAATGTGAATTTCATAGCGCGCGTGTTATGTATTTCACTCCGGTATGAACTCCTGGTTATACGGATTGGAAAACAAAGACATTTCAACCAAGACATAAAAAAGAACGACTAATCACTTAACTGAAGTAACAGATACTAAATTTAATGTGAAATTCAAACTTCGTTTTTAATTTCAAATTGAGATAAGGGTTCGTTTTTGAATGAGGCACTTTTAGAAATAGTTCATTTTTCAAAAAAACAATTGCGTTTACCTATGAAAGATAGTTTACAGCAAAATTTTACATTTCTACGTTTTCGATAACGGTTCATAAGTCATGTTTAAGATAAAGTATTTCAAACCATTATTAACATGTTTGCAAATTTCTCATTCTTATTTATAATGTTTCATTTCGTCCTTTTCGAAACGGTTTCATAAGACGAGTATATACCTGGTTTTCACTGGGCGAATTTCACACGTTTTTCGCATTGTTTTGCGGAAAAGGAAAATCTATTCCCTTTTTTGGCGAATTTCGCTATTTTGCTTTGCAGGTCCTATTTCCATTTTTGTGAATTTTCCCGAGCCGCTTTTTTTTCTGCAGGCACAAACTAATCGTTGAGGGTATGCTAGTCACGTGGTTAACACTGAGCGCGTGTTTACTAGGGAGCCGCCATTTTGAAATTTGGGGTGTTTAAAGCATGGTTTTCTCTTGACGGAAAAATACTACTTTGCAGCTGGACGTCAAACGTCTGATTTGTTTTTTACGTTGTCGCCCAGCGTTATAGCATTTTCACTTAGCGTAGTTCATGCAAATAATAGAACCAAGGCTTAACAAACAGATAAACTGAACACTGCACTAATTGCGGCCCATCTATTGTCTTTTTTTTTTACAATGTTTGTTTCTAATATCATGCAGATTTGTATTGTTCCTAACCTCTTCAATAAACCTTTCAGCATTGAACTTCGGCATTCTCAGGGATTTGTACTGTACTAGTTACTGACTCGATTAGGAATGAAATAATTAAAAACATGGCGGACCACGGACGGCCTCTTCCGAACACGCGTGGTCGGAAATAACGTCACGACTTTAGCTTATTGCTGATTGGCTCGCGCAGAGCGTTAACGTTGAACGCGGCCGAAAAAATAGAAAGCTAATATCGCCACACTCAAAAGTAATTTCTGTCCAGCGTAACTATGTTTTTTTTTCGGTTGTCGCTTGACGTCGGGCGAAAAGTTGTGATTTACGCCAAGTGAAAACCATGCTTAACCAGAGGCTTAACCTATTTAACATCAATTGATTAGAGAACTGTGATGTTATTTAAATATTAAAATGACTAAAATCGATTAGGAAATTTTGGTGGAAGAGAAAAGAAATTTAAGTTACTAAGATGTAAATATGTATGACAATAGATGAGCTCAATTGCTTAGTTCAGATATCAGACATTTGTTTCCGCCGCGGTTTCGCCCAGTGGAAACCGACCACACAGGATAAAAATTTCCTTGGCGGTTTTTACCTTTTTCGCTTGTTCTGCGAATTCCTTTCCGCAAAGAAATTCGCCCAGTGAGAACCGAGGAACAATTTAAAAACATTTTGAGCATTTGCAAATATCTAATTTTATTTTGTAAATAGTATAATTGAATTTTGTCGTGAAAGATCTCTATAATTAAGACCAGACATATGGACCTTTTTCAAAACCCTTAAAAACGGCTAGTTAGTGTAGATAAATGATGACTTACTTGTGATAGCCCATTTCTTTAAGGATCCAAGTCCGATGAATAGACTTAAAAAACTTCCTTGACACTCTGGCGATAGCGTTGCTTTCGACGTTAACCTTTCAAATGTTGGAAGTGAGTTTTTCAATACCGATTTAATTCCAGATTTAGCGCCGTCAAGCATGTTTTTCCAACTTTCAAGCAATTCAGCATCAATTTTCTGAATATCATTCAACACTGCTGATGTGTTCAAAGACTCGGTTGCGCCATATAAATTGATTAAATTCGCCAGTAAAAGAGTAGAAAACAAAAACTCTAATATCAACTTTATCATCATTTTGACTGCCTGACCCTAATGCTAGGGTTTGTTCGACTAAACATGAATTTCAAACTTTTTGTATTTTTATAGGAATTTTTTGATAACTACCATTAGTCGTCGACCTTGAAATTAAACTTCAAAGGGTATGGCTTTTTATCTGGTACTAAGAAAAATATCTTAATTACTGTGATAAAACGTCTTTACCTAGTGCGTGAAAAAAATACTGAATGCTTTCCATAGCACTACTCTTTATTCCTCAAAATTGCCTATGGCCTTCGTAAAACGGGTGAAAACTGTCCTCCACACTAACGTGGTTTTTCTGACATCGTATTCTATCCACTTCTCTAGGGTCCTCTGAGATATGTTGCGTGTTCCATTTAGAGATCTATATCAGCTCTATCTTGGATTTCCGTTTTCCATTTACCGCTCCCTGCTTGGGTTGGGGGGGGGGATGAGAACGTCGGGTCCGTGCCCGAGTTGAGCATTAGGGATCTACAAAATCCCATCATCTTGAAGGAGATAGTCATAGATAGATTATACAAAAACGAGTTTTGCGTTCAGTCCTTAAAAAACTGCATTTATACTGTAAGCCCCACAAAACTGGTAGGCTTACCTAGAGTGAATACACGTACTTTTATAATCAAACTTTATTTTAGACTCACCCAGCCATCTCTCAAAAATATTACAAAGTAAAAACTTTAAAGTAAATAAACAAAAAGGTGCTCGGGCCTTCCTCCTTCGTCGCTGCAGCCAAGAGATAAAGATATCCTCCTGGTCCCCGGCCCCTCCTTTTATAGACACAGGGTCTCGAGTCGGGTCTAAGAGTTCCTTCCCCCTTGACTTTTGGTCAAGGGGTTCAAAAGTCAAGGGGTTAAGTCTCTGTCGGGATTCCGACGAGGACAGTTGCGCGGTGCAATAGGACTTTCTTAGGCCCCCCTGATAGTTTTACAAGCGTATGCTCGTTCCGCTGCCACCCCAAGCTCGCCAATTTTAACGTTATGAGGAGCAACGGCCTACCAGGGGTAACGCCATTTCGCGTTTGCGATATGGCCGTTACAATACACAATCCTCGGCAACACAAGGACACTTTTTCAAGCCCAAAAACGGCCGGAAATTAAAAATTATTATATGTATTGCAGTTTGAAATTAAGTTTAATCGATATGGGAATTTGGTTTTAATTGCGTAGTTCAAACAACTGCAGGGCCGTCGAGAGAGGGGGCAATTCGGTGCATTTTCCCGGGGCCCGTACCTTTCGGGGGCCCGGCCAGACCTCGACCTTTGTTTATTGTAGTAGATAATGGTTGTGAAAATATAAATATAAAACTTAAAAAAATTTTATCTTTAACTTGATCTTTAACAGTAAAACGCCTTCTCTTAAAATGCTCTCAGTCCCTTATTCTCCATAAACATTAATCACTGAAAAAAATATAAACGGACGTTGTGCACTTGTGTGTGCCCCAGAAAAACTTCCGCATTTTTACAGTTGTTTATTTGCTGTACACGATCGGGCACGGATAAATATTATTAAATTGATCATTAGCCAATAAGTCAATACCAATAGCTTTCTAACTTCATATGGTTATGGGTTTAGGCGAAGTAGTCTATTAATATAACAACACAACATGTAGTACAGACAGCGTCTTGCGAGTTAAATTAAAGAAGCCTAAAGAGTATCATTATTTTAAGTTAACTTCTAAACTAGTTATCCGCACATAAAAAATAATATGAAAATTATGACAAGGTATAATGTTTTGAGATCCCATTTGCAGCTAAGTTTTAAATAAAATTTTATACAAGTATATCTTCACTTGGTTATAATATTGTTAGTATTGTTACTAATTTTTGGTGTGCTATAGGCAAGTGACAATGTGTTTTATATATACTCTATAAAATTCAAAAATATTTATATGGAACTTCGCTGCACATGGGATCTTGGAACTCATACGGTGTAGCAGTTCCAAAACGAGGCTTTCCATATTTTTGCGCTTCAGGGTTTTTGCTAGAAAATCACTTCTTTTCACCTCTCCGAGTGATGATGACGTCACGGAGAGATACTACACTGCAAATGGCAAATCTGAGCAAACGTGTTAATAGAAAGTAATTTTTGGCATCTACTCTCATAAGTACGCGGCAATCGGCTAGGGTTACGGGAAAAGTCTATCCTCCCAATGGCAGAGTTTCCACCAAAAGTTCAGGCAATTGCGGGTTTCTTATCAATTATCATAAATAAATAGCCTTTTATACCCTAAATTATCAAAAATTGTTAAAGAGGCATTCGCTAGAATTCAAACGTCAACAATAGCTACGTTTAAAATTATTTTAGGAGTAAAGTTTCTGAAAACGATTTAACTAGAATTAGGTAAATTAATGACGATTAAAATAATTAATATCAATTATATTCATTTAATTATTTATGAAAAACCTCTTATTTCGGAGAGGTTACTTTTGGTTTCCCTTCCCAAGTTGTTATAGGTAGTCTTTAAAGTGGGAACAAAAAACAATTTAAATTTCAGTATTTTTATTTTTTTTCTTTACTTTAGAATATAAATACATAATAAATCCCAAATTTTAGGTCTCGACATCTTCTAGAAGTACCTTAGAATTTTCATGATCGACTGCTAAGCGAAATAAAAACAATTTGATTTTTATTTTTATAAACTGTTTTAGGTACAAACTTATAATTTGGTTATAGAGGTAGGTCTATTAAGAACTATTAGTTAATGAAAATTCAGACTTCCATCTTTAACCAAAACGAAGATACATGGGGTTAAAAGTGTCTAAATTGCTTCGAGAAAAGAGTTTTTGAAGTGCTATTGGCGAGTGCACGGAATGGCTAATTTATCCACTCAGATAAGTGCTATGCACGCAGATAACTTCCCTCCCATTTAGTTGGGGAATTTTTCTAGGGGCCCGACCCATAACTTTTCCCGGGGCCCGCAAAGTCTCTCGACGGCCCTGAACAACTGTTATGATTAGACATGTTACAACAGAAACGGGTATCAATGGTGAGGATTTTGTATATAAATGCAGTTTTTTAAGGACTGCAAAGCAAAACTTGTTTTTCTATAATATCTGTTCCTTATTGGGGAGAAACGTTATTTAGGAAATAAATTAGTTCGGGAATTGTCAAACTCAATCGTAACTTACAGTTGGAAAGGTCGGAAAATACAATGCACTGCATAAAAGCGCTTTATGCTAAATATTCGTTTAAACCGCGCAGTGGCGTCGCTAGGCCTTTTTTGGGGGGGGGGCGGCTATAGCCCCCTCAAATTCAAAGCTTAGCCCCCAAAATAATCCGTAAACCCTATACCAAAACTTGCTGTTAGCAGCCTAAAATTCTGTAGCAATATATAAAAAAAATTTAATATCAAACAGTAAAATTTTGAATTAAAAAACAGATGGAGACAAGTAAAATGTTTCATGTTCTTTCGATGGGAGTGTGGACTAAAAGCTAACCAAAACTAAAAATAAACTTAAGACGAGTGAAAATCCTTCATAATCGGTTCCGAAGTCTTTATCAATAAAAGGTTGTATATCTTTAAAATACGTATAATTTAACGTTGACACAAATTTAAGGATAGTTTTAAAGGTCTACAGATTTTCCAATGAACCCATTATGCAATTTTTCATATTAAGTTCTTATAATAACTTCAAATAGTTTGCCGAGATTTAGTCCCCCCCCCCTCAAATTTCAAACCCTAGCGACGCTACTGAAACCGCGTGAAACTACCTGATAATTATAAAAATTCTCCCGGTATTTAACTGTGATAATTTTAACCCTAAAGTTTAGCCATAGATATAGCAAGACAAAAAGTAGGATTAGCCTAAAAGGTTTTTTTTTAAAAAGTCACGTTACCTAAATTTGGGAATATGAAATGGTGACTTTGAGCGCGAGATTTGAATAGGTGTTACTATAAAGTATCTTCGGTCTTGATCAACTTGTTAATATGGGATGAAAACCACGAGACATGAAGCATTTTAAGAATAGCCGTAATCACGTGGGAATTTAATTTTATTTTCTTACGCTACATGGTACTCTAGTTTCTCTAGGTCACGTGAGTACCATATTTTCGGTCCCCCTCCGAATTTATAGTTTCGCCTATTGAAACTTTTAATAAAACGTATAGCACGTGCTGGCGCATGAGCAAGCGCGTGGTTTAAAATGATTTTTTTAAACCTATACAAAAAGTTCAACTTAACTTTACACTACGAGAAAATAGATACTATACCTTTCCAGCCTTTGCTATTGCTGTAGAGCTAGGTTGTTAAAAAGTGTACGCCCTTGGTCGCGAAACCTTGGGTCTAACTCGCAAAAATTTATCCACCTCTTAATATTAAGCACCATAGAGATTAACATTACGATTTCGGATTGAATGCAAATAGAAAATCCCGTCAGGATGGGCTATATTTTCACCCCTTTCACCACTCCAAATGGCGGGAAGTCGATGGTACCAGATAAAGTTATTGTGGAAAACGATCAGAACGGGAAAAGACTTTTCAAATAATCATTGCTAAAGAACTGAAAAGACATATAAATACTTAACCAATGCCATTAATATCAACATAATTAAAAAAAAGATAGATTATTAGAATTAAAAAGGAACAGAACTAGTAAAGGGTTTGAGAAATTTTCTACGTGACAAAAATCGAAAATATCATCAAGGACATCATTCTTAAACTAGGAAAATATATTTCTCTTCATTTCTACTCTATTATTAAATATGGTGCTACTATTATACCATACCTACATCAAATAATTCTGTATTTATTAATTTTATTTTCATCTAAAACATATCTCTTTTAACGTTAAAATTCATCTTGAGTTTTAGTGTTGCGTTTATAGACCTGTTCACATTAAGGGCCGCGCATGAGAAGTTGCAATGTTTGGGGGCGCTTCTATGGAGTTAAACGTGTAAACTAAACTACGATGGACGTATGGGAGACCTTTTGAAATTTAATATTAAAATAAAATGCCTAGTATTTAAAACCGAGATAGTACAATTAAAATCATGTTAAGAAATAAAGTGTTTAAGTTCTAATGGAAACGGTGCATTGATATTAGTGGGCCGCTATAACTCACTAAGCCTTGGCGACGGTACGGGATCGGCGGACATAGCCAATGCCGTGCCGTGCCCGGCCCCGAAAGCGCCGCGTATAACACGCTCGTAAGCCTTAGCGCCCAATTTGGTCTGTAGAATATTATAAACTACCCCAATTTTACGTCTATCAATTGAATTCGATAAAATTTCACCTCGGAAGTTCAATTAATACTTTTACAACAAGTAATACAACACTGTTTTATAAAAATAAACTCGAATGCGTAGCAAATAAGGCAAAAGGAATGGTTAAAAGTACTGCACTGCCCCCAAACATTCTTTCTACGCATGCTCACCTCTCGAAATTTTTCCCCCCTTTTCACCCCCGCTCTACCGGTGAAAAGGTCTATTGTTGGCATAAAGGTGCTGTATGATTTTTAAGTGAGTCGTTTACCGTTTTGCATATTTCGTTCGATTTTTTTTTAGACTTTGGAACGCTAACTGTTAAAAGACGAGCCAAAACCGCAAATATCCATCCAGGTATTTCTGTAATATGACATTTGCACTACATTTTAAATAAAAGTTCGTCGCAATTCACTTGCGCGTTTAAGAGAAAACATTGATCAAAAATGACTCATTTTGTGCCATTTTTGATAGTCTTATCGCTTTATCTCCAATATTAAGTGATATTAATAATGGACGGTTTGACATAGCATAGGAATGAAGTTCTTTACACATTAAAAACGAAAAACCCACTAGGAGGCTCACTTGGCCACAAGATGGCGCACCCGAAAACTAATTAGTTTGGCAACATCCTACAACTCAGTGTAAGTCAAACATGTATAAATATTAGAGATGGGCTGATACCGATGCCATATCGGTATTGAAGAAATTTTCTAATTGGGTGCAGAATCGCATGCGACACGAAACTGTTGGAATAATCAAAGATTAGTTTTGAATAGGCGTGCGAATGAATTCGTTGTGTGGACAAGCAACGTAACTAGCGCGCGAAGCGATTAAAATACCGTAGTGTGGACAGTGTCCTTCCATTGGATCGAATCCCATTCGACGAAAATTATCTCAAATTTGACATTAATTCAAGCCGTTTGTGCGGTTTCTACGAGGGGTCGGTCATTCATGTAATCGCGTACGATACCCGCGAAATCCAACTTAAGAAATCCGAAATCAATGCTGATTTCGAGATCCCAGAAAAAATCCGAAATCAGTAACGAAATCACAAAATCAACAAAGAAATCACAAAATCAGTAACGAAATCACAAAATAGCAAAGAAATCGCGAAATCCATTACAAAATTCACGAAATCCAAAATCTAAAGAAATCTCAAAATCAGAGAAAATCACGGTAAAAATCTCAAAATCAGAGAAACTCACGGGAAAAATCTTAAAATCCGAGGAAATCAAGGGGAAAAACCTCAAAATCAAGTTAATTATCGCAAAATCCATCGAAATCACGGTAAAAATAGCAAAATTCGACGAAATCACGGGAGAAATTTCAAAATACGACGAAATGCGTTGGATTTTATCAAATTTTGAAATCAAACAAAATCCAACGAAATGAAATTGAATTTCGAAATTCCGTACACTTTCTCCAAAACGTCCGACCCCTCGGGTTTCTAAACTTTCTATCTATTAGGAATATTAATACTTGCTGATGGTCGTCAAAAGTTAATTGAGCAATTTACGTCTCACCGTGGCATAGTGGAAGAGTATTGAACTCTCATGCAATCAGTATCTATAATAGTGTATTGCCAGGTGCAAGCATTTAAACAACTGCTTTTGTTAGAACAAAACCTAAAAGACGAATTTCTAAATTCCGGGCGTTTGTAAAATCTGCTTTAGAAATATATCTATCGTAAAATAGCATTGAAAATTTTATAATCATAAAATCGCACATTTTGGGCTATATTCGGTCCAGTTGGCCAGGAGCGTGAGGACTTACCCTAAGCGATGAGGAAACGCGCAATTGCTTAAACTTTGGTGGAAGCCCTGTCATTGGGAGACTAGACGTTTCTCCTAACTCTAGCCGGAGCCTACGTTAATCAAGGCCCGCGCATAGTCTTCTGGCTATGGGCGGCATTGAGAATACGCGCCTGCTTGTTTTTTGCACTTGATTCTCGAAAGGGGCGCTTTTAGATAGTAAATGTCAAGGGATCTTCCATTTATTTGAATTTGTTGAGCGGGAAGATTAGAGGGATCATGCATAAAAATGGTTGGACTAAAATATTTATTTAAATATAGGAAAGTCATGCATTTCTTATATATTATTATAATAATTCTTAAAAAGATGATAAAATTTATAATAATTATTATTTGAAAGATAAAATTTATAATAATTATTACTAGAAAGACAATTTATTTTGTATGGACAATAAACCAAAATTTCATTCATTCATTATTATTAGAAAGATAAAATTTATAATTATTAAACTAGAAAGATAAAATATAAAATTATTAAACTAGAAAGATAAAATTTATAATTATTAAATAGAAAGATAAAATTTATAATTATTAAATTAGAAAGATAAAATTTATAATTATTAAATTAGAAAGATAAAATTTATAATAATTATTTTTGGAAAGATAAAATTTATAATAATTATTATTATAAAGATAAAATTTATAATAATTATTTTTTGAAAGATAAAATTTATAATAATTATTATTTGAAAGATAAAATTTATAATAATTATTTCTAGAAAGACAATTTATTTTGTATGGACAATAAACCAAAATTTCATTCTTTCATTATTATTAGAAAGATAAAATTTATAATTATTAAACTAGAAAGATAAAATTTAAAATTATTAAACTAGAAAGATAAAATTTATAATTATTAAATTAGAAAGATAAATATCATATTATTAATAGAAAGACGAAAATCATGTTATTTTTATTAGAAAGTTAAAATAATTATAAGAGATAAAATAATAACTATGTAAGAAATACAATAATTATAAATATGCCCTTTCCACCCAGCTGTTATAACGTTCCAGGCAGTTTACGCGCCTTGTTCTCTCCCTCTCTCCCTGTACGAAACATGATTTGGATTGCGACACGTGTTCCAATCACCCGCGAAAAGCAGATTTTAAATTTAAAACCGTAATCCTAAGAGCGCACCAAGCGGCGACAAGCGGCGAACTAAAATGCCAAAAATAAATCCTCGAAGGCTAGGATGCGCGGGCCTTGATTAACGTAGGCTCCGCTCTAGCCAATCGCCTTGTACATTTTAACCCTAACTCACGAAATCATCAGTACACTTGATTCAATTTAGAAATAATTATAGAATGAACGATTTTCACGTAGAGACACATTCTTAAAATCATCAAGTTAGGTTCAAAATCTTTAACTAACTTGTTTATGGCAATTAAAAACAACTGGCGCGTAACCCCGCGGGCAGCCTCCTTTTTCTGTTTACTTTGCTCGATTTTTTTTTCTAGTCGGAATGCGTAATTCGTGTCTGTATGACCTATCCCTACGGGATCTAATGGGAAAGCGCAGAACAATGACGGACATAAAAGGGGTGGGGCTTATTTGTCCACTGACACCGGCGTAAAATTAGAAGCGTAAAATCTCGATTTTTATGCCTTCTGATGGTATATATCTTCTTGTTGAAACTGACTATATTCATTTTGATGATTCCCTTCGGTAAACAAAATAAAAGCGAACAAGTTTAATATTTGTAAATTTATGTATAATAAAACGCACCCACCTGCGCCGGTATTATTAGAGTCTTTATTATAAACTTTCGTTCCGTTGATTGCTTTCAAAAACATAGAAACCATATTATAATTTGAAACAAACGTCTAAATAGTTTCATTTGTATTTATTAATCATATCGACCATTTTCAAGCTGAAAAGATTTTTCTTGTCTGCTTTGAAGATACCTAAAACATCGTTACATTTTAAAAAATATTCCCCAATTACTATTACTTAAAGTCATATAGGCCTATTATCAGTTGCCAACATCATTGATTTGGTTAATTACTTTGTGGCTATATAGAAACATGATAGATTAGAAATTTCAGCGAAATTTCGAAATGCTGACAAATCAACAAGTAAATATTCAATATGTGCCTTTTCCAAGTGTCATCAAAAACAATTAAGTCTAAGAATTTTATATTAATTAATTTGTAAAGCATTACAAGTTAGTTTGAAACGTTAGCACGTTCTGAGCTAATTTCTCCAATTTTCGTGCTGGTTAAGTTCGTAAATTTCTGTTTTATAAAGCGAGGCAGGAATACATAGATTTACTACTGGGAATCTTTAAGAGGCCATAGACCCCACACAAATATCTGATTGACTGTAAGGGGAAGCGCCAAAAACTTTTAAACCACTTGCTCCTCCTTCCTCGCGTCTCATTGGTTATGCGAATGTGTGGGACAGATCGAGATCATGACCTTTTAAGCTGTCGTCTGCATCAGTTTCGGCTCTGAAATGGTCGGGAAGTGCGAGAACTTGGAACAGTTTGACGTTAACAACGTTTTTGAGGCGGAAATTTCTCTAACTGTAACTAAAGTCGACGATTTAGAAGTTAGTGTAGCTCGAAATTCAGTATTGAAAACGAATGCTATAATAAATAATTTTGAGAAAAGATGACGTTTACTTCCCCTTAAACCCTAAGCCTTTGCATAGGGATAATGATGTTTTGTTTTTGTATAACTTTGGTGAAGAGTGGAAGGAATTAAATTGTTACTCCACCCAATATCGAGTTCTTAACTGAAAGCAAGTCTCAAAGTATTTTCGCCTTTTTTTTTCAGAAAAATAATCATAGGTCTACTCGTTCAGACGACGTATCATGTTTACATTCGGGTTCACCGCGCATAGGTCGCGGGAGTCGCGAAAATACGTCAAATAAATTATGCATGACGTCAACGGTGACGGTTTCTACACCTCCTCCCCTTTCCGTCAGACACCCAGGCCCATAAAATGGCCTCTTAAAGATTCCAAGTATTAAATCTATGTATTCCTGAGCGAGGAACATACATGTGTAAAAAAATTCACGGAATCGTCTATAACTCGTTAATGCACTCTATCTATATTCCGATAAAGTTTACGTTTCTGTGTCTGAAGCGCACTGAAAAACGTAAATTGACATTATTTTGGGTGTCGAAATTTGAAAACAATGACATCTATAGAATGAATCTTTCGTAAAAAAAATTAAAAAAGGATTCGCAGGGTCTTTCATGTTCGGTACAGGTTTTGGTTTTAGTCGCAATATATAAGAAGGAAAAAGAAACAAGAGGTTACAAGTAAACCCTTACAATTTTGTCGCGCTTTCTAATGTATTTTAGCAATGTATAATGAACTCCATATTGATATAATAGCAAAGGATAATTATTACAAAAACTATATTTAGGCACTGTATAATTAATGCCTTACTTATATACAGTAACATTGCTAATTAATATTGAAATCGTATAAAGAATATCTCCTCAACAAAATCCGAGATACAACAAACCCCAAAAAATCCTTATTTCTCAGCCTGTTACGGCTACAATGACAGGGAGCCGAACATAAAGAGGTCACACAAAAGACACGTGTCCTTGGAATGACCCATATTAGTTTAAAACACGTTTCCGCACAATTTAAATGAGATCATAGTGTTTAGCAGACGGCATAATGAATTTTAAACTTTTTAGGACGGTCTGAGACAAGGACTAGGCAATATCCCCGTCGGCGTTACAGCGTCACTTTCGGCGAAAATGAGTCAAATAAGGATGAAACCGAATTAAAAATAACGATGAAACCGAATTAAAAAATTAAACACCGTTAGCGGAATGCAGTGAGCAACAAAAAATGTCGAGTCCGCACGTTTAATTACCGAAATTCAAAGAATAACAGCGAAAACATGAGAGTGGAGGTATTTTTAGTAAGGTCTCAAACACAGTTATAGAAAAGCCCCGTCATGAGTCCCGAGGAACAAACAATACGAGCTTTTCCAAGACCTATGGCAAAACGCTGCCAGTAGGTAAAACCAAAAGACGGCGATAACACGAAAAATAGTTTAAATCACTGAAAATTAAGTTTGATTACCGTTAACGGAAGGCTTTAGAAGTCGTTATGTGCAAAAATCAAACGAAGCCAACTCGATCACGCGCTCAGCAAAAAAAATCCTTATTTCTCAGCCTGTTACGGCTACAATGCGGCTCTGGAGCAATGAGATAGATCTCTATGAGATAGATAGAGTTACAATTCAAATACTTGCGTATGCGTATTTTATTTAACACGTTTAAAAACTATCTCGACAGCTTGTTACACAGATTATAGCAGCAGACGTTAATAAAAAAAGTTCTTAGGGTGGCGCCACCCGTATTTGATAAAGATTCATGCTCGATAAAAGGTGTATTGCGAAACGTCGATCTCGAGATCTCACGTTGTGACTCTAGGTTTCATCAAAAGTCTGATAAGACTTCATACAAAAAGTACTTAACTGATCCTCGGTTCTAGCTGTGGCAATAGAAAACATGTAATTTACACTGCAGACGACGGTAGTCTACACTAACCAATGAGAATGAGATACCCAAATTCAAAACTAGCCAATAGCTAGGCGAATTATCCGGAAGTTCTGAAAGTAGTACGAAGTGAGGTTGATGAGAACAAACGGTTTGAACTCGGGTCGTCTTAGGTCTTTCAAGTTTCAACTAGTTTCGACGACATTTTAAATCTAGATGTTTCTCAGTGTTTCCCTAAACATTTCTTAGCATCAGGTAAGTAAATAATTGCAATTTAAAAGTTTTTATATAAAAAACCCAAGGAAAGATAACTTTCGGCAATTTTTAAGAATAGCCCCTGCTCGGAATTTTTTTTTTTTTTTTTTTTTCTGATGTAGTTTGATAAGAGAAAAAATATGGTGCTAAAATTTTTCGGCGCAAATAAAGAGAAGTTTAAAAAAAATTGTTTTTAAGGGTGGCAGTTTGAACCAAACCTAACCTAATCGAACGTAGACAACGAAATAAATGAGATTTATAGCAATTTGAACAAAATTTTATTTAGAAAAACGAAAAAATTGTCAGGAAAAACATTTTTTTGAATTTTTTTTTTTAAATCTTTTTTTTTTGAATTTTTTTTTTTTGAATTTTTTTTTGAATTTTTTTTTTTTGATATTTAATTTTAAAGAAAAGGTTTAAAACTTAGTCTTTTGGGGCTGGCCCTGCAGCTTCTAAATCTTCTTCGGATGGCTTTGAGGGATCATATAGTAGGGCGGCTGCCTCCAAAAACGCCAAATAGGCATTTTTGTTTTCCCTACGGGCCCACATCCGGAACATGTACATGGCGAAGTATCCAAAGTAAAAATGCTTCCTTCGCCCTCCTCTTGGCATTGCGGCTTTAGCGTGTGCCCAAGCGCCTTCAATTTTATTGGTGTGAACGCCGGACACTGGATCTTTAAAATTTTTTGAGTGGTTCACTGTGTAGTGCTGGAATCCTTCCTGGTCTAATTTATCATAAGATTTCCAACAATCCGTGTGGATTGTAGTACCAGGAAGGATCCAGTTCTTCAGTATCGGAACCAGTGTCGCGGCGTCCCTTTTCTCTACTGGCACCATAAAAAATCTGCCCGACTCCCTCTCTACTCCTCCTAGGACCCACTGTCCCTCCACTCTTTTTCCACGATTGTACTTTCTCTTCCCAAATTTGGATTCATCCACCTCCACTGTTTTTCCTTCGCCACCAATCACTTCATTTCGGCGAAACACCGCGTCATAAGCCACTTCACGACAAAAATTTTGCCAGTCGACAAGAGTCGTTGCCGAGACGTAGATTTCTCGCGAGACATATGTCTGCGGGTTCACATTGTACACATAATAGTGGGCAATGAGAAGAATTTCTCTAAAACTCAATTTTGATCTTTCAAAGAACGAGTTTTTCCTTATGGAAATTTCGGTGGAACACACCTTTCTCTCCTTCTTTTTTGGCACTTTTCTCTTTCTTTGGCATCGCCAAACATGCTCATCAATGGTATTTTCCCTAACGGATAGTACCATTGGTTCATTGCAAACGCTGCAAATTCTAGAAGTGGCGATTAACTTCTTTTCTATTAACCACTGGATAACATCAATTTTTTTTACACATATCGTGTATTTCGAAAGAGGTTATTAGCTCAGCTTCTGATACTAACACTTCTTCCTCCGAAGATGAAGATGTCTCCGAAGAAGTCGACATTTTTATTTTTAAAATGAAATACTTTTGGAAATTTTTGGATGACCGTGCAAACGAAATTTTGAGGAGAAATGAATGTTTCCGAAATTTTCTTAACATTTTAGAGAAGTAAAATTACACCAATGTGTGAAAAATAGACAGGAAACAGGCAATAAGATAAGGCAAAAAAAAAAAGAACTAAAAACACCTGAAAATTTCTGGAAAAGGAGGGTAGCTATGGTTTTTGTTTCCTAACCATTTTCACACCAATGTGTGAAAACAAGATGGCCCCGGCCAGATTACACTTTTTACCGCCCTCTAGTGACTAGAATTAGTATTACTATATTCATCATAAAATGACCCCGGCTAATTTATAATTTTCGGTTATCTTTTCACTGTTTATAAAATAGCATTCCTATTAGAATGAAACAAACTGTGCAAAATCTCGCAAATACAACACCTGTATCATTATTTTGCACATTAAACTTATTTATTTATTTAAAATCAATCTAGTAAGAATTTGCTTTACAGTTTAATTAAATAAGTAACTAACAAATTTCTGTCCTATGAGTGAAGTGGAACCTAATATTTGTAGGATAATATATATGACTGGGAGCCAAAATTATTCAATGATTGCACGCTTATTCCAATATACAACCATAGCGTAGAATTAGCCCCCAGTCATGTTGTCTTGAAATAGGGTACCATCCTAATAGAAAAACCTGTCTAATGATTAAGAAGTATGCATCAGCAGATTTCTTTAACAAAATTGTTAGATTAACTGCTTACTAATTCAAATTAAACTGGAATATCAGTAGTTGGGGGGCCTTGACTCCTCTATTTGTGCATGAACGCTTTAGAAATCCAGCGTTCATGATTTGTGAAAAAATCATTTGCAGTGTTGGCTATCTTACAACCTACTGTTGATCAGGTTGTTTAAACTTACTGTTTATGTTGTAGTTTAATCCGGAACGTTGTTATCTAGTAGTTCGATCAAGCGTTGATGTAGAAGCATATTAGCAGATCTCTTTTTCTAGGACCTGATGAAGCTTAAATGGTAGTCTTTCTCAAGGTTCCCAAGCCTTATATATGGGTGTCTTTCTCAAGGATCCCAAGCCTTATTTGGGTGTCTTTCTCAAGGATCCCAAGCCTTATTTGGGTGTCTTTCTCAAGGATCCCAAGCCTTATTTGGGTGTCTTTCTCAAGGATCCCAAGCCTTATTTGGGTGTCTTTCTCAAAAATCCCAAGCCTTATATGGGTGTTTTTCTCAAGGATCCCAAGCCTTATATGGGTGTCTTTCTCAAGGATCCCAAGCCTTATATGGGTGTCTTTCTCAAGGATCCCAAGCCTTATATTGGTGTCTTTCTCAAAGATCCCAAGCCATATATATGGGTGTCTTTCTCAAGGATCCGAAGCCATATATATGGGTGTCTTTCTCAAGGATCCGAAGCCATATATATGGGTGTCTTTCTCAAGGATCCGAAGCCATATAAATGGGTGTCTTTCTCAAGGATCCGAAACCATATATATGGGCGTCTTTCTCAAAGATCTTAAGCCACATATATATGGGCGTCTTTCTCATAGATCCCAAGCCATATATATGGGTGTCTTTCTCAAGGATCCCAAGTTAACCATTTAACTTGTCGTTGCAGTTTCATCTGCATACGGCAGATCAAGTTGTTCAAACTTAACTACGGTTGATTTATTAGCATGTATGTGGACTTCTTTTAAAGAATCCCAAATCTATTATGGGTGTCTTTCTCAAGGATCCCAAGCCTTATATGGGTGTCTTTCTCAAGGATCCCAAGCCTTATATGGGTGTCTTTCTCAAGGATCCCAAGCCTTATATTGGTGTCTTTCTCAAAGATCCCAAGCCATATATATGGGGGTTTTTCTCAAAGATCCCAAGCCATATATATGGGTGTCTTTCTCAAGGATCCGAAGCCATATATATGGGCGTCTTTCTCAAAGATTTTAAGCCACATATATATGGGCGTCTTTCTCATAGATCTTAAGCCACATATATATGGGCGTCTTTCTCATAGATCCCAAGCCATATATATGGGTGTCTTTCTCAAGGATCCCAAGTTAACCATTTAACTTGTCGTTGCAGTTTCATCTGCATACGGCAGATCAAGTTGTTCAAACTTAACTACGGTTGATTTATTAGCATGTATGTGGACTTCTTTTAAAGAATCCCAAATCTATTATGGGTGTCTTTCTCAAGAATCCCAAGCCTTATATGGGTGTCATTGTCAAGGATCCCAAGCCTTATATGGGTGTCTTTCTCAAGGATCCCAAGCCTTATATGGGTGTCTTTCTCAAGGATCCCAAGCCCACCATTGACTTTGTAGTTGTGAATTCATTTGGATAGCATAGATCTTGAAGTTTCTTCTAAAAAATGTGTTGGACTGTTAATCTTGTAGTTTGACCCATATCACTGATGATCATGTAGTTTCATCAAGATGACTATTGACCTTGTAGTTTCATCAAGATCACTGTTGACCTTATAGTTTCAACAAGATCAGTGTTGACTTTGTAGTTTCATCAAGATTACTGTTGAACTTGTAGTTTCATCAAGATTACTGTTGACCTTGTAGTTTCATCAGATCATATTCTTTCATGTCATAGCTTCTGGGTTATTTCAAATGTAAACATATTCCTTTATGATAAGAATAGTAACATTCTCGATAACTAGCGCTGAAAAGGGTGGAAAATTTTTCATCAGCAAATGCCAAATCAAGTTGAGTACCACCATCAGTTGATTGCTTCAAGCTGAGACCTTGTAAAAGTTGAAACCCATTATCAGAGAAGAAATCAACTAGTTTCTGAGATTCAAGAGACGATGTCTCAAGAAGGTTAATGTTGAAGTCGCCAACAATGACGCTGGGAATATCTTCATCATAATAGTCCGCCACACATTTTCCAATACCATATATTATGTCTCGAATGTTGCAATGTGGTGAACAGTAAAGTGCTAGGACAGAAAGGCATAAATCGCCTAACATTCCAGAAAACCACAAGCATTCAATATGACAGGTTCTTGACGGTTCGGCAGTGTACCGACGGATCCTGGTGTGAGTTACATTTTCTTTGATGTAAGCTGATACTCCATATGGTTTTCGTCGAGACTCAAGAGGAAGTCGAATACCATTTAGCTCAGAAAATCCAGGGATTTTAAAATTGTCAGCCTCTTTGGCCCAGGTTTCCACTAGAAATACCATATCTGATTCCATTATTTTGAGATCTGAGATGACATCCGGTAAATGGCAATTTAAAGACTGTACGTTATGTACATAAATAGATATTCTTTTATCCAAAATAGATAGAATCAATGGACAATCTTTTCGAAGTCGCTCCATCTCTAAGGCAACAGCGTCTTTACTTTTAACCACTGGTTTAGGCGCTGTGAACTTTCCCACGATGAACAAACCGTTTGAAGTTTTGGCTCTACTACAGGCAACGTATAATTGAGACCTTTTAATACTTCTCTTTTGACCGAGATGAACAACTACTTCGGAGTATGTGTCTCCTTGACTCTTGTGTACCGTAATAGCTTCGGCAATTACTAGAGGATACTGCTTTCTTGATACGTAGATGTTTTTCTGTCCTGATCGTCTGGTGAAACTTCTAACGATCTTCTCAATAGGCGTCCATAATTCGTTAATGTTATTGGCTGCCATTAATCCTTGAAACTGCGCTCTAGTCTCTTTTCCAGTCTTTTCATCATTAAATTCGATCCAAACTCGAACAGGGACCTGTTCACCTTTTCGATTTTGACTATACTGTATTTTTCGTAATCTTCCAGTTGCACCATTTACTAGGCCATCGGCAGTGTTCAAATTGTTGGTGATCATGTACCTGATACCAACCATTAGACTTAATTCTCTTGGTAAACCGCTGGTTTCTTGGGTTTTCAAGGTTTTTACTGCTTCAAGAATTCTTGTTTTGATTTCATTGCTAGCGTCACCCGTAGCCGAGTCAAATGCAACTGAGCATACCTTTTCAGCATTCTGTGAACATAGCTTTAATTCATTAAACGCATTTACTTCATCATTTGTTGCAAACAAATGAAGGGATTCCAGAGGCAGAGGTCTTGAAATAGATGTTTCCAGGCTTCGAAACAAATCGATGTCGGCGGGTGTCATCTCTCCCATGGACATTCGATTTAAAGCCATAGCGAATATTTTGTCATCTTTTTGTCTCATAATTTCGTCAAGCTCATACAGCTTAAATTCTTCCCACAGTGGACTTCCAATTAGCGCCGCATAGGGGTTATTCTTCTCCTTTAAGGGCATGAATGTGTAATTATCCCCAACAGGTGGTAATTGGTTGTAGTCTCCCACGAGAATAACTGAAATACCACCAAAATGCTTTGAAGATCCGAAGATTTGTTGGGCTCTTACATTAATATAATTGAAGATTTTGGCTCCACACATAGATATTTCATCTATTATCAGAAGTTTCAGGCCTAAAAGAGAACACCTTTTTCTGTTCAAAGTGTCATTGTCCAAAGGGTTCATCTTGCCGGAAAATTGATTAGTTGGCAAGTTAAAGGCAGAGTGAAGAGTGACACCATCAATATTAAAAGCCGCTTTACCGGTGAACGCTGTTCTTAAAACGGATAATCGTGATGGATCAGCACCAGGCCTGTTCTTTTCATGTCTGGATACGGCCTCAAAAATGGCTTGAATCAAGAGACTTTTTCCAACACCAGCACCCCCTGTAATGAGAATCCTCAAAGGTTCTTCTTGAGATGTTTTGAAATGATTAAGCACGTAGTAAAAAATCTCTCGCTGCTTCAAGTTAAGTTTTCGAAGCATGCTGTAATATTCTTCATGGTTCACCAGAGTAATTGTTGGAGTGAAATCGGCAGTGCTTGTCTGTTGAATATCAGAAGTTATGTCACAAACAGCTTCTTGAAGAGAGTTGACATAGTATTGTGGATCATCCAAAGTGAAACTTCTGTCACGTTCGTTTTGATGTTCAATCATAGGTTGAATATTTTGAACTTCATTTGTATGTTGGTTTTCTCTTACTTCTTGAATCATTTGGTCCAGATCCAAATCATCAATTTCACTTATAAATTCCCTTCTAGCTTGAGATATTTCCAGCTTATGGGCTTCATAGATTTCTTCAACGTTAGCTTCTAGTAATTCGGTTTCCTCACAACGCCAAGGTAAAAATAACATCAGTTCCACTCGACAGTAATTTTTGAGATCTTTTACCATACTGTACTTTTTGAATCTGATTACTTTGGCCTGCATCCTTTTCCTGACGTATCCTGAAGAATCTTTCAGCTCAAGAGACGTTTCCACAGAAGTCGTTTCAATTTCTTGGTCTTCATCTTCGTTCAAATTTTGGGTTCTTCTATTGCGTTTGGTTCGGGAAAACTCATACCATGAGGCGAAAGCGGCTAGACTGAGATTTTCCAGTTCATCCGGTCTCGCAACGTAGTGCTCGATGATGCCATCAGAAAAAACGTCAGTACTATCATCGGGCAATAATTCCAATTCAGATGGCCTTTTCAGAATGTGCACCCTCTCTTCTGGTGGTGAAGTGTTTATGAAAACGTGAGCACGACTGCTCCGACAAATTGGTATGGAAAGAAGTATGTAGCAGCATTCTTGGGCGCTAATTTCTTCACAATGAATGAATTTATTAGCAATAACCTTTAATCTCTCTTTTATACCACTGCCTTTATTTTTTGCGTCTTTGATAGCTTCTCTGAGAAGCATTGACATACCCTTTTGGGCTTTACCAATGTAGGAAACGATATACATGAGACAGGCGTACGGGTCTAAGACGTATTGGAGATCCATATTAGCGTTCCATAACTCCAAAATCTTCTTGTTGTATGGATTGATTCTAATTTCTTTTGGTGATCTTTTAAGAAGTACAGTGCACCTTCTAATTGGATAAGTTACAGCTGCAATATATTCCTCTTCCGTCACGCTCAGAGTTTCCAAAAATTCTTCAAATGTTTCCGGTGCAGTTTCAACACACAATTTCTCGATAGCATTTCGCACCAATTTGCTTAAGGCTTCAACCTCTTCAACGTTTTCGATTTCATCACGTTTAGAAGGGTCGTAAATAATGGTTCTTCCCATTGGAGGAAAAGGTATTCCAAAACGACACGATGACTGTCCACTATCATTCTTCTTACGACAGGTTTTGGAATGCTTGTGGGTTTGCAGCTTGACCAAGTTGTTCCATTTTTCACTTCCATCCCCCTTCGAGCAAGTAATGTTGGAATCAATGAATATGATAACCTCTTCCAGATTGGAGTTATCGGTTCTCAATTGTGGAGCGTTTTTATTCCAGAGGAGAATATGAGCGTGTGGTGATCCCCTCATTTGGAACTCAATTCTAATATAGTAATCATCAATGGTACCAATCGGTGACTCCTTGCTTCGTAGAAACTTGAAAAATTCTCTCAGACGATAATCAAAATATCTGCTGCAGGTGACAGGGTCCTCGTTGATAAGCTTAGCTCTCTCCATAAATCCCAAGGTTTTGACATATTCTTTCGCAGTGTCTCGCGGGTGTCCGGCAATGACGCACAAGGACTCCAAAAGCTCTTCCCATTTCGACTCAGCCGCACTCAAAGTGAGGAACCACGTAGGATTACCAAGTTGACGAACCATAGCCAAAAGATCTTTCTCACGTTGTTGTAAATAGCCAGGGGAAGATCTGACGCTTTCTAAAACTTTGTAACCATCATCGTGTTTCACCAAGGAATCCAAACTTCCAGGTGCTGTTAATGCTCCCGCTGTGTATGGTTGGCCGGCTTTGGACTTTGTTTTTCTCATGCAAATATTAGTAGCGCTTCGTAGTTTTGACGATACTAATTTAACATAGGAATAACATATTTTCGGAATATTCGAAGCACAACGCCTGTCGCTGCATCTGAACTCCCATTTTATTTGTTGTGTGTATGTTGCCTTCGGTGGTAGCATCAAGGTTTGGCCAGCGTAAATTTGCGGGAAAGAAAGGTATTCAGAGTCTTCATCATAAAGAATAGATTGTGGTCTCTGCCCTTCTCCAGGCGCATAAGCAATACTTTCAATCTGAGGTGTAATTAGATCTTCAGAAGAAAGCAAAAGGGTATCTCTGTTGCCATTATTTAATGGAGTTTCTTCATCAATTTCGTCCCATTCCTCGTCGCTGTCAAGTACTTGTTGAGGTTCTGCTACAGCATTCTCTCGTAGATCTCTACCAATAGAGGGTGTGTTGCTTGCTACAATTGGCATGTCTTCTTCATTTGATACGAAATCTATGCTATTTGATTGGCTGAATTCCAAAGCCACGTCATCTGGAACTGTAACTTCATGTTTTAAATATATCGGAGTTGTTATTAGGAACTTTAAGGCATCCATAATTTTTCTGGGACGAACGGTTTCAAACATATAGTGGTGTTGATATTCCTTCTTCCTCATGAGTTTAATTTGAACAACTTGAGTGTCACTGGGACTTCTGGGTAGAATTGAAACTGAAGAGTCGATTGAAACGGGTACATTTACGACATTACCGCGAATGCCTCTTTGCTGATCAACTCCTAGTTTTCTTATCTGCATAAATGGTAATCGAGGAGATATCATTCTATACTCCAGTTCCGTTAGATTTTTCAACTCTGAAGGTAATTCGGGAAAAATGTAGCCATTTTCTTTAGAGAGTGGTGGTACTTTCTTTCGAGAAATACAGCTGTGGCAAGAACTACACAACAAAATATGCGACGGTAGCACGTTTTGACGTATTCCTTCAACTGCTAAGTATTTAGCTGAGTCTATTCTTTTAACAGAAGTAAGGAAAAATAGTCCAGAACAGCATTCGCATACATGATCTGGACCATCCAATATATTTTGGAGATAGGTATTTTCATAATATTGTGGATCTTGTTTTCCAAAGGTTCTTCTTTCATGATCTCTTATAAGCTCCCTCTGGACAGAACCTTCACGTCTAATTTGCCTTCTAGAGTTGTCTCTCTGTAATTCAGATTCAGCGTAGAACGGATCTTGACGCCTAATTTGTCTTGTACGATTGTCTCTCTGGATTTCACTTTGTATATAATTGGAATCTAGACGTCTATTCTGTCTCGACAAATTATCTCTTTGATTTTCAGCTTGAGCATAGGCTTCATTTCCCCTTCTTAATTTTTTAGACCTTCTATCTCTCTCCAACTTAGACGGAATAGTACTATTTGTGGGGCCATGGCTAGTTGAAGGGCCATAAAAAATTGGGGGACCTTGGCTAGTTGAAGGGCCATAAAAAATTGGGGGCCCTTGGTTTGTTGAAGGGCCATGAAAAATTGGGGGCCCTTGGTTTGTTGAAGGGCCATGAAAAATTGGGGGCCCTTGGCTTGTTGAAGGGCCATAAAAAATTGGGGGCCCTTGACTTGTTGAAGGGCCATAAAAAATTGGGGGCCCTTGACTTGTTGAAGGGCCATAAAAAATTGGGGGCCCTTGACTTGTTGAAGGGCCATAAAAAATTGGGGGCCCTTGACTTGTTGAAGGGCCATAAAAAATTGGGGGCCCTTGACTTGTTGAAGGGCCATCAAATATTGGGGGACCTTGGCTTGTTGAAGGGCCATCAAATATTGGGGGACCTTGGCTTGTTGCAGAGCCATCAAAAATTGGCGGACCTTGGCTTGTTGCAGAGCCATCAAAAATTGGCGGACCTTGGCTTGTTGCAGAGCCATCAATTATTGGGGGACCTTGGCTAGTTGAAGAGCCATCAATTATTGGGGGACCTTGGCTAGTTGAAGAGCCATCAATTATTGGGGGACCTTGGCTAGTTGAAGAGCCATCAAATATTGGGGGACCTTGGAATGTTGAGCAGTCCTGGTGCTTTGAAAGGTTTGTTAAAGGACTATCGAATGTAGAGTTGTTATTTTTTTTTCTTTTTTTCAGCATACATTTGTCGGCGACGTGCATTTTCTTTTTCTTTATATTCTGAATTCTGGCGTAATCTCCTCATTCTTTCTTTCGGTGATTCTTTGTCATTTGAAGCCATTTTATAACTCTGTTTAGTTCAACTTATCAAAATACACTATAATGTTTGAGGAATAACTTATTTCGTTAGTGTTATTATTATAAATGTACAGAAATAGATAGGATAGTTTAAAATAAAAATTTAGAAGATAGTGATCTTGCTTGGATCAAAAAATTATTTAAAGTGAATAGGCTTAACAATGTTGAATTGCGATAGTTTATAATAATTTACAACCTAGTAAAATAAAGTAAAGGGAAACTTAAAATTTAGAGAATGAAAAATTAAAAACGTTATAGTTTAGCAAGTGCTGCAAGCAGTTAGCAACTTTAACGCTGTACAGTACAAGGCTTAATAATATGAGAAGTTTGAGAACAACTGGGAACTGGCCCCGAGTTGTTTTACACTACAAGAGAATAATTAGATTAAAGATATAGCTAAAAAAAC
Source organism: Phalangium opilio (assembly GCF_054372755.1). Classification (NCBI taxonomy): domain Eukaryota; kingdom Metazoa; phylum Arthropoda; class Arachnida; order Opiliones; family Phalangiidae; genus Phalangium; species Phalangium opilio. The sequence continues at coordinate 6,428,814 of NW_028324166.1, forward strand.
TACAATAAATGTGATCTTGCTTAGATCACCAAATAATACTTAGCTGCAATAATTATTATTTAAGTCTTCAAAGTAAATCATTCGGCGATATATGTTATGAAGTCAAGAAAGACTCAAAAGTCGATAACGTCACGTGACGTTCGCAGGTAAAAACCGCAGGCTGGGCAGAGAGAATTTAAAAGGGGAGTGGAAGGGGTGGTTTGGAATGTAGCGCAACGTCGTCTGCTAAACGTTATCTAGGCAGGTCGATTTCCGGTATGATGCGTTTGTAATAGATAGATTTTAGAACACGTGACCGGAAACTCGCCTACCCCAAAAAGCTCAACGCGACATCTTGTTTGGGCGTCATCACGTTTAATAGAGTCAAAGGGGGGGGCCTTCCACTCCCCTTCTAAATTCTCTCTGGGCTGGGCCGGAAATAAGCACATTTTATTGGACCATGTCCAATGTCCTACTGGACATTGTCCAATAAAATTTTAAAATGCCCCATAATTTTATTAAAAACTTCCCGAAGTTTTGATAGCTTAACTATGAAAATGTGACACTATTTTTGCTCAATCCAGTGGACATAAAATTTATGTCATAAATTTTGAAGTCAAAGGGGACGTCACTGGATACATGTACCATAAATTTTTTTTCTTATTTCCGGCCCTGACCGCAGGTGCAGTGCACGAGTTTGAATTTCGGAAAAGCTAGACACTTATCTCACGAATCTTAGATCCTCCCCCAACAGAAAGCTCCCTATTTTGTAGATGGATACTGGTTCCAATTTCAAATATTTATTATTTTATTTTAAAATCAAAACATTTGTGGAAGGTTTCTTGATGTCGGATGTGTGGCGCACTCCTGTAAGCCAAGCTACTGGGCGACAAAGTTTGGGGGAATAAGGGACTTGTCGGCGATGCTCTCCTAAAGGTGACGACTACCCCGTGTCCGCAGGCGGTGACTTACCCCATTTCCATCATCCGTCACCACCTGTACAAACCATAACTCCTTCCCTGTTTAATCACATACGACCGCTTCACTCACGGCCCTTCAGAGTGGGCCGCGTTGGGTCTCCCGCTCTAAAATGCTCTAGTAGGCAGTGTGAAAAAAAGAAAAAAATATTTCTTGATGACGTAGTTTTAGTTCAAATGTTTTGAAAATTGATAACGAAAACGCATGGTCTTTGCCAAGTAGAGCAAACTCCAATTGATGCTAATAAAGATTTAAATCTCAATATTGAACAAATGATCAAATAGGCGCATGTCAGTCAATTTACAACCATGTCCAGCTTTTATTTAAAAACAAAAATCATTCAGCTTGAATTGAGTCAACATGTACCAAATCTTAAAGTCATTTACATTTTAATAAAAACATGAATTAAGCATATTGAAAAATTGGGGGGATTTCATAACTATATTGAAAAATTAGGAGGATTTTCATAACTATATGGAAAAATTGGGGGGATTTTCATAACTATATGGAAAAATTGGGGGGATTTTCATAACTATATGGAAAAATTGGGGGGATTTTCATAACTATATGGAAAAATTGGGGGGATTTTCATAACTATATTGAAAAATTGGGGGGATTTTCATAACTATATTGAAATATTGAAAAATTGGGGGATTTTCATAACTATATTGAAAAATTGGGGGATTTTCATAACTATATTGAAAAATTGGGGGGATTTTCATAACTATATTGAAAAATTAGGGGGATTTTCATAACTATATGGAAAAATTGGGGGGATTTTCATAACTATATGGAAAAATTGGGGGGATTTTCATAACTATATGGAAAAATTGGGGGGGATTTTCATAACTATATTGAAAAATTGGGGGGATTTTCATAACTATATTGAAAAATTGGGGATTTTCATAATTATACAGAAAAATTGGGAGATTTCTATTTTCATAACTATACAGACAAATTGGGGGGATTTTCATAACTATATGGAAAAATTGGGGGATTTTCATAACTATATGGAAAAATTGGGGGGATTTTCATAACTATATTGAAATATTGAAAAATTGGGGGGATTTTCATAACTATATTGAAATATTGAAAAATTGGGGGGATTTTCATAACTATATTGAAAAATTGGGGGGATTTTCATAATTATACAGAAAAATTGGGGGATTTTCATAATTATACAGAAAAATTGGGAGATTTCTATTTTCATAACTATATGGAAAAATTGGGGGGATTTTCATAACTATATTGAAAAATTGGGGGATTTTCATAATTATACAGAAAAATTGGGGGATTTTCATAATTATACAGAAAAATTGGGAGATTTCTATTTTCATAACTATATGGAAAAATTGGGGGGATTTTCATAACTATATGGAAAAATTGGGGGGATTTTCATAACTATATTGAAAAATTGGGGGGATTTTCATAATTATACAGAAAAATTGGGGGATTTTCATAACTAAACAGAAAAATTGGGGGGTTTTCATAACATTGAAATATATGGGGGGTTTTCATAACTATATTGAAATATTGGGGGGGTTTTCATAACTATATTGAAAAATTGGGAGATTTTCATAACTATTTTGGAAAATGGGGAAAAATATCACTATTGGTAAATTTCCTAGAGATGGAAGAAATATTTGTTTAGATAAAATATTTTTCATTAAAATTGTGGGACGTCGCATTTCAGACTTAAAGTTCAGATAAAGTACGTCTATATCACTTAAAAAGACTAGGTATTTTCGGCGCATTTCAGATATAAAGTTCAAATAAAGTACCTCTATATCACTTAAAAAGATGAAGTATTTTTGGCGCATTTCAGATTTACAGTTCACATAAAAGAACCTCTATATCACTTAAAAAGACTAGGTATTTTCAAAACAAGGCTTAAAGTAAACCACTCTAATCACCTGGCAAAAAATTGATACACGTTTCACTAATTCTTTGTTCTCAATAGTCTCTTATCACAACGTCTGTAGATATTTTTAGTTCACAGCTTAAAATAGTTGATGTTAACTAATTTAAGGAAGTCTTAAACTGTCAAAATTTGTTTAAAAGTTCTTAAGCATTGAGCGTTGGATTATTGTTTAAGCCTATGAATTCTTTTTTATCTGTGGCATTAGGAATTTCAACCTCATTTCATTTGTTTACTCTAGATTCACACACTCAGATTTTGAAGGTGATACATTAATGGTTTCAGGTGTCATTTTCGTAGTTTTCTCGACTTCCACAGACTTTAATTCTAGAGCTGATTTTTTTGATTGAGCATCAAAAACTATATCACACGTTTCACTACTATTCTTTAAATTCGCTCCACAACTTTCAGGAACAATTTCCAGGCTTGAAGTAGTTGGAGAAACCAGTGGTTTAGGTACTTCAGAAATGGACTTTTCAGGAACAATTTCCAGGCTCGAATTAGTTGGAGAAACCAGTGATTTAGGTACTTCAGAAATGAACTTTTCAGGAACAATTTCCAGACTCGAAGTAGTTGGAGAAAGTGATGTTTCAGGTACTTGAGAAATGATTAAATCAATTTCATCTTCAGAGTAGCAAGGAAGAATTTTGGAGCACACTCGTTTCGGTGTTGTTGAAGATGTCATAGATTGACACTCTGAATGCTGACGTTTTACTGGTGAAGCACAAACAGGACTTTGATTGCTTGGCTGGCGCCACAATGAATTATTTGGAGATCTTGTTGGTGACAAATATATTGGTCTAGGCGCAGGTCCATACCCTTTACGACTAAAAATTATTATATAAAATAAACTGTTCTGCCATATAATATGTCAGATTGTTGACTTACTCTTCTAAGTTTAAATTAAGGTAACAGCCCCTTTTGATATTGTAAGCAGTATAAATCCGTCTGAGGTCCTTGCTCATGTTCCAAGAAAAATATATCGCGTGAATGGCAGACTTGTAATCGGCATATGCTGTGTTACCTCCAGTAGCGGCAATTACTCTCTCCAATACATACGGGTTCAACGAATTAATATACGCGAAAGCGCATATTTTCAAAATTTGGTCAGGAGACTCTGAATGTTTTAACATAATCCATCTCCTTATGTCTTCTGGCCACAAACTCTTTTTCCCTATAACAGCCTCCATTTCTAATAGTGGGTTTTTAAATATTTTTGGGCTAGTTGAAGTTGAGTCAGATGACGCCATTGATACCAATAACTGATATAAAACCAAATATAATTCTCACGTTAACTATAATCATTCATTTGAAGTTGAATTTAACGTACCTTTTGGAAGACCAAGAATCAAACAATATGACTATCTGAGGTTAAATGACATCAAATTCCCTTCTAACAAACTCAATTTCAACATGGATAATTAATATACCCATGGATTAAATAACTCGACATTCAATAGTTTACAATTACGTTTCGGCTTAGATTCAATTTCTCGAGTTACCATTAATTCAGTTCTTTTTAAAATTAATTTCAATATCAAAATTAGTTAAATCCTCACGTTAGTCCTTATTACCGTTAATTTTTAGTTCTATTTAACATTAGTTTGACTATAAATATTAATTCTAACATACCGAGGCAACATTCATGATTAATCACAATTAAGTATCTCAAACCAATAACCACTTTGTCAACGTGACCAACCAAGGCTTAACTACGCCAATTTTTTTCAACAAGCCTGATAACCGAGGCTTAGGTACACTTGTATTTTAAGTAAACAGCACACTCACTAAACATTGCAGATCATTCGTAACTAATAATTACGTGGCCCCTTACATACCCTTTCAATTTCAGAAATTTATGTTTAACCCACTTTTTAAAAGAAACGAAACCTTGGGCACTGCCATTCCAAGTAACTGCCAACTAACACTTTTTGCGACTCTAGTTCCAGCAACAATGAAAAGGTTATTTTTTTCACAACAATTTCTTTCCACCCCCACCCCCATAAAAAAGGGTGAAGCGCCACCTAATAGAGATATGTTACTGATCTTTAAAAATTCACATATCATTAAACATATTTTCCAAAAATAATAACAATTAACATTATTTGTTAATTAGTTTCCGTTCTGAAAAAAATAACCAGCAGTTCAAAGGTTTGAAACTTGTTAATATTACTTATATTTTAAAATGAAATGTGAAAATTTTCAAATATAAGAATCTTCTGACACCTAGAACGTTCATGCTTCAAGTTGATATATAATTAGTATACTTTCGAACTTTTAAACTTTATCATTAGTTTTGGCTAAAATATACCCGTGTCTTTGACTTTGTGCTCCGCTTTTAGAAATATTCTTAGTAGTCTTTGTATCACAAGGTTGCTTTTAGAAATATTCTTAAAAGTCTTTGTATCATAAGGTTTTTAAATATTTTTAGGTTAATAGTTTCAAATATTTATAACTACACTAGTCTTAAATGGGTAAATTTTGTTTAAAAGTTCTTTCTTTAAGGGAGACTAAATTTGTCAGCCATTTTTTATCGATTTATATTGATAAAATAACCTCAAATCATTAACTTAACAAAACGTTTGCGTTAATTATATATATATAGATGTTCAAAGTTTCAAAAGTTGAAATGCTGAGTTTAACTCTCATTTTTGGAAATAACTTTCTTCTACATTCTAGCTGCCTAAAATATTATTTCAACTTATGACCCATGGAGGGCAATGTTTCACTTGTTGCTATTCATTGATCTGAGCTGTTACGTGAAAATTCACTACTGCTTGCGGTTTTGCAAGTCACTCCAGTCATTATATTTATTTCTTCAGACCTATCACTATCAATTATAGTCACTGCTTCAATTTCTGCCGTTTCCACAATATTCTGAGAGTTTGAGCCTATATTGCAAGTTTCAGAAACATAGCCTGTATCAGAAGCACCAGACGCATTCAAAGGGTCTGAATCTTCAAAAAATTAATAAAAACTATTAGTCTTTTTTATGTAAAATACCAAGTAGAGAGGCATTCATCTACCTTGGACTATCGTTTTCGAAGGGTAAAATATTTTGGGTATTTCAAAAATGTGGGATTCCTCTTCACTATTACTAGACAAGGCTATTTTTTGGGGAAAAGATAAATAAATATATATATATAAAATTAATTTTTAGTAATGTTTTGTTATCAGTCTGCCTAAGCACACCTTCATAGGAGGGTCAGTCCAGGTGAAATCAGGCAGTGTCCCGACGGCACCACCACCGATTTTGAGGAAACTTTAACCAGTTGAAATATAGACTATTTCATCGGGAAATCCAAGTTTTCAAGTTAAAATTCAATCTAGATTTTAAGATATGAATAATTGAAAAACCCTCACATGAGGGAAGGAAACTTTTCACCCCCAATTCCAGCGATTTTGACAGCCGATATCTAGGTAATAAAACCAAATATAACCTTGCAACCTTTTTTATTCTTCAAATAGGTGGCAGAGGCTAGATGAAGCTAATAATAGTTTGCGAAGAACTTTTTGTTTTATTTTTATAAATCATCAAAGTGCTCTTTGAATTCAACCAAACGCGAAAAGTAGCCTATAACTTAATATCTCCCGATTCCAAAAACCAAGCTAAAATAAATCAAAGATAACGCTTTCTGGTAGTAATTAAACCGGGGAACACGAAACAATTTCTAGATTTATGGTACGACCAAGGGATGCGGTGCCATTTGACTTCGAAAACCGCCAAGATTTGAAAAATAGTAAAAACATGGTGGTCTTTGAAGCCGTGCCAAGGTACCACCACAATTGAAATATTCACCAAAGTACAAACCACCTGAAAGCCCTTGTTTTAATCTATTAAATATCAAAAATCCAAGGATGATATAGAATTCCATCGTATGTAAACGCGGCATCAAACCTGAAAGAAAATCTGAAAAAAGTTAAAATTTTAAGTTAGCCAAAACAATTGGAAAATGATTATGAACGCAATATAGATGAGAAATTACTACTTTTATTGTATGAAATGAATTATTAGCACAGGTTTTTATCATTTAAAACATGTGTGAAAAATTTAATGTTATTATAACTGAGAATAAGTATCATTTTGAATTACCATTTGTAAGTAATAGAATTTTTTTGTAATCTTTAGATGACAAGGAGAAATTTTTTCTTGAGGTAAAATTATTAAGTTCAACTAAAGTTATTATGTTCAAAAAAGGAACCCAGCATACGTCTTCTCTTTCTTGCCAAGATAGATTTCTACCATTTCTCTCCATAAAGGTTACCAAAACATCATTGTTTTCTACGCTTTTTTCCTTGATATTTCCGATGTACCACTCTTTATCATAGGTACAAGCAACGTATTTGCCTGGGTTACATTCATCCCAATCGGCCTGTTTAGCTTTACTGAGAGGAGTGAAAAGTTCTACCTTGGTGGCAAAAGCATCCGATGATACTCTTTTCATATCTAAAAGTGTTTCTGACAATGGTATGAAAGCATGGTGTGATCGAGTTCCTGGTATAGTTTTAATGGATGCATACCTTTCCGCCAATTTAAACTCTTCTACGTGTTGTAGGACGTCTTCTTTGGAAAGGTACGCAAATTTTATATTTGCTGTTTGCAGCTGCGTACAAATACATTTCTTTGGGATTCTGAATTTGATTAGCGTACGCTGCTTGAAGGCTGGCTTTGGAAACAAGTCTCTTGACAGTACCCCCAATCCCATCACAGGGGCTTTTTCCATGGCTCGTAGCAAAGAAATGCCACTCGGCATGAATTCCAAAATCGGTATAATGGTGGCATAAGTTCGATAAGTTTTTGTAATTTTTAGACTGGCTGCCTGCTCCGTCACTGAAATATGTCACCTTCTTAATCATAGGAAGGGATGCCTTTCTTTCCGTTGTTAATCTTCTTAGAAAAGAGTGCACAGTATTTGCGTCGTGATGAAGGTAATCCGATATGATACAAAAATTGAAATGAGTCAATCCAGTTCCATCTTTGAAATATACTACGAATGGATGAAGTGTCGCTTAAGTGTTGGTCCAGTGATGACCCTGAATAGCATCTTGTATTAGAAAAGTGTAGTTTTCAGCAAAGTCAAGTACAACGATTGCTTCATTTCCCGGCAGGTGATCTTTGCTGATATTTAGGAAACTAGCCTGCTCTTTCGCAATGAAGTGATGCGGGGCTAAAACTTTGAACATTGCGGAAAGTTTTTCTTTGTACTCAATGGCTGAAAGTTGAAATTTCTCCAATGAGGCATGGTGGGTATGGACCCATTGCTTTACTTCTATGAAGTCATCATCATCAATGTTATTATCATCAAAGACAGCTCCAACGTACGCTTCCAGTGCCTCAGAGCCAGGACAAACTTCGCATTGGTTCAGCATGCAGTTTCGATTTGAAATATCACAAACTTGTTTTTCTAATAAATCTTTGTATGAAATTCGTTGATTTGGAAAAGAGTAGAGGGCCAGTTTAACATTTTGATGATACTCACACACACAACTCTCGTTTAAATGAACGCAAAAAGAACAGCAACCATCATCAACATTTGGTATATTTAGTTCAGTCTCCATTTTCTAATTTAACACTTGCAAAGAAAGGAACATAATACTCGTACAACCCAGTTAAAAAACCTAAAATGACTCTAAATATTGGCAGGCGAGCTAGCAGACAACTTGAGGCTGAAGACTAGTGGGGCTGCACTGTTGAGACAGAGAGAGGAATCAATATGATCATAATAAACAATTTAGCTAACACAGAACCAGTGCTCCATCCATCAACAATTTTCATTTAGGTGTATTAAAAAGAAAACAACATTGTTACTGCACATTTCATACAATAAAAGTAGTAATTTCTCATCTATATTGCGTTCATAATCATTTTCCAATTGTTTTGGCTAACTTAAAATTTTAACTTTTTTCAGATTTTCTTTCAGGTTTGATGCCGCGTTTACATACGATGGAATTCTATATCATCCTTGGGTTTTTGATATGTTATAGATTAAAACAAGGGCTTTCAGATGGTTTGTACTTTGGTCAATGCCGACTCAATTTATAAAGGCCCATGCATGCCTCGGTTTTTTAATTTATTTTCGCTTTTTCGAATTCGCCAAAAAGTGCCGCACAGCGACTTGGCGCTCTTCGATACAGAGGATTCAAAATGTTTTCGCGCCGTGTAAGAGCCAATAAGAGTGAGGGAAACTACGGCTATGCGGTTGAGGGGGGGGGGGAGTATACCAAAGAGGAGGGAAATATTTCCCTCCTCTTTGAGTATACGACTGTTAAGGGACTCTTCGGAAACGGAGTTCTCGACTGTTTTTGATGTGGAGGAAATAATTTTCGCAAGGCTAGTAAATAATGTAAATTAATAAATTTAACTAGTTTATGTTTAAGTTTCCTATATTATGAAATATAATTAGGGACGGGATTTATAAAGTTTAAATGAATGTGGACTAATGGGGAAGAGTGTGATATTTTTCATTGCGATAATACCGCTTTGTTACAAAATGTTAATTCTGGTCATTAATAAGATATTATAATTTTTGTAATGATATATGTTAATTTCTAGGGTAAAAATTTTTTTCTTATCATCATATAGTCGTATTTCCTCTTAATTTTAAAAATTATGCTAGTAAAAACGGATATTTTAGGTATCATGCATTTTGGCGCCAAAATATCTTTGGCGCGAACTTTAAATTCATTCAAATATTTATACAACAGAAAGCGCCACCTAGCTCCTGGGAGAGGCGGCCGATAAAAGGTCCGGTCCCCTACTCCCGAGGCACCATGCATGGGCCTTTATAAATTGAGTCGGCATTGCTTTGGTGCATATTTCAATTGTGGTGGTACCTTGGCACGGCTTCAAAGACCACCATGTTTTTACTATTTTTCAAATCTTGGCGGTTTTCGAAGTCAAATGGCACCGCATCCTTTGGTCGTACCATAAATCTAGAAATTTTTCGTGTTCCCCGGTTTAATTACTACCAGAAAGCGTTATCTTTGATTTATTTTAGCTTGGTTTTTGGAATCGGGAGATATTAAGTTATAGGCTGCTTTTCGCGTTTGGTTGAATTCAAAGAGCACTTTGATGATTTATAGAAATAAAACAAAAAGTTCTTCGCAAACTATTATTAGCTTAATCTAGGCTCTACCACCCATTTGAAGAATAAAAAAGGTTGCAAGGTTATATTCGGTTTTATTACCTAGATATCGGCTGTCAAAATCGCTGGAATTGGGGGTGAAAAGTTTCCTTCCCTCATGTGAGGGTTTTTCCAATTATTCATATCTTAAAATCTAGATTGAATTTTAACTTGAAAACTTGGATTTCCCGATGAAATAGTCAATATTTCAACTGGTTAAAGTTTCCTCAAAATCGGTGATGGTGCCGTCGGGACACTGCCTGATTTCACCTGGACTGACCCAGGAGTTTTGTTGCAACGATTCGAAACACTGAATGGTGTTGGGATATATAGCAGCGTCCACCGTCTTAGGATGTGTAGTTGAGGCATTTTCCATAGTGTCAATCATCTTCAGAAACGTAGCGGAGGCATTTTCCATTGTGTCAATAGTCTTAGGATATGTAGCGGACCCGTTTTCCATTGTGCCAATTGTTTCAGAATATGTAGTAGAGCTGCTTCCTATATTGCCAATTGTCTTATTTATATCTTCAGAGGTTGAAGTTGTTGGCCTATGTGTTGTGAAAGTAAATGCCCTTGCAATATCAAGGCCCTCACGCGAAAATGGTAATGGACTGTGTCTATAATATGGGCGAGGCGTCATATCAGGTGCTTGGTTATCCCTTGAAAAATTTATTGCTGCATTTCTAATGACCTGCTGTGCCGAATTCTGATTTGAATTTCGTGTTTGGTGCTCCATTTCAGATGTTTGGTTATCCCTTGAAGAATAGTTCGTTGTGATTCTTGAAGCATGTCGTTCAAAAGATGTTTGGTTAACCCTTGACAAACGGGTCTTGTTTCTGGAAGCACGTCGTTCTAAAGATGTTTGGTTAACCCTTGACAAACGGGTCTTGTTTCTGGAAGCACGTCGTTCTAAAGATGTTTGGTTAACCCTTGACAAACGGGTCTTGTTTCTGGAAGCACGTCGTTCTAAAGATGTTTGGTCAACATTTGAAGAATGACTTGTTGTGATTTTAGAAACGCGCCGATCTAAAGGTGAATATTGTCGTCTTCTAAATTGATGTGGGATACTTGAAACAACTTGATATTTTGAATTTAAAACTTTTGGGGCACTCGTATTATTCTTGTAACAATTAGTTGATGTATGTCCAGATATTAAGCAAATTGAACAATAATTTTGGTGGGGTAAATTAATTTGGATTCTACCCTCTCTGAATGAAACTGAAACATTTAATCGATCTAACAGTTCAAAGCCAACCGTCATTGGGTCTTTAGCAGATAACGAAACAAGGACCAGTATTTTAATTTCTTTTGAATCTTCATAAACACTTATATTAACATCTGTTGTACCCAAAATTTCATCTCCAAAATCTTGACTAGAATGACTAATTGGTTGGTAACAGAAATTTTTCCATACGGTGGTGGATATCACAGTGTATTTAATTTGTGGGTTAATTAACACCACACACTTTGTGTGATTGATGTAAAATTCAGCATTTGGGTAACTTATTCTAAAAACATTTTACCGTGAAAAACTGAGACATTTTAATAAAGGTTAGATAGACTTACCCCCGAGATATAGACGCCATTTTGATTTTTATTGAAGATTATTAAATAAATGTTGATTAACTGTCACGTTACGTTCGTTTCTCTCTACATACAAGACTGATAACGCATAATGCGACCCGGTCCGACCGACGCCTCAATGGCTTAGGTACACTAACATTTTGGGCAAGGTAAACAGTACACTCACTGAGTCACTGAACATTGCAAATCATTCGTAACTGATAATTACGTGGCGCAAATAACCACTTCACAGTTCGACAACGTGACCAACCAAGGCTTAACTACACAAATTTTCTCAACGACCATTGAACAATGTACCGATACGGTCTGACCAACAACGACATAACCGAGACGATTATTAAATAAATCTTCATTAATTCTCACGTTAACAATTAGTGTTAACAACTTCGACAACGTGACCAATCAAGGCTTAAATACACATTTTTTTAACAACCGTAGAACAATGAACCGACCCTGTCCGTCCGACCGATTGAACCCACGCCTAGATAACCGAGGCTTAGGTACACTAAAATTTTAGGTAAACAGTACACTCACTGACCATTGCAGATCATTCGTAACTGATAATTATGTGGCGCAATTAAACTATACTAACTTTCTCAAACGGTTAATTTTAAATTTAAACTATATCATCATTTATAAAATTATCATTAATCTAGCTGGACTCCGACTGTGCCTAGATAACCGAGGCTTAATAAATTTTAGGTAAACAGTACACTCACTGACCATTGCAGATCATTCGTAACTGCTAATTACGTGGCGCAATTAAACTATACTAACTTTCTCAATCGGTTATTTTAAACTTATACTATGTCATCCTTTATAAAATTATCATTAATCTAGCTAAACTTGGACTGCTCGCTTAACTAATCCTAATCAGACTGACTCTTTAAAACAGTGTTGCCGAATCACAAATTTCCATATTGGTAGATAACGCTCCTCGAAATCGGTAGATAGAGGTAAAAAATCGGTAGGGTGCGCGAAAGGCCAATTTATTTAGCCTTCTAGATCAGGGTGGGAACTGGGAAATAAGGATATTTTTTAAACTGGACATTTGGCCAGCACCCCCCCCCCCCTGGCCTGGAATAAATAAACTGGTCCATGACCAATGACCAGAGCACGTCGTCTGCTAAACTAAAGAAGTGGATAATTAAAATATTTTAGTTGATGACTGGACTCTGGTTACCCTTGAAATTTCTTAGTGTTCCCGTGCTCCACTGACCCCCTCCGATTTAATTTTTAAACTGGACCAGGCAATTTTTAAACTGGTCATTTTGCCATATGCTACCGCCTTATCTCCCACGCTGTTCTAGATGGCAAGAATTATGCAGTTTTCCATTGGCTACCAGCAATATGCCACAATGGAGCAATATTACAGGAGATCTAGACACAATTAGTTAAATTTTAAAATAAATTTACTTCTCACTCTAATAAAATTACTCCATGGAAAATCGTAATCGAAAAGCTCACTGCCGAGAGAGACCGAGGATCCTTGACGAGAAAATAGCAAACAAGATGGCGCGTTTACACTCAAAACAAAAAAAAGGATTTTATGGATAAAAAACAAATTAAAAACACTTTCACATCAAAATCAGTAAATTCTTTAAATATTCTAGAAAAATCAGAAAACGCTCAGTCTTTGCCCAGTAGAGCAAACTCCAATTGATGCTAATAAAGATTTAAATCTCAATATTGAACAAATGATCAAATAGGCGCATGTCAGTCAATTTACAGAAGTGTGATTCTTGAATTAATATTTTAATGAATAGGAAAAGAAATTAATTGATACAACCATGTCCAGAAGTGTGATTCTTGAACTAATATTTTAATGAATAGGAAAAGAAATTAATTGATACAACCATGTCCAGCTTTTATTTAAAAACAAAAATCATTCAGCTTGAATTGAGTCAACATGTACCAAATCTTAGAGTCATTTACATTTTAATAAAAACATGAATTCAGGATTTTTTTTCTAATTTAATTAATGTACAAATGGAAATTGAAACTATATATATTTGTGTCCACTTGGCTATCCCTTACATTTGTCCAAACCGCTTTACCTAGACAGCTGAAAATTTGCAGCTCCGGAAGTTACTCTTAAGAAATTAGTACAAACTGAGAAAGAACTGGGGATTTTTATAACTATACTGAAAAATGGGGAATTTTATAACTATACTGAAAAATTCATAACTATACTGAAAAATTCATAACTATACTGAAAAATTCATAACTATACTGAAAAATTGGGCACTTTCGTAACTTTACTGAAAAATTGGGCACTTTCGTAACTATACTGAAAAATTGGGCACTTTCATAACATACTGAAAAATTGGGCATTTTCGTAACTTTACTGAAAAATTGGGCACTTTCGTAACTATACTGAAAAATTGGGCATTTTCGTAACTTTACTGAAAAATTGGGCACTTTCGTAACTATACTGAAAAATTGGGCATTTTCGTAACTTTACTGAAAAATTGGGCACTTTCGTAACTATACTGAAAAATTGGGCACTTTCATAACATACTGAAAAATTGGGGGTTTTCAAAACTATCATGGAAAATTGGGCACTTTCATAACTATACTGAAAAATTGGGGGTTTTCAAAACTATCATGGAAAATTGGGGGTTTTCAAAACTATCATGGAATATTTGGGGTTTTCAAAACTATCATGGAATATTGGGGGGTTTCAAGACTATCATGGAATATTGGGGGGGGGGTTCAAAACTATCATGGAATATTGGGGGGGGGTTTCAAAACTATCATGGAATATTGGGGGGGGGGTTCAAAACTATCATGGAATATGGGGGGGGTTTCAAACTGTCATGGAAAATTGGGGGGATTTTCATAACTATATTGAAAAATTGGGGGGATTTTCATAATTATACAGAAAAATTGGGGGATTTTCATAACTAAACAGAAAAATTGGGGGGTTTTCATAACATTGAAATATATGGGGGGTTTTCATAACTATATTGAAATATTGGGGGGGTTTTCATAACTATATTGAAAAATTGGGAGATTTTCATAACTATTTTGGAAAATGGGGAAAAATATCACTATTGGTAAATTTCCTAGAGATGGAAGAAATATTTGTTTAGATAAAATATTTTTCATTAAAATTGTGGGACGTCGCATTTCAGACTTAAAGTTCAGATAAAGTACGTCTATATCACTTAAAAAGACTAGGTATTTTCGGCGCATTTCAGATATAAAGTTCAAATAAAGTACCTCTATATCACTTAAAAAGATGAAGTATTTTTGGCGCATTTCAGATTTACAGTTCACATAAAAGAACCTCTATATCACTTAAAAAGACTAGGTATTTTCAAAACAAGGCTTAAAGTAAACCACTCTAATCACCTGGCAAAAAATTGATACACGTTTCACTAATTCTTTGTTCTCAATAGTCTCTTATCACAACGTCTGTAGATATTTTTAGTTCACAGCTTAAAATAGTTGATGTTAACTAATTTAAGGAAGTCTTAAACTGTCAAAATTTGTTTAAAAGTTCTTAAGCATTGAGCGTTGGATTATTGTTTAAGCCTATGAATTCTTTTTTATCTGTGGCATTAGGAATTTCAACCTCATTTCATTTGTTTACTCTAGATTCACACACTCAGATTTTGAAGGTGATACATTAATGGTTTCAGGTGTCATTTTCGTAGTTTTCTCGACTTCCACAGACTTTAATTCTAGAGCTGATTTTTTTGATTGAGCATCAAAAACTATATCACACGTTTCACTACTATTCTTTAAATTCGCTCCACAACTTTCAGGAACAATTTCCAGGCTTGAAGTAGTTGGAGAAACCAGTGGTTTAGGTACTTCAGAAATGGACTTTTCAGGAACAATTTCCAGGCTCGAATTAGTTGGAGAAACCAGTGATTTAGGTACTTCAGAAATGAACTTTTCAGGAACAATTTCCAGACTCGAAGTAGTTGGAGAAAGTGATGTTTCAGGTACTTGAGAAATGATTAAATCAATTTCATCTTCAGAGTAGCAAGGAAGAATTTTGGAGCACACTCGTTTCGGTGTTGTTGAAGATGTCATAGATTGACACTCTGAATGCTGACGTTTTACTGGTGAAGCACAAACAGGACTTTGATTGCTTGGCTGGCGCCACAATGAATTATTTGGAGATCTTGTTGGTGACAAATATATTGGTCTAGGCGCAGGTCCATACCCTTTACGACTAAAAATTATTATATAAAATAAACTGTTCTGCCATATAATATGTCAGATTGTTGACTTACTCTTCTAAGTTTAAATTAAGGTAACAGCCCCTTTTGATATTGTAAGCAGTATAAATCCGTCTGAGGTCCTTGCTCATGTTCCAAGAAAAATATATCGCGTGAATGGCAGACTTGTAATCGGCATATGCTGTGTTACCTCCAGTAGCGGCAATTACTCTCTCCAATACATACGGGTTCAACGAATTAATATACGCGAAAGCGCATATTTTCAAAATTTGGTCAGGAGACTCTGAATGTTTTAACATAATCCATCTCCTTATGTCTTCTGGCCACAAACTCTTTTTCCCTATAACAGCCTCCATTTCTAATAGTGGGTTTTTAAATATTTTTGGGCTAGTTGAAGTTGAGTCAGATGACGCCATTGATACCAATAACTGATATAAAACCAAATATAATTCTCACGTTAACTATAATCATTCATTTGAAGTTGAATTTAACGTACCTTTTGGAAGACCAAGAATCAAACAATATGACTATCTGAGGTTAAATGACATCAAATTCCCTTCTAACAAACTCAATTTCAACATGGATAATTAATATACCCATGGATTAAATAACTCGACATTCAATAGTTTACAATTACGTTTCGGCTTAGATTCAATTTCTCGAGTTACCATTAATTCAGTTCTTTTTAAAATTAATTTCAATATCAAAATTAGTTAAATCCTCACGTTAGTCCTTATTACCGTTAATTTTTAGTTCTATTTAACATTAGTTTGACTATAAATATTAATTCTAACATACCGAGGCAACATTCATGATTAATCACAATTAAGTATCTCAAACCAATAACCACTTTGTCAACGTGACCAACCAAGGCTTAACTACGCCAATTTTTTTCAACAAGCCTGATAACCGAGGCTTAGGTACACTTGTATTTTAAGTAAACAGCACACTCACTAAACATTGCAGATCATTCGTAACTAATAATTACGTGGCCCCTTACATACCCTTTCAATTTCAGAAATTTATGTTTAACCCACTTTTTAAAAGAAACGAAACCTTGGGCACTGCCATTCCAAGTAACTGCCAACTAACACTTTTTGCGACTCTAGTTCCAGCAACAATGAAAAGGTTATTTTTTTCACAACAATTTCTTTCCACCCCCACCCCCATAAAAAAGGGTGAAGCGCCACCTAATAGAGATATGTTACTGATCTTTAAAAATTCACATATCATTAAACATATTTTCCAAAAATAATAACAATTAACATTATTTGTTAATTAGTTTCCGTTCTGAAAAAAATAACCAGCAGTTCAAAGGTTTGAAACTTGTTAATATTACTTATATTTTAAAATGAAATGTGAAAATTTTCAAATATAAGAATCTTCTGACACCTAGAACGTTCATGCTTCAAGTTGATATATAATTAGTATACTTTCGAACTTTTAAACTTTATCATTAGTTTTGGCTAAAATATACCCGTGTCTTTGACTTTGTGCTCCGCTTTTAGAAATATTCTTAGTAGTCTTTGTATCACAAGGTTGCTTTTAGAAATATTCTTAAAAGTCTTTGTATCATAAGGTTTTTAAATATTTTTAGGTTAATAGTTTCAAATATTTATAACTACACTAGTCTTAAATGGGTAAATTTTGTTTAAAAGTTCTTTCTTTAAGGGAGACTAAATTTGTCAGCCATTTTTTATCGATTTATATTGATAAAATAACCTCAAATCATTAACTTAACAAAACGTTTGCGTTAATTATATATATATAGATGTTCAAAGTTTCAAAAGTTGAAATGCTGAGTTTAACTCTCATTTTTGGAAATAACTTTCTTCTACATTCTAGCTGCCTAAAATATTATTTCAACTTATGACCCATGGAGGGCAATGTTTCACTTGTTGCTATTCATTGATCTGAGCTGTTACGTGAAAATTCACTACTGCTTGCGGTTTTGCAAGTCACTCCAGTCATTATATTTATTTCTTCAGACCTATCACTATCAATTATAGTCACTGCTTCAATTTCTGCCGTTTCCACAATATTCTGAGAGTTTGAGCCTATATTGCAAGTTTCAGAAACATAGCCTGTATCAGAAGCACCAGACGCATTCAAAGGGTCTGAATCTTCAAAAAATTAATAAAAACTATTAGTCTTTTTTATGTAAAATACCAAGTAGAGAGGCATTCATCTACCTTGGACTATCGTTTTCGAAGGGTAAAATATTTTGGGTATTTCAAAAATGTGGGATTCCTCTTCACTATTACTAGACAAGGCTATTTTTTGGGGAAAAGATAAATAAATATATATATATAAAATTAATTTTTAGTAATGTTTTGTTATCAGTCTGCCTAAGCACACCTTCATAGGAGGGTCAGTCCAGGTGAAATCAGGCAGTGTCCCGACGGCACCACCACCGATTTTGAGGAAACTTTAACCAGTTGAAATATAGACTATTTCATCGGGAAATCCAAGTTTTCAAGTTAAAATTCAATCTAGATTTTAAGATATGAATAATTGAAAAACCCTCACATGAGGGAAGGAAACTTTTCACCCCCAATTCCAGCGATTTTGACAGCCGATATCTAGGTAATAAAACCAAATATAACCTTGCAACCTTTTTTATTCTTCAAATAGGTGGCAGAGGCTAGATGAAGCTAATAATAGTTTGCGAAGAACTTTTTGTTTTATTTTTATAAATCATCAAAGTGCTCTTTGAATTCAACCAAACGCGAAAAGTAGCCTATAACTTAATATCTCCCGATTCCAAAAACCAAGCTAAAATAAATCAAAGATAACGCTTTCTGGTAGTAATTAAACCGGGGAACACGAAACAATTTCTAGATTTATGGTACGACCAAGGGATGCGGTGCCATTTGACTTCGAAAACCGCCAAGATTTGAAAAATAGTAAAAACATGGTGGTCTTTGAAGCCGTGCCAAGGTACCACCACAATTGAAATATTCACCAAAGTACAAACCACCTGAAAGCCCTTGTTTTAATCTATTAAATATCAAAAATCCAAGGATGATATAGAATTCCATCGTATGTAAACGCGGCATCAAACCTGAAAGAAAATCTGAAAAAAGTTAAAATTTTAAGTTAGCCAAAACAATTGGAAAATGATTATGAACGCAATATAGATGAGAAATTACTACTTTTATTGTATGAAATGAATTATTAGCACAGGTTTTTATCATTTAAAACATGTGTGAAAAATTTAATGTTATTATAACTGAGAATAAGTATCATTTTGAATTACCATTTGTAAGTAATAGAATTTTTTTGTAATCTTTAGATGACAAGGAGAAATTTTTTCTTGAGGTAAAATTATTAAGTTCAACTAAAGTTATTATGTTCAAAAAAGGAACCCAGCATACGTCTTCTCTTTCTTGCCAAGATAGATTTCTACCATTTCTCTCCATAAAGGTTACCAAAACATCATTGTTTTCTACGCTTTTTTCCTTGATATTTCCGATGTACCACTCTTTATCATAGGTACAAGCAACGTATTTGCCTGGGTTACATTCATCCCAATCGGCCTGTTTAGCTTTACTGAGAGGAGTGAAAAGTTCTACCTTGGTGGCAAAAGCATCCGATGATACTCTTTTCATATCTAAAAGTGTTTCTGACAATGGTATGAAAGCATGGTGTGATCGAGTTCCTGGTATAGTTTTAATGGATGCATACCTTTCCGCCAATTTAAACTCTTCTACGTGTTGTAGGACGTCTTCTTTGGAAAGGTACGCAAATTTTATATTTGCTGTTTGCAGCTGCGTACAAATACATTTCTTTGGGATTCTGAATTTGATTAGCGTACGCTGCTTGAAGGCTGGCTTTGGAAACAAGTCTCTTGACAGTACCCCCAATCCCATCACAGGGGCTTTTTCCATGGCTCGTAGCAAAGAAATGCCACTCGGCATGAATTCCAAAATCGGTATAATGGTGGCATAAGTTCGATAAGTTTTTGTAATTTTTAGACTGGCTGCCTGCTCCGTCACTGAAATATGTCACCTTCTTAATCATAGGAAGGGATGCCTTTCTTTCCGTTGTTAATCTTCTTAGAAAAGAGTGCACAGTATTTGCGTCGTGATGAAGGTAATCCGATATGATACAAAAATTGAAATGAGTCAATCCAGTTCCATCTTTGAAATATACTACGAATGGATGAAGTGTCGCTTAAGTGTTGGTCCAGTGATGACCCTGAATAGCATCTTGTATTAGAAAAGTGTAGTTTTCAGCAAAGTCAAGTACAACGATTGCTTCATTTCCCGGCAGGTGATCTTTGCTGATATTTAGGAAACTAGCCTGCTCTTTCGCAATGAAGTGATGCGGGGCTAAAACTTTGAACATTGCGGAAAGTTTTTCTTTGTACTCAATGGCTGAAAGTTGAAATTTCTCCAATGAGGCATGGTGGGTATGGACCCATTGCTTTACTTCTATGAAGTCATCATCATCAATGTTATTATCATCAAAGACAGCTCCAACGTACGCTTCCAGTGCCTCAGAGCCAGGACAAACTTCGCATTGGTTCAGCATGCAGTTTCGATTTGAAATATCACAAACTTGTTTTTCTAATAAATCTTTGTATGAAATTCGTTGATTTGGAAAAGAGTAGAGGGCCAGTTTAACATTTTGATGATACTCACACACACAAACTGAATGTGTGCCTGGTTTCCCAGCAATAACACAGTGCTTTGGTCGAAGCTCACAGAACTTAGAAAATCCAACTTTATCATCAGTTGATTTCAGGAATGAGGCGTGTAGTTCCTTAAGGTTTACCAGCATCAGTCGCTTTTGCACCAACTGCCTTTTACCAGCTACTTTAACTGATACACATTCCTTCTTTCCAGGGCACATCCTTGAATACTCGTCACTGTTGTAAAAATTGATCACTTTTTCTTTTACGGTGCTTTTGAGATTTCTCCCTTGCTTAGTAGGGCAACCAGGTAGAATACCCTTTTCCCGTCTTAACCTCCGGCTGCTGTTCACCATATATTTGGAAACGTTAAATTCATTAATTATTTCTTGTTGGGTGTAACTCTCTGGAACTAAGGTCGTGTAGAATTATTAATTTTGATTTTCAGCTCTTTCATTAAATTAGTTAATCCTTCGCAGTTTTTACAGGATTTTTGAAAAGAAGCAGGTAAATGTTTTTCAGTAGAACTTTCACCAATCAGTTTTCCCATTGCATCTTCATACGAGGTACTTAGTTTTGAAATCTTTGATTTAATATATCCGGGTTTTTCTTTAGCACTAACTCTCTTTACGGGTGACTGCCCAACAGCTGCCAGACTCAAGTTTAAGTCACTTGTTTTAATTTCTTCTTCAGGGATGAACATTTCCCCGCTTCCGCAACTTGATGGAAGTTCGTGATCTTCCAATTCTTTGGAGCATAGTTTTTGGCAGTTGACGCATAGTTTTTGTCCTGGTAGAAGCTTTTTGCCTGCAAATTGGTTTGAGGAATTTATGGAAATTGCATAAAATGGAACAATTGATCGAAGATTTGCAGAGATGAACTTCTTATGTTTTCCGAAAGGGTCACAGCAATATCTTTGTAGGCTTTCGAACTTTGATATCAACTTATTTTCGTGATGAAAACAAAGTGTCACACTTTCGTTTATGGCAAGACCAGTTCTAAGATGAAGAAGCTCCTTCTTTTTTTTGGATAACGAACTTAAATCTACAAATGTTTTATTCCCGGTAAAGTCTGTTGCGTAGCAACTCTCGTTTAAATGAACGCAAAAAGAACAGCAACCATCATCAACATTTGGTATATTTAGTTCAGTCTCCATTTTCTAATTTAACACTTGCAAAGAAAGGAACATAATACTCGTACAACCCAGTTAAAAAACCTAAAATGACTCTAAATATTGGCAGGCGAGCTAGCAGACAACTTGAGGATGAAGACTAGTGGGGCTGCACTGTTGAGACAGAGAGAGGAATCAATATGATCATAATAAACAATTTAGCTAACACAGAACCAGTGCTCCATCCATCAACAATTTTCATTTAGGTGTATTAAAAAGAAAACAACATTGTTACTGCACATTTCATACAATAAAAGTAGTAATTTCTCATCTATATTGCGTTCATAATCATTTTCCAATTGTTTTGGCTAACTTAAAATTTTAACTTTTTTCAGATTTTCTTTCAGGTTTGATGCCGCGTTTACATACGATGGAATTCTATATCATCCTTGGGTTTTTGATATGTTATAGATTAAAACAAGGGCTTTCAGATGGTTTGTACTTTGGTGCATATTTCAATTGTGGTGGTACCTTGGCACGGCTTCAAAGACCACCATGTTTTTACTATTTTTCAAATCTTGGCGGTTTTCGAAGTCAAATGGCACCGCATCCTTTGGTCGTACCATAAATCTAGAAATTTTTCGTGTTCCCCGGTTTAATTACTACCAGAAAGCGTTATCTTTGATTTATTTTAGCTTGGTTTTTGGAATCGGGAGATATTAAGTTATAGGCTGCTTTTCGCGTTTGGTTGAATTCAAAGAGCACTTTGATGATTTATAGAAATAAAACAAAAAGTTCTTCGCAAACTATTATTAGCTTAATCTAGGCTCTACCACCCATTTGAAGAATAAAAAAGGTTGCAAGGTTATATTCGGTTTTATTACCTAGATATCGGCTGTCAAAATCGCTGGAATTGGGGGTGAAAAGTTTCCTTCCCTCATGTGAGGGTTTTTCCAATTATTCATATCTTAAAATCTAGATTGAATTTTAACTTGAAAACTTGGATTTCCCGATGAAATAGTCAATATTTCAACTGGTTAAAGTTTCCTCAAAATCGGTGATGGTGCCGTCGGGACACTGCCTGATTTCACCTGGACTGACCCAGGAGTTTTGTTGCAACGATTCGAAACACTGAATGGTGTTGGGATATATAGCAGCGTCCACCGTCTTAGGATGTGTAGTTGAGGCATTTTCCATAGTGTCAATCATCTTCAGAAACGTAGCGGAGGCATTTTCCATTGTGTCAATAGTCTTAGGATATGTAGCGGACCCGTTTTCCATTGTGCCAATTGTTTCAGAATATGTAGTAGAGCTGCTTCCTATATTGCCAATTGTCTTATTTATATCTTCAGAGGTTGAAGTTGTTGGCCTATGTGTTGTGAAAGTAAATGCCCTTGCAATATCAAGGCCCTCACGCGAAAATGGTAATGGACTGTGTCTATAATATGGGCGAGGCGTCATATCAGGTGCTTGGTTATCCCTTGAAAAATTTATTGCTGCATTTCTAATGACCTGCTGTGCCGAATTCTGATTTGAATTTCGTGTTTGGTGCTCCATTTCAGATGTTTGGTTATCCCTTGAAGAATAGTTCGTTGTGATTCTTGAAGCATGTCGTTCAAAAGATGTTTGGTTAACCCTTGACAAACGGGTCTTGTTTCTGGAAGCACGTCGTTCTAAAGATGTTTGGTTAACCCTTGACAAACGGGTCTTGTTTCTGGAAGCACGTCGTTCTAAAGATGTTTGGTTAACCCTTGACAAACGGGTCTTGTTTCTGGAAGCACGTCGTTCTAAAGATGTTTGGTCAACATTTGAAGAATGACTTGTTGTGATTTTAGAAACGCGCCGATCTAAAGGTGAATATTGTCGTCTTCTAAATTGATGTGGGATACTTGAAACAACTTGATATTTTGAATTTAAAACTTTTGGGGCACTCGTATTATTCTTGTAACAATTAGTTGATGTATGTCCAGATATTAAGCAAATTGAACAATAATTTTGGTGGGGTAAATTAATTTGGATTCTACCCTCTCTGAATGAAACTGAAACATTTAATCGATCTAACAGTTCAAAGCCAACCGTCATTGGGTCTTTAGCAGATAACGAAACAAGGACCAGTATTTTAATTTCTTTTGAATCTTCATAAACACTTATATTAACATCTGTTGTACCCAAAATTTCATCTCCAAAATCTTGACTAGAATGACTAATTGGTTGGTAACAGAAATTTTTCCATACGGTGGTGGATATCACAGTGTATTTAATTTGTGGGTTAATTAACACCACACACTTTGTGTGATTGATGTAAAATTCAGCATTTGGGTAACTTATTCTAAAAACATTTTACCGTGAAAAACTGAGACATTTTAATAAAGGTTAGATAGACTTACCCCCGAGATATAGACGCCATTTTGATTTTTATTGAAGATTATTAAATAAATGTTGATTAACTGTCACGTTACGTTCGTTTCTCTCTACATACAAGACTGATAACGCATAATGCGACCCGGTCCGACCGACGCCTCAATGGCTTAGGTACACTAACATTTTGGGCAAGGTAAACAGTACACTCACTGAGTCACTGAACATTGCAAATCATTCGTAACTGAAATTTTCTCAACGACCATTGAACAATGTACCGATACGGTCTGACCAACAACGACATAACCGAGACGATTATTAAATAAATCTTCATTAATTCTCACGTTAACAATTAGTGTTAACAACTTCGACAACGTGACCAATCAAGGCTTAAATACACATTTTTTTAACAACCGTAGAACAATGAACCGACCCTGTCCGTCCGACCGATTGAACCCACGCCTAGATAACCGAGGCTTAGGTACACTAAAATTTTAGGTAAACAGTACACTCACTGACCATTGCAGATCATTCGTAACTGATAATTATGTGGCGCAATTAAACTATACTAACTTTCTCAAACGGTTAATTTTAAATTTAAACTATATCATCATTTATAAAATTATCATTAATCTAGCTGGACTCCGACTGTGCCTAGATAACCGAGGCTTAATAAATTTTAGGTAAACAGTACACTCACTGACCATTGCAGATCATTCGTAACTGCTAATTACGTGGCGCAATTAAACTATACTAACTTTCTCAATCGGTTATTTTAAACTTATACTATGTCATCCTTTATAAAATTATCATTAATCTAGCTAAACTTGGACTGCTCGCTTAACTAATCCTAATCAGACTGACTCTTTAAAACAGTGTTGCCGAATCACAAATTTCCATATTGGTAGATAACGCTCCTCGAAATCGGTAGATAGAGGTAAAAAATCGGTAGGGTGCGCGAAAGGCCAATTTATTTAGCCTTCTAGATCAGGGTGGGAACTGGGAAATAAGGATATTTTTTAAACTGGACATTTGGCCAGCACCCCCCCCCCCTGGCCTGGAATAAATAAACTGGTCCATGACCAATGACCAGAGCACGTCGTCTGCTAAACTAAAGAAGTGGATAATTAAAATATTTTAGTTGATGACTGGACTCTGGTTACCCTTGAAATTTCTTAGTGTTCCCGTGCTCCACTGACCCCCTCCGATTTAATTTTTAAACTGGACCAGGCAATTTTTAAACTGGTCATTTTGCCATATGCTACCGCCTTATCTCCCACGCTGTTCTAGATGGCAAGAATTATGCAGTTTTCCATTGGCTACCAGCAATATGCCACAATGGAGCAATATTACAGGAGATCTAGACACAATTAGTTAAATTTTAAAATAAATTTACTTCTCACTCTAATAAAATTACTCCATGGAAAATCGTAATCGAAAAGCTCACTG
This sequence comes from Phalangium opilio, assembly GCF_054372755.1. Taxonomy (NCBI): domain Eukaryota; kingdom Metazoa; phylum Arthropoda; class Arachnida; order Opiliones; family Phalangiidae; genus Phalangium; species Phalangium opilio. The sequence goes on from NW_028324166.1 coordinate 6,454,147, forward strand.
CCGAGAGAGACCGAGGATCCTTGACGAGAAAATAGCAAACAAGATGGCGCGTTTACACTCAAAACAAAAAAAAGGATTTTATGGATAAAAAACAAATTAAAAACACTTTCACATCAAAATCAGTAAATTCTTTAAATATTCTAGAAAAATCAGAAAACGCTCAGTCTTTGCCCAGTAGAGCAAACTCCAATTGATGCTAATAAAGATTTAAATCTCAATATTGAACAAATGATCAAATAGGCGCATGTCAGTCAATTTACAGAAGTGTGATTCTTGAATTAATATTTTAATGAATAGGAAAAGAAATTAATTGATACAACCATGTCCAGAAGTGTGATTCTTGAACTAATATTTTAATGAATAGGAAAAGAAATTAATTGATACAACCATGTCCAGCTTTTATTTAAAAACAAAAATCATTCAGCTTGAATTGAGTCAACATGTACCAAATCTTAGAGTCATTTACATTTTAATAAAAACATGAATTCAGGATTTTTTTTCTAATTTAATTAATGTACAAATGGAAATTGAAACTATATATATTTGTGTCCACTTGGCTATCCCTTACATTTGTCCAAACCGCTTTACCTAGACAGCTGAAAATTTGCAGCTCCGGAAGTTACTCTTAAGAAATTAGTACAAACTGAGAAAGAACTGGGGATTTTTATAACTATACTGAAAAATGGGGAATTTTATAACTATACTGAAAAATTCATAACTATACTGAAAAATTCATAACTATACTGAAAAATTCATAACTATACTGAAAAATTGGGCACTTTCGTAACTTTACTGAAAAATTGGGCACTTTCGTAACTATACTGAAAAATTGGGCACTTTCATAACATACTGAAAAATTGGGCATTTTCGTAACTTTACTGAAAAATTGGGCACTTTCGTAACTATACTGAAAAATTGGGCATTTTCGTAACTTTACTGAAAAATTGGGCACTTTCGTAACTATACTGAAAAATTGGGCATTTTCGTAACTTTACTGAAAAATTGGGCACTTTCGTAACTATACTGAAAAATTGGGCACTTTCATAACATACTGAAAAATTGGGGGTTTTCAAAACTATCATGGAAAATTGGGCACTTTCATAACTATACTGAAAAATTGGGGGTTTTCAAAACTATCATGGAAAATTGGGGGTTTTCAAAACTATCATGGAATATTTGGGGTTTTCAAAACTATCATGGAATATTGGGGGGTTTCAAGACTATCATGGAATATTGGGGGGGGGGGTTCAAAACTATCATGGAATATTGGGGGGGGGTTTCAAAACTATCATGGAATATTGGGGGGGGGGGTTCAAAACTATCATGGAATATGGGGGGGGTTTCAAACTGTCATGGAAAATTGGGGGGATTTTCATAACTATATTGAAAAATTGGGGGGATTTTCATAATTATACAGAAAAATTGGGGGATTTTCATAACTAAACAGAAAAATTGGGGGGTTTTCATAACATTGAAATATATGGGGGGTTTTCATAACTATATTGAAATATTGGGGGGGTTTTCATAACTATATTGAAAAATTGGGAGATTTTCATAACTATTTTGGAAAATGGGGAAAAATATCACTATTGGTAAATTTCCTAGAGATGGAAGAAATATTTGTTTAGATAAAATATTTTTCATTAAAATTGTGGGACGTCGCATTTCAGACTTAAAGTTCAGATAAAGTACGTCTATATCACTTAAAAAGACTAGGTATTTTCGGCGCATTTCAGATATAAAGTTCAAATAAAGTACCTCTATATCACTTAAAAAGATGAAGTATTTTTGGCGCATTTCAGATTTACAGTTCACATAAAAGAACCTCTATATCACTTAAAAAGACTAGGTATTTTCAAAACAAGGCTTAAAGTAAACCACTCTAATCACCTGGCAAAAAATTGATACACGTTTCACTAATTCTTTGTTCTCAATAGTCTCTTATCACAACGTCTGTAGATATTTTTAGTTCACAGCTTAAAATAGTTGATGTTAACTAATTTAAGGAAGTCTTAAACTGTCAAAATTTGTTTAAAAGTTCTTAAGCATTGAGCGTTGGATTATTGTTTAAGCCTATGAATTCTTTTTTATCTGTGGCATTAGGAATTTCAACCTCATTTCATTTGTTTACTCTAGATTCACACACTCAGATTTTGAAGGTGATACATTAATGGTTTCAGGTGTCATTTTCGTAGTTTTCTCGACTTCCACAGACTTTAATTCTAGAGCTGATTTTTTTGATTGAGCATCAAAAACTATATCACACGTTTCACTACTATTCTTTAAATTCGCTCCACAACTTTCAGGAACAATTTCCAGGCTTGAAGTAGTTGGAGAAACCAGTGGTTTAGGTACTTCAGAAATGGACTTTTCAGGAACAATTTCCAGGCTCGAATTAGTTGGAGAAACCAGTGATTTAGGTACTTCAGAAATGAACTTTTCAGGAACAATTTCCAGACTCGAAGTAGTTGGAGAAAGTGATGTTTCAGGTACTTGAGAAATGATTAAATCAATTTCATCTTCAGAGTAGCAAGGAAGAATTTTGGAGCACACTCGTTTCGGTGTTGTTGAAGATGTCATAGATTGACACTCTGAATGCTGACGTTTTACTGGTGAAGCACAAACAGGACTTTGATTGCTTGGCTGGCGCCACAATGAATTATTTGGAGATCTTGTTGGTGACAAATATATTGGTCTAGGCGCAGGTCCATACCCTTTACGACTAAAAATTATTATATAAAATAAACTGTTCTGCCATATAATATGTCAGATTGTTGACTTACTCTTCTAAGTTTAAATTAAGGTAACAGCCCCTTTTGATATTGTAAGCAGTATAAATCCGTCTGAGGTCCTTGCTCATGTTCCAAGAAAAATATATCGCGTGAATGGCAGACTTGTAATCGGCATATGCTGTGTTACCTCCAGTAGCGGCAATTACTCTCTCCAATACATACGGGTTCAACGAATTAATATACGCGAAAGCGCATATTTTCAAAATTTGGTCAGGAGACTCTGAATGTTTTAACATAATCCATCTCCTTATGTCTTCTGGCCACAAACTCTTTTTCCCTATAACAGCCTCCATTTCTAATAGTGGGTTTTTAAATATTTTTGGGCTAGTTGAAGTTGAGTCAGATGACGCCATTGATACCAATAACTGATATAAAACCAAATATAATTCTCACGTTAACTATAATCATTCATTTGAAGTTGAATTTAACGTACCTTTTGGAAGACCAAGAATCAAACAATATGACTATCTGAGGTTAAATGACATCAAATTCCCTTCTAACAAACTCAATTTCAACATGGATAATTAATATACCCATGGATTAAATAACTCGACATTCAATAGTTTACAATTACGTTTCGGCTTAGATTCAATTTCTCGAGTTACCATTAATTCAGTTCTTTTTAAAATTAATTTCAATATCAAAATTAGTTAAATCCTCACGTTAGTCCTTATTACCGTTAATTTTTAGTTCTATTTAACATTAGTTTGACTATAAATATTAATTCTAACATACCGAGGCAACATTCATGATTAATCACAATTAAGTATCTCAAACCAATAACCACTTTGTCAACGTGACCAACCAAGGCTTAACTACGCCAATTTTTTTCAACAAGCCTGATAACCGAGGCTTAGGTACACTTGTATTTTAAGTAAACAGCACACTCACTAAACATTGCAGATCATTCGTAACTAATAATTACGTGGCCCCTTACATACCCTTTCAATTTCAGAAATTTATGTTTAACCCACTTTTTAAAAGAAACGAAACCTTGGGCACTGCCATTCCAAGTAACTGCCAACTAACACTTTTTGCGACTCTAGTTCCAGCAACAATGAAAAGGTTATTTTTTTCACAACAATTTCTTTCCACCCCCACCCCCATAAAAAAGGGTGAAGCGCCACCTAATAGAGATATGTTACTGATCTTTAAAAATTCACATATCATTAAACATATTTTCCAAAAATAATAACAATTAACATTATTTGTTAATTAGTTTCCGTTCTGAAAAAAATAACCAGCAGTTCAAAGGTTTGAAACTTGTTAATATTACTTATATTTTAAAATGAAATGTGAAAATTTTCAAATATAAGAATCTTCTGACACCTAGAACGTTCATGCTTCAAGTTGATATATAATTAGTATACTTTCGAACTTTTAAACTTTATCATTAGTTTTGGCTAAAATATACCCGTGTCTTTGACTTTGTGCTCCGCTTTTAGAAATATTCTTAGTAGTCTTTGTATCACAAGGTTGCTTTTAGAAATATTCTTAAAAGTCTTTGTATCATAAGGTTTTTAAATATTTTTAGGTTAATAGTTTCAAATATTTATAACTACACTAGTCTTAAATGGGTAAATTTTGTTTAAAAGTTCTTTCTTTAAGGGAGACTAAATTTGTCAGCCATTTTTTATCGATTTATATTGATAAAATAACCTCAAATCATTAACTTAACAAAACGTTTGCGTTAATTATATATATATAGATGTTCAAAGTTTCAAAAGTTGAAATGCTGAGTTTAACTCTCATTTTTGGAAATAACTTTCTTCTACATTCTAGCTGCCTAAAATATTATTTCAACTTATGACCCATGGAGGGCAATGTTTCACTTGTTGCTATTCATGTAAAATTCAGCATTTGGGTAACTTATTCTAAAAACATTTTACCGTGAAAAACTGAGACATTTTAATAAAGGTTAGATAGACTTACCCCTGAGATATAGACGTCATTTTGATTTTTATTGAAGATTATTAAATAAATGTTGATCAACATTTCTTTTGAATCTTCATAAACACTCTTGGTAACAGAAATTTTTCCATACGGTAGTATATATCACAGTGTATTTAATTTGAGGGTTAATTAACACCGCACACTTTGTGTGATTGATGTAAAATTCAGCATTTAGGTAACTTAAAAGACTGATAACTGATAATTACGTGGCGCAATTATGGGTTCGACAACGTGACCAACCAACACGAATTTTCTCAACAACGACATAACCGAGACGAGTGTATTTAATTTGAGGGTTAATTAACACCGCACACTTTGTGTGATTGATGTAAAATTCAGCATTTAGGTAACTTAAAAGACTGATAACTGATAATTACGTGGCGCAATTATGGGTTCGACAACGTGACCAACCAACACGAATTTTCTCAACAACGACATAACCGAGACGACTATTAAATAAATGTTCATTAATTCTCACGTTATCAATTCAACAATTAGTGTTAACAACTCCGACAATTTGAGGGTTAATTAACACCGCACACTTTGTGTGATTGATGTAAAATTCAGCATTTAGGTAACTTAAAAGACTGATAACTGATATTTACGTGGCGCAATTATGGGTTCGACAGTGTTAACAACTCCGACAACGTGACCAACCAAGGCTTAAATACACCTATTTTTAAACAGCAGTTCAAACCGACCCTGTCCGTCAATCCGGTAACTGATAATGACGTGTCGCAATTAAACTATACTAACTTCCTCAATCGGTTAATTTTAATTTTAAACTTAGACTATATAATCATTTATAAAATTATCACTAATCTAGCTAAACTTGGGGTCTTGGACTGCTCGCTTAACTATCAGACGAGTTTGACTTTGACTCTTTATAAACACGTACCAGGGATGCCAGATTGAAAACCTTGAACCCGCCAAAATGAAATTGGAAACAAGCCCCAAAAAACCGCCAATCGGTATTTCGAAAAGAAGCCCAAAAAAAACGGACTAAAATAGTATAATATTAATTAAATTAAAGTATAATATTAATTAAATTAAAGTATAATATTAATTAAATTTAAAGTATAATATTAATTAAATTTAAAGTATAATATTAATTAAATTTAAAGTATAATATTAATTAAATTTAAAGTATAATATTAATTAAATTTAAAGTATAATATTAATTAAATTTAAAGTATAATATTAATTAAATTTAAAGTATAATATTAATTAAATTTAAAGTATAATATTAATTAAATTTAAAGTATAATATTAATTAAATTTAAAGTATAATATTAATTAAATTTAAAGTATAATATTAATTAAATTTAAAGTATAATATTAATTAAATTTAAAGTATAATATTAATTAAATTTAAAGTATAATATTAATTAAATTTAAAGTATAATATTAATTAAATTTAAAGTATAATATTAATTAAATTTAAAGTATAATATTGATAATATTAATTAAATTAAAGTATAATATTAATTAAATTAAAGTATAATATTAATTAAATTAAAGTATAATATTAATTAAAGCATAATATGGTAAACTTTGCCTGCTTATTCGTTTCTCTCTACATTCAAGACTGATAAGGTATTAGGAAAAGAACTCTAAGCTTCAGACGTGACTTTGAGGCCGACTTAACGTCATATTAACGTGGTAGTGGGCGATTATTTAATTTCTCTCCCTTAGCGCGAAACACGCCTAGACTCGAGATGGATTTCTATCCCAGCTCATATCTTATAAAAGCACTTGTACCTTACAAGAAACGGTGGCGCAGTTCTAGCGTACCGGGTTTCCGAACCGTAGCGTTGACGTTGGAGCGTTCGAATCCCGTTGGGGATTTGGAAATTTACGAAATAAAATAATATGAAGCTTAGCTACCCTAGGTCCATCTGTTAGCGTTTTAGAGCATTATTTATGAATTATGAATAAATTTGAATAAATTAACGCGAAAATGGGCAGGGTTAAGACGCCCAACCAGCCGTAACATAGGTAATAATGGGGGAAAAAAGGGGGTAATATAGGGGGGAAAGGCACTAAAAAAAGGGGTAAATGGGGGTAAAAGAGGGGGGAAAGGGGGAAAAAGTGGGGATAGTAAATCATCGGTATAAATGCATTACTTTTTAACGCCATCTATGGCGGTAAAAAGTAATAACGCCATCTATGGCGGTAAAAAGTAAAAAGACGGGAAACAGTCAAAAAGATAAGGCTAAAGAAAAAGAGAAACTAACAAGTTGGGAAAACCAAAATATTACCTCTCCGAGTCAAGAGAAGGACTACCTACAAACTTATTTACCCAGTTATGGAAATGTTTCTTTTTTTTATGAACAAATACTGAAGTTAAAATTTATGAAATATTAAAGCAGTATACAAAGCATAGCAAATATACTGTAAATCAGACGACATTTTACATCCAATAAGGATATACTTGTACACATTAAAATCATCCGATGGGGGAAAAACGGGAAATGAAGAGATAAAACTTTGGAGGGATATTACCTTTACGTATTTGTAAAGGCCCAATTTGCTACTCCTCAACTGTATACCCTCTATGTTCAAAGCCATATTCACAACAGGGTTGCCATGTAAACACTATCCTCTCCTTTCACCTCAACAATTTTCTTAGTTTGTCAACATGACGATTAAAGTTACATAACACCAAAGCTAATTTGTGGCTACACACACTGAAGGTAAATGCGCACCATAAAAAGCATGAACACACGAAGCTATAATCCGATTACGATCAGACCTTTCACTGATCTGGGCTGCGTTCAGCAGAGCTCACCAAAAAAGACAGCGGATTTTGGAAAACGTTTTCTGGTGAGATCTGTCGTCATAGCTTTTCTCCGGTCATCGGTCTTTTAAAAATGAAGCTAGCGCAATAAAGCGTGCAAGGTACAAAGGCTTAACAAAAATTGTATGATAACATATTTATGGAGATAGATAAGAACAACTTTTATAATTAAACATAGAAACTAACATGTCTCTTAAACTTCTCGCCGCTCTCGCGTGATCAACTTGTTTCACGCCAATTAAATAGCTATAGTCCCATCAGAATCAGCAAGAGCTATTTGTATTAATTCCTCCATGCTTTTTCGCCAAGCTGAGAACTACGCGTTTTACGTCACGTTATCCAAAAACCCGACTATTTTCCTTGAAGACCGCGCTGGCTCACTGAGCACCGTGACGTCAAAATTCAATAACAAAATCCCGTTCTGGATGACACTGCTAACAGCGCCTGACAGCGCTGAGCTCTGCTGAACGCGGCCCAGATTTCCACCATGATTATAAAGTCTAAGCCTAATTATTTAAAAGTGTATTTAACTTTCGGCTCACTCTGAACCGTTAATGTCTCTGTATTACACAAACGAAAACCAAACCCAAGCGTTTACTTTTTGGTTCACTAGGCCTAATGACAAATAAAAGTTCATTTGCCCAATATAGTTGCGTTCTTCTTGAAATCACTTTAGAAAGAATTATGCTATAAACAGATGTAGTATAGCTTAAGTAATATATAAACATCGATTTCAAATAATAATAATAAAAAATATTCTTGGGATATCAGAATGAAACAGAGCTTTATAGCTACAAAACCACTAAAGGCATCGAAATTACGAAAAATATTTCCATATATTAATAATATATTATGAGAAAACCAAATATTAAGGTTTTGTAGGATTTCTTTCCACAAAACAAAGCGAACTGCTAACGCGGTGCACTAACGGACGGACACACACAGACTAAAACATAGGCTGCTTTTTAACTCTTTCCGTTTTAATTTTGAGTTGAGAAACTAGATTATCTTAAATATTAAAATAAATATAATTAATATTAAATATTTTCTTCGTTAGTTGTTCGCCTTATAGAGCGTTACATCGCGTTGATAAAGAACAATTAGACATTCTTGAGAGACTTGACTAATTTTGGCGTTTGAAATGAAGCATACGCCGGTTGCATTACCTTACTCAAATAGGTAGTATATAAGGGTGTCGAACTACAGCTAAAAGCAAGAACAACCGCAATTGCGAAAACCTTTGGTGGACAACCCACCCTAGGGAGGCTAGACGTTTCTCGTAACCCTAGCTGATCGCCGCGAATGTCTTAAACCAAACGATGACTATGGAGTTAGAAGCCAATAAGACAGATTGGTGTCTATGTGGAATAGACGGAAGACCGGTAGATGGTGGTGTTTAGAAGCCAGTATGTACAGACTGGTGTCCAAGTGGGATGGACGAAGACCAGAAAATGGTGGTGATTAGAAGCCAGTATGTACAGACTGGTGTCCATGTGGGATGGACGAAGACCAAAAGATAGTGGAGATTAGAAGCCAGTATGTACAGACTGGTGTCCAAGTGGAATGGACGAAGACCCGAAGATGGTGGTGATTAGAAGCCAATGAATACAGACTGGTGTCCATGTGGGATGGACGAAGACCAAAAGATGGTGGTGATTAGAAGCCAGTAAGTACAGACTGGTGTCCGTGTGGGATGGACAAAGACGAGAAGATGGTGGTGTGAGAACTCAAGTAAAGGAGCCATTTCCGTGACTGTGAAAGCAGTTCGGAAATGGCGAACACGTTTGCTCCAATTTGGAAACTGCGAACGCGGTCACGTGGGTGTAACAACAGACAAACACACAGACAGACACACACACACGTCGAAATTAGAACCTCTCCGTGACATACGTCACTCGGAGAGGTAAAAACACCAAAAAATTCTGGAAAAGGAGGTAGCATATGATTTTCTTGGTTCAAAACCATTTTCACATGTATTGGTTATTTCCTTTTCCAAGAAAACCATTGAAAATGAGCAAAATACGAAATAAATTTCACTTAAATTTTTTATTTATACAATTACTCGAACAATTTCATTTTATTTTAACTGAAATGCATATAGATTCACCAAATTAGTATAATTTCGTTTTGATAACAAAATAAAATTATGACATATTCTCGACTGGGTTCGAACCCACAATCATCGGTTCTACAATACAACCGCCGTAACCACAGGGCCACCGGATCGCTGAAACCTAGCATGTTTGAAGCTATATTTATCTCTAGTTTTTTTGAAACGCTTGCGCATGCGCTTATCAACCTTTAAAGGTCCCGGCTACCCTCCAAGAGGAATCCATTGTATATTGCGGTGCCTACGGCACCGCTATCTAATTTTATTAATTATATCGATTAATTATCGTTTGCGCTCATTTTAACGGTGTGCAATGAATAGAGGAAGACGTAAGCTTTCTTTTGGTATATGATTTATTACATTTGGGTCAGCAGGGGCTATTCTTAAAAATGGCCTAACTTTCTGCTCTTTATAAAGCTTATAAACTTCTAAGCCTTGGCCATGCCGCCTAAAAGAAAACCATCATTAACTCCACTTATACAACCCAAAAATCAGTCAACTCAGTGCGATTTTTATCTGAAAGAAACTTCTTCTAAAGCTGTTCAGATTAACCCCCTTTTGCGGAATGCAGAATCCCAAACAAAACAACAAAGATTTAAAAATACCTGGACACAAACAACTGAAAACAGGAATGTAAGGGAAACGCAGATAGCAGGCTCTCAAACCGATTATGTTTACACCAGTAATAGAACAACACAGTGCGACTTTCACTTGAAAATAACACGTTCCATAGAGACGCAAACCAACCCTTTGAAAAGAAAATCTACACATTCAGGTGATCAAGTTACGAAACGATTGAAGTTATGCCAAGATGATTCAATTACTACTTCTGCATTAGACCTCATTTACGATTACATCTCAAAATTAGAACTCGGTAAGTATAATAATAGAATAAAAAAATGAATAATATGAGGAGTGTATATTAACGATTTTTTTCATTTAAGCCTGTATTGTTTTTCAATGTATGAAGAGTGTTGATGGTACATTGCGTCATTTGGAAGTCACCAGATCTGACAATTTAGTAATTCTTGGAAACTACTATGATACCCCTATCAGAATGTTTTTTACAATGGATGGACGCTTGACTATTCTAAAACCATTCAAAAAAGCAGAGCAGAAAGAAAGTATTTAGATCTACTGAGGAGCAAGGGTTAATAATTAGTTATAATGTAATTGATGAAGCATTAAAAGATCTAGTTGAAAATCTTGTATTTTGCCCAGGGATTCCTAAGGTTTGTGTAATTTTCTAAGCTGAATAATAGGTATGGAACTAATAAATTATTTGTTTTGTTTCTCTTCAATAGGAAGATTGTGAAAATATCAAAACCAAAAAACTTGAGGAAATTAAATATCCTTTTAGGAGACATCAGTCTGTTGATTGTCCAGTTTTTTATGCCGCACCAAAAAATTTACCAAAAGAACAGTTAAAAGCTCAAAGTTATCAGCATCAGTGTGGAAAATGTCGTTACCTTAATAGGTAAATTTCACCATTATTTTTTAGCAAATATTGGAAAGTTAATTTTTTTCTTGTAGATATATTTTGGGACAAAAGAAAAAAAGAACTGAAGTCACACCACGAACCCATCTTAAAAGGCAGAGTGTGCTTTCAAGGTGCAGAATTAGTGTTTTAACGCCGAGGTCCCGAAAAAAACGGTTCATAGAAAATCGGACTATACGATTCCGAGTTAATAAAAGAGTTAAGGAATTAGAACAAAAGTTGGAGGAAAGCAGTTTAGAGCTCAATATGGATCAACACAGAAAAATGCAGGAAGTAATTGCCAGTATCAATACTAATGGAAGTGCAGAACTTGAAAAGGTTTTCCAAGAAGCAAGTGAAAAAAACCATACACTAGGCATTGCCTTGAAAAAAAGCTGGAATCTGGATACTGAAAGGAATGGTTTCATTGATGATCAGATGAGATGTGAAAAAGGGAGTAAAGGAAACCGGTGGAGTCCGTTAACATACCGTATTGCTCTAAGCGTGTTTTCGCGGTCTCCGGCTGCTTATGAAGCATTAGCTTCCTTTGACATCTTTAAGTTGCCCAGTGTTTATTCTCTAAGGAACAAAATGAAAAAACTCCATCTAAGCAAGGTATTGACTTAATTTTTCTACAAGGAGAAGCAAAGAGATTCGATGAATTCGTTGAGAAGTATCCAGGAAAGAATAAACCCCCTAAAGAAGGAGTGCTAATTTTTGATGAGGTCAAAATTATTGGGAAGTTAATGTGGAACTCGAGCAACAACGAGTTCATTGGTTGTTGTATTGATCCGGCAGAATACCCTTCAATGGATGATTTATTTAAAGAAAATACCGTTTCTGAAACCTTAGAGGCAGAATATGTTTTACAATTCTTATGGAGATGCGTTTCCAGCAGCTTTGATATAATTGGTCCTTATTTTATGTTGCCAAAGGCTGCTTCGAATTCTTTCTTAATTAACACCATATACGATGTCATCTGGGCATTTCAATGTGTTGGTTTGGAAACATCTGCTCTGGTTTGTGATGGTGGCACTTCCAATATTGCAGCGTTAAGACACACAATAGGAATTGAGAAACCCTTCACTTACTCTGAAAATCAGAATGGAACCTTCAATTTTCGGTTCAAGCCTTGCTTTAAACACCCATTTCTCAAGGGAAGACGAATATTTTGGATTGTTTGCCCAACACACCAATTAAAAAACATGATTAATGCGTTAAACCACTCCAAGGATAACGATTCTAAAGAATTTACGATATTGGGAGATATAGTATTCGGTTGGTCACAAATCGTTGATTTGTATGAAAGGGAAGTTGACAGACGTGATAACAATGAGTTGGTACAAGTGAAAGGTTTAATTTTGGCGTTCATCGAAAGAGATCCTTGGGTAAAATTGAATGTTACTCCAGCCAAAATTATGCAAACTCAGAAGGTTTTGGGTGAATTATTTAATTACGCAAATCCCATGGCAGGAGATCCACCTGAGGATAAAGATAAAGTTATGGCATGCCACGATTACTTATTTGCGTGCCATAAAATATTTGAGAAGGGGTTATTATCGCACGAGAAAGTAGAGTCATTAACGTCTGCACCTGTAAAATCGATGCTGCAAGGACTGGAATTTTTTGAGTCTTGGGCAACGGAACGAATTTTGTGTGAAGAAGATCTAAAAGAAAAAACTGGCCAGAAATTTCTAGCATGGCAAACATGGGAGCTCTTAAGAATTTCTATATTTGGTTTCTGTGACTTTGCTGAAGATTTCACCTCACGTAACCCTACCAAGTATATTTACCCAGTACGCATAAATGGTTCTGCAGTGGAAACAATTTTCAGCCAACAAAAATATGTAACAGCAGGTAAACTCACAAGTTTAAACTACCGTACTTCTAGACGGGCATTACTAATTAAAGGATGCACGAAAACAACACAAAACGCAGAAGCTGAATATCGTAAAGTTGGAGTTGATCTTTCAAGCAAATAATTTTATTCAACCAAAATGTAAATTTTGCAATTTCATTAAGCCAAAATAAAATTTCAATGTTTATTTTAACATTTTATAATATCACAAAGCTTTGTTTTTATAAAAAAATCATATCGAGGATATCAATGAATCCTAAATTTATTTCAAAATTAATATTTTTTGTAATTTTTTTATTGATGAATCAATTAAAAATCATTTCATGAAGTCTTATCCTGCAATATCTCATTGGTAAATGAATTCATCCATCAGTAACTTTCGTCGCAGGACCCTTCCGCTTCTAGACTGTTTTGGACTTGAGAATGTAGTAGAAGTCGCCTCTTTTTTAATTTTGTGAGATTTCTTTGGCAATACTGATTTTGGAGGCTCATTAGGAACAGATATACTTTCTATCACAAGATCATTAGGAACACGTTTGCGAATTTTCTTTACCACTGCTGACTTTGAGGCTTTACACTGCTTAAGCAATACTGATTTTTGTGTTGTGCGATTGCCCTTTTCCCCTGTCTTTGGCTTTTTAACTGTATTTCTGTATAAGTAGCACCTGAGATTCTGACCACCAATTCCTCTTTTTCCTTTTCTGTCATTTCGTGACTGTATCTTTGCACGTACTAAATCACCAAGCTTAGCGTGACCCATCTTTCTCTGATATACCTTCCTGAATTGTTCGAGTTCGTCAAACCAAAAATCCCTATTCACTATTTCCGTTATTTTGGATAAAGCGTCGTGGAACATTTCTTTGAAACCTTCATTGTTCATTAATGTGGCCATAGTCTCTTCTAAAGAAAAAAATGTGACGATTGATTAGAATAATGATTTAAAAATTAATTGCTAAAATTCTTACTTAGTACTTCTCCTGGTTTAATCTTATCCCATTTTATCCATTCATCTACAACTAGATCATGAACTTTCTCAATGTATGGATTAAGGGACACATGGGGTATTAATAATCCGCCTTGGTTGATTTGTATTAAAGCTGGAGGTATGTCTTCTGACGATTGATCCATGTTGCGTAGTGACAGGCTGATTTGGTATAATTTGTGTGCAATGTCTCTTTGCTTTTGAGTCAGGGGCTTCTTCCCTTGCCTAATTTTTGAATAGACTTGCATCCTTTTTTTGTTCACGCGCCACATCTCCCCAAGGCAGCCACCACCTAGTCTTTGCAACGAATAAATCCGGTCAGAATTCCTGTTGCGTACGATTTTCTTCTTCTTAGGGGAAACGATAACTTGAGTAGAGCTGGCTTTACTTTGACTAGCAGTTGAGCTGGCTTTACTTTGACTAGCAGTTGAGCTGGCTTTACTTTGACTAGCAGTTGAGCTGGCTTTACTTTGACTAGCAGTTGAGCTGGATCTCAGTTGGTTAGCATGCTTTTCCAGTATTTTTTTTGCAATCCAATAAATTATTAAAGAAAATTCAATTTCATCACAGTTTAGCTTCATTAAGAAATTATCGGGCTGGTTCATTGAATATGAAGGCAGCCATGAATTCCAAGCGCAAAGAAAACTGGAATTCGGTGTGCGGCCCATCTCGAAATTATCTTTGAGTTCAAAGAACTTATCAACTAAGATTATAATTATCTCGTCCAATTTCCCACTGCCTTCTAAGTCTTCTAATATTTTCTTTTTTGAATGGCAAACTTTGATAAAGTCATCTTCAAAATTGAGAATGTCTTTGATTTTAAAGTCCTTCAGTAAATCAAGTTTAATCTTTAACCTAATTCAATAGTTCAAACTTATTACATTTAATTTAAAATTAGTTTTAAAGAAACTAGGTTTACTTACAAAGTTTCGGGAGCCATGACTCCAAAATAATACAGCAGACGAACTTAGTGAACCAATCAAGAGCGATTCATGTGGTTAAATTTAACCAATAATGGTTTAATAATTCATATTTTTAATTTATTGTTGACTTAAAATCTTTCTATCGGAAAAATTACTTCAAATTTCATTTCTTAGTTGTTACCATCACTCTACGCTTGGTAACAGTTGTGTTATATGTAAAAACCGGGGGAACTATGTTTTGTAGCGCGTAGCCACTATTTTCCTTCTATGTTTGGTGAAGCGGCGCAAACGTCACTCGATTTTAAGGGCCGCTTTGCAGAGATATCTGCCCACGCAGACAAAGGGGTAAGCACTGAAAATAACACGTTTCGCACCCCCGCGCCAGTTAAGTACTTTTTGTATGAAGTCTTATCAGACTTTTGGTTTCATATATATATTCTATCTCATTGCTCTGGAGTAGTTTAAAGAGAGCGAAGGCGAGACGACGACGAAGGCGGAGCTAATCTTCCGTTTTATGTCTTTTATGTCTCCGTAATATTTTTTCTCCATCATAGACGGCGACAAAATAAAAAATATGGATAATTTATAAAAACAAAGAGAATTTATAATAGGGAGTGGAAGCTCTTGCCCTTGACAGTGCTAAATACAATGTAGCTCAAACAAGTAGGCTGCGACGCTAAAACTGGCCAGGTAAATTTCCGGTCACATGACTCTCCTTTAATTTTAAAGTTTGCCCTCAATCACTGTTGGTTGTACAATTACCCAATAAGGGTTCGCGATTTCGAGTGCGAGTGGCGCCATTTTGAGTTATTTTAAGCCAGACGTTTCCCTTTCCCTAAAAAGGTAGTGTCTACCACCCCTAGACCCTCCCGCAACATTCTAGTCCCACCCTAGAGGGAGGGGCCACAAAAAATAGTACCGGAAATAGACCTGGCCAGTTTTATTGATCACGTGATTTTTGAGCTACATATTATTCCTCAGTTTCCACTCCCTATGATAAATTCTCTCTGGTAGCAAATGCATCTTGTCGCCTGTCTCTACTAAGGTTTCCCGCCCATAGATTGGCTCAGTCCATTTAACAGCAATGCAGAACCACAACTCTTTTAGAGAATTTTTAATACAAAAATAGGATTCCCTTGGCAAAATTATAGGACTCATAAATGATTAGATTTTGAGTGTGCATAATTTTATTTTATTGAGAACTTAAGATTCTTTGAATTAGCGTTACATCGTACCTATGTAGGCCTATAATCAAATACCGAAGGGCTCATACCAACACACATTATCTAGATAATTAAACAGAGAAGGGAAAAAAATAATTTCGGCGCGTTTCGAATATTAAAATCGTTTTTTTTTTTTTGGGTAAGCCTGGTTTTTATATTATTTCAAAAAAAATATTTTTTTTTATTTTAACGGAACTTGTCTTATTTTACAGTGAAATATAACCGAACTCTTTAAATTAGATTTTGTAAATTGCATTTTAAATGAGACCAGCCCATTAAGGTTTTATAATTACATTTCTGCAAAGTAATCTATTTTTCAACTCCGTTTTAATCTTGGAACATATTCGGACTTTGGAAGAATTTTATAAATTTCCAATTGAAATGCCATGAATTATAAGTGGATACAACTCAAATTGGACTCAGTGCCGTGTGAGCCTTCATTTGAAATAACAGATATTTGCCTAGTATACAAAAATTAATGAAAGTTACAAAATAAGATATTTTTCTATCTCTAATTTCGCAGTTGTTACTATCTACATGGTATTGCACATCTTTAATAAGTGTAATCTAGGAAATTGTGCCTTATCTCCATCTTATTGAGACTGTAACAAAATTTTCTCTTGTGAAATGATCTTTTAATCTTTCAAATAACGACTCGCCTTTTTTATCAGTTTATCTTGGCTTTTTAATTTAGCCTAACTATAACGCTTATATTATATTGTATACTATAATTAGTTTACAATCTTTACAACAGGTGTTGTAAAATACATCACCATGATCCCATCACTTGAAAAGGATGATAGTAAAGAAGTATAAATAGGAGGGGATCGACTAATCTGCTGAATGTCTGAACGTCTGAACTGCTGAAAATAGTAGAATTCCTACTATAAAATTCTCCCATCCTACCAAACCGTAAACTGTCTGAACTTTTTGACTATTTTGCTGAAATGCTGAATTCTGAACCGTGAAATTTGAAATTAATGTAAGATACCCTCTGAACTTTTTTGACTATTTTGCTGAAATGCCGAATTCTGAACCGAAAATAATGTAAGATAGAGACCGTCTGAACTTTTTTGACTATTTTGCTGAAATGCTGAATTCTGAACCGTGAACTTTGAAATTAATGTACGATAGAAACCGTCTGAACTTTTTTGACTATTTTGCTGAAATGCTGAATTCTGAACCGTGAACTTTGAAATTAATGTAAGATAGAAACCGTCTGAACTTTTTTGACTATTTTGCTGAAATGCCGAATTCTGAACCGAAATTAATGTAAGATAGACACCGTCTGAACTTTTTTGACTATTTTGCTGAAATGCTGAATTCTGAACCGTCAATTTTGAAAATGGAGTAAAATGGAGACCGTCTGAACTTTTTTGACTATTTTGCTGAAATGCTGAATTCTGAACCGTGAACTTTGAAATTAAAGTAAGATAGAGACCGTCTGAACTTTTTGACTATTTTGCTGAAATGCCGAATTCTGAACCGTGAATTTTGAAATTAATGTAAGATAGAGACCGTCTGAACTTTTTTGACTTTTTTGCTGAAATGCCGAATTCTGAACCGTGAATTTAAAATTAATGTAAGTTAGAGACCGTCTGAACTTTTTTGACTATTTTCCCGAAATGCCGAATTCTGAACCGTGAATTTTGAAACTAATGTAAGACAGAGACCTCTGAACTTTTTTGACTATTTTGCTGAAATGCCGAATTCTGAACCGTGAATTTTGAAACTAATGTAAGATAGAGACCGTCTGAACTTTTTTGACTATTTTGCTGAAATGCTGAATTCTGAACCGTGAATTTTGAAAATGAAAATGGAGACCGTCTGAACTTTTTTGACTATTTTGCTGAAATGCTGAATTCTGAACCGTGAATTTTGAAATTAATGTAAGATAGAGACCGTCAGAACTTTTTTGACTATTTTGCTGAAATGCCGAATTCTGAACCGTGAATTTAAAATTAATGTAAGATAGAGACCGTCTGAACTTTTTTGACTATTTTCCCGAAATGCCGAATTCTGAACCGTGAATTTTGAAACTAATGTAAGAAAGAGACCTCTGAACTTTTTTGACTATTTTGCTGAAATGCCGAATTCTGAACCGTGACTTTTGAAACTAATGTAAGATAGAGACCGTCTGAACTTTTTTGACTATTTTGCTGAAATGCTGAATTCTGAACCGTGAATTTTGAAAATGAAAATGGAGACCGTCTGAACTTTTTTGACTATTTTGCTGAAATGCTGAATTCTGAACCGTGAATTTTGAAATTAATGTAAGATAGAGACCGTCTGAACTTTTTTGACTATTTTGCTGAAATGCCGAATTCTGAACCGAAAATAATGTAAGATAGAGACCGTCTGAACTTTTTTGACAATTTTGCTGAAATGCCGAATTCTGAACCGTGAATTTTGAAATTAATGTAAGATAGAGACCGTCAGAACGTTTTTGACTATTTTGCTGAAATGCCGAATTCTGAACCGTGAATTTAAAATTAATGTAAGATAGAGACCGTGTTGAAAAAAAATGATGTTGGCCTTTAATATTTTTTATGATTAATTATGTAACATATAGATCTTGATGTTATTATTTTTTATTACTATTAGTTTTTTAATACATGTATATAAACTAAAATTTGTTCACTCTCGGTTCTCAGTAATGTTTTGGCGATGTAATAATAAACGTTATTTTTGTTACTTATAATTTGCGTCCAGTTTATAAAACTTCAACAGGTTATGGGCCCAGCACGCTTCCACTGCGCAACCGCCAACGACTAACCTTCAAGGTCGGAACATTGCATATCCTGAGTAACAACGTTTCATTACTATGGATGGCATTTTTCGTCACGAGATTGAGAAGCTGGATGGTCCAGAGCATTGGCGTAGTTGGAAACGTCAAGTCACGGACACACTAACAATACGGGATGTATTTGGAGTCGTCAGAGGGACCTGGAAGGCACCGGTATTGGTAGAAGCGTCCGAGGGATCGGAGACAGCCACGTTTCACGCAGACTCAAAGAAGTACGAGATAGCGTTTAGTACCGCCAGGACTATTATCTGGTCAAGCCTGACAAGAAAGATCCAGAATATGATCATTAATTGTGATACGCCACAAGAAATGTGGGACAAATTGCACGAGGTCTTCGAACAGAAGTCATCCACCCGTCTTAGAAGGTTACTTGCTCAATTAATGAGGGAAACGAAGTCCGTCGACGTGGATATGGCCACTCATCTTGCTCATACGCGATCTCTGTGGGCAGATATTTTGAACACGGCCAAGAAAGAAAAAGATGTGTCGTTCGACGATTGTATTCTAGTCGCCTGCATCTTCGAATCGCTGCCGCAGGACGAGTATCGTGAGTTCAGCATGTTATGGGATACACTGCCGGAAGAGAAGCAGACTGTAATGGAATTGGAACGACTCCTACTTGGTCGAGCTACTCGGGATGGAAATGTCTTCGAGGAAACATCTGGTCTACTAGCCCGCCGAGATGACAAAAGTCGGCAACAAGATACGAACTCTCAAGCTGAAAATGAACCGAAGAAACACCGCCGAATTAAATGCTTTAACTGCAACAAAATTGGACATGTTTCAAGGAACTGTCAAGAGCCCAAGAAGAAACCGTCCAAGGGGTATCGTACGGACAACAAAAACGGCGGAGGTCTTTTCGCAGCAAATGGGCTGGTTGTTCAGAATTCAGGAGATACGGCATGGTATTTCGACTCCGGAGCTACGCAGCATATCACGAATGATGCTTCAAACTTCCTTCGATTCCATAAGTTCGATACTCCGAAATACGTCCAGGTCGGAAACAAAGAGCAGATGCCAGCCGATGGTGAAGGAGATCTAGTATTTCAATATCATGTTGGGAGGCAGTTGCGTCGAGAAGTCGTTCACATTGTTTGGCACGTTGCAGGATTCGCCTGCAATGTATTTTCATTAAAGAGTACCATGAAACGTAATAAAAACCTGGAATTCATTGCCACGGCGACGACATGTGGTCTTTACGAGAAGGTCAAGGACAAGAAACTCATTCGGTTGCCCGGGAAGGTGGAGGTTTTGTTCCGGCTAGACATCAAGGTCGAACGACCTGCGCAAGCGGCAAACGTTGTAACTGGACAAACTGACCATAAGAAAGCAGATCTCCAGATTTGGCACGAACGCTTGGGACACCAGAACAAACGACACGTTGAAACGACGTTGAAGAGACTCGGCTACGAAGTCATTCATAAAAACGAAGACAAACTCTGTGAAGGATGCGTATACGGGAAAATGTCAAGACTTAGTTTTGGCATGCGTCTCGACAAAGCCACTGCACCGGGTGAACGAGTTCATTCTGATCTCTGGGGGCCATCTCCAACCCCCTCGATGAAGGGAAAGAACTACTACCTCCTTTTCAAAGATGAATACACTGGACTACGGGTTGTCTACTTCCTGGCAAAGAAAACGGAAGTTATTGGCTACTTTGAAGAATTTCTTGGAATGTGCAAGAACTATAACCATGCCGTAAGAGAGTTGATCACAGATAATGGAACTGAATATGTAAACGAAGATTTCCGGCGTATAACGAAAACAGCTGGTCTACATCATCGGACGACAATGCCATACACACCTGAACAAAACGGCACGGCTGAAAGAGAGAACCGAACAATAATGGAGTCAGTTCGAGCGATGCTACATTCTAAAAAGAATCTACCACCAAAACTATGGGCTGAAGCTGTGAACACCGCAACATATGTACTGAATCGCTCAGCACCAACGCGTATACCCGGAAAGACACCGTTAGAACTATGGACAGGAAAGCCAAATCCATCAATGAAACATCTTCGCGTATTCGGAACGGAGTGCTTTGTTCATATCCCAAAGCGAAAGAGGAAAAAATTGTCCAGGAAATCCTACAAAGGGGTTCTGGTTGGATATGAGGACAATGCCGATGGCTATCGGGTCTATATTCCGGAACTGAATGACGTTGTCAGGTCAAGAGATGTAAAATTCGGTCCCGAGATATGCGTCATGGAGTCGCGGGACAATTTGCCGGACGAAGTCTTCAGGCCAGGTATAAGTGGCGATCCAGTTGAGGATATGGACAATGTCGCTGATAAAGACGAACAGGACTCTACTTCATCGCAGCCAATTGTACAATCAGATGACGACGAGAAAGAAGCCACGTCAAATCAAGATACATCCTGTAAGGAGCTAAAACCCTTGGGTCCGACTCTACGAGATCGCGCGAAGCTGAAACCCAGATCATGTTTTTCCTGTCCACCACAAAAGGTATTATTAGTCTGTGATGATATACCCCAATCGGCCAAAGAAGCACGGGCATCGAAGGATTCAACGGAATGGGAGGCCGCTATGTCTGACGAACTACTATCCATGGAAAAACATAACGTATACGAGATGGTTCATCCACCGTTACATCGAAAGATCGTTGGAAGTAGATGGGTTTTTCGCACGACGATGGTACTATCCTGCAACATAAAGCGAGACTAGTAGCAAAGGGGTATACACAGAAGGAGGGTCTGGACTACGACGAGACATACGCTCCAGTTGCCCGTTTTGAAACCATACGAATCTTTCTAAGTATCGTGGCCCAAAAACGTCTACGACTGAAGCAATTTGACGTGAAGACAGCGTTTCTGTATGGTGACCTTACGGAAGAAATATACATGCGACAGCCTGAAGGTTTCGAAGATACCAGTGGTCGAGTATGGAAATTAAAGAAAAGTCTTTACGGACTGAAGCAATCTCCACGTTGCTGGAACGAGAAAATTGATCGCATCCTACAACGTCTCGGATTCAGACAAGTCGACGGAGATCGATGTCTCTACGTTTTATCAACTGAAAGCTTGTTCTTAATTTTGGTGCTGTATGTCGATGATGGGTTATTGGCTGGCAACACGGATGACGCTGTTTCAAACTTTCTTCATCTCTTTGCCAAAGAATTCGAGATTACCACAAGTAGTCCCTCAACTTATCTTGGTTTGAAAATCGATTTCGCAAAAGACGGCTCAATCTTCCTACATCAGACTACGTACATCGAGAAAGTATTGGAGAGGTTTGACATGGCTCTTTGCAAACCTAAGAGCACGCCCGCTTGTAAACAAGACACGAGTGAAGAAGGCAAGAGACTGTTTGAATCTACGACCGTCTATGCTTCGTCTATCGGAAGTCTTCGATATGCTGCTCTGGATACACGACCCGATATAGAATTTGCAGTAAACCGAGCATCACAAGCCATGTCGAGACCTACAGTTGCCGATTGGGGTGCTGTCAAACGGATTTTCCATTACCTTAGAGGGACAAGTACACAAGGATTGTTTTTCAAGATAGATGGCACTTCAAAGATAACTCCGTATAGCGATGCAGACTATGGAGGATGTGAAAGTTCGAGGCGCTCAACCTCGGGGATACTTTCTTTCATGGGTTCTACGCCAGTCATTTGGGCTAGTAGGAAGCAGCTTTCCGTATCTCTCTCAACAACTGAATCTGAATTGGTTGCAGCAACAGAGGCGGCAAAAGATGTTGTTTGGATGCAGGCTATTACAACTTCCATTGGACTCGGCAACGACGAAGTTCCAGTACTAAATATAGACAACGCTGGCACTATTAAATTGATTCATAATCCGGAATTTCACCGTCGCACCAAACACATCAATATCCGACAGTTTTATGTAAGAGAGCTGGTGCAACAAGGCAAATTACTTGTTAAGTACGTTCCAAGTGAAGATCAATTGGCGGATATCCTTACCAAACCTTTAGTCAAGGAAGTGTTCATACGAATCAAAACCAGATTGGGCTTACGTACCTTAGAGGAAGTCAACATCAAG
Source organism: Phalangium opilio (assembly GCF_054372755.1). Taxonomy (NCBI): domain Eukaryota; kingdom Metazoa; phylum Arthropoda; class Arachnida; order Opiliones; family Phalangiidae; genus Phalangium; species Phalangium opilio. Next base: position 6,477,093 of record NW_028324166.1, read on the forward strand.
GGGGAGTGTTGAAAAAAATGATGTTGGCCTTTAATATTTTTTATGATTAATTATGTAACATATAGATCTTGATGTTATTATTTTTTATTACTATTAGTTTTTTAATACATGTATATAAACTAAAATTTGTTCACTCTCGGTTCTCAGTAATGTTTTGGCGATGTAATAAAAAACGTTATTTTTGTTACTTATAATTTGCGTCCAGTTTATAAAACTTCAACAGACCGTCTGAACTTTTTTGACTATTTGCCGAAATGCCGAATTCTGAACCGTGAATTTTGAAACTAATGTAAGACAGAGACCTCTGAACTTTTTTGACTATTTTGCTGAAATGCCGAATTCTGAACCGTGAATTTTGAAACTAATGTAAGATAGAGACCTTCTGAACTTTTTTGACTATTTTGCTGAAATGCTGAATTCTGAACCGTGAATTTTGAAAATGAAAATGGAGACCGTCTGAACTTTTTTGACTATTTTGCTGAAATGCCGAATTCTGAACCGAAATTAATGTAAGATAGAGACCGTCTGAACTTTTTTGACTATTTTGCTGAAATGCCGAATTCTGAACCGTGAATTTTGAAAATGAAGTAAAATGGAGACCGTCTGAACTTTTTTGACTATTTTGCTGAAATGCCGAATTCTGAACCAAAATTAATGTAAGATAGAGACCGTCTGAACTATTTTGACTATTTTGCTGAAATGCCGAATTCTGAACCGTGAACTTTGAAATTAATGTAAGATAGAGACCGTCTGAACGTTTTTGACTATTTTGCTGAAATGCCGAATTCTGAACCGAAATTAATGTAAGATAGAGACCGTCTGAACTTTTTTGACTATTTTGCTGAAATGCCGAATTCTGAACCAAAATTAATGTAAGATAGAGACCGTCTGAACTTTTTTGACTATTTTGCTGAAATGCCGAATTCTGAACCGTGAACTTTGAAATTAATGTAAGATAGAGACCGTCTGAACTTTTTTGACTTTTTTGCTGAAATGCCGAATTCTGAACCGTGAACTTTGAAATTAATGTAAGATAGAGACCGTCTGAACTTTTTTGACTATTTTGCTGAAATGCCGAATTCTGAACCAAAATTAATGTAAGATAGAGACCGTCTGAACTTTTTTGACTATTTTGCTGAAATGCCGAATTCTGAACCGTGAACTTTGAAATTAATGTAAGATAGAGACCGTCTGAACTTTTTTGACTATTTTGCTGAAATGCCGAATTCTGAACCGAAATTAATGTAAGATAGAGACCGTCTGAACTTTTTTGACTATTTTGCTGAAATGCCGAATTCTGAACCAAAATTAATGTAAGATAGAGACCGTCTGAACTTTTTTGACTATTTTGCTGAAATGCCGAATTCTGAACCGTGAACTTTGAAATTAATGTAAGATAGAGACCGTCTGAACTTTTTTGACTATTTTGCTGAAATGCCGAATTCTGAACCGAAATTAATGTAAGATCAGACGGTCTCTATCTTACATTAATTTCGGTTCAGAATTCGGCATTTCAGCAAAATAGTCAAAAAAGTTCAGACGGTCACTATCTTACATTAATTTCAAAGTTCACGGTTCAGAATTCGGCATTTCAGCAAAATAGTCAAAAAGGTTCAGACGATCTCTTACCTTAATTTCAATGTTCAGTGTTCAGAATTGTAACATGTCTATAAATGTAGTCAAATTGCAGTTTTAAACTAGCATCTGGTATTTTTACTTTTCCATAAGTTTTGCAGACCTGTAACATGTCTATAAATATGGTCAAATTACAGTTTTAAATTGGCAGCTGGATGTCTACTTTTCCATCACTTTTGCAGACCTGTTACCTGTCTATAAATATGGTCAAATTACAGTTTTAAATTGGCAGCTGGATTTCTACTTTTCCATCACATTTGTAGGCCTGTAACATGTCTATAAATATGGTCAAATTACAGTTTTAAATTGGCAGCTGGAATTCTACTTTTGCATCACTTTTTCAGACTTGTAACATGTCTATAAATGTAGTCAAATTGCAGTTTTAAACTAGCATCTGGTATTTTTACTTTTCCATAAGTTTTGCAGACCTGTAACATGTCTATAAATATGGTCAAATTACAGTTTTAAATTGGCAGCTGGATGTCTACTTTTCCATCACTTTTGCAGACCTGTTACCTGTCTATAAATATGGTCAAATTACAGTTTTAAACTGGCAGCTGGATTTCTACTTTTCCATCACTTTTGCAGACCTGTTACCTGTCTATAAATATGGTCAAATTACAGTTTTAAATTGGCAGCTGGATTTCTACTTTTCCATCACTTTTGCAGACCTGTTACCTGTCTATAAATATGGTCAAATTACAGATTTAAATTGGCAGCTGGATTTTTACATTTCCATCACATTTGCAGGCCTGTAACATGTCTATAAATGTGGTCAAGTTGCAGTTTTAAACTAGCAGCTGGTATTTCTACTTTTTCATCACTTTTGCAGACCTGTAACATGTCTATAACTGTGGTCAAATTACAGTTTTAAACTAGCAGCTGTTATTTCTACTTTTGCATCGCGTTTGCAGAATCGCGCTGCATATTTCTGCCAGTACAGACAATTAACAGTTAATAAACAGAAAATGTAGAAACGGCAGACAATTTGCAGTTCTGGAATTGCTGTGAAATTTTCGCGTTTTTCGAGCTGCAGAAAATGTAGCCTTAATGTATACATATTACACCGTGGTAGCGATAAAAAAGCGCGTATGCAGATGAATTACAGCTTAAAATTTTTGTACGGGGTTCCCTTATGAGCGGATTCCATAACCGCGGTTTGCTGAGTAACGATTTCCCGTAAACCTAGTTTACGTGTTAGCGATTCTGGTAAATTAGGCGTGCTGTTACAGCAGTTCCTTAAAGTACAGTACAAAACGACAGTCGTTTATGATGGAGGAGGTTAGGTTATTTGAACTTCCATATTATTAGGTCAGCTATGGTAAGTTAAGTTACGTTAAATTTGATTATTTGTACTTCAATAGTATTGGGTTAGGATAGTGTAGGGTAGGATGATCTGTATGTACTGTACTTAGTACGCATGGTACACTCTAGGGTTAAGAACTGTTCAAAACTCAGGAAAGGTTAGGTTTGGTTATTTGTACCCCAGTAATAGGCGAGGTAAAGTTAGGTTTGGCTGTTTTAACCTCAATATTATAAGGTCAAGGTCAAGTTCGGTTAGGCCTATTAGAATCATAATAGTGTTAGGCCTAGGTTTGATAAAGTTAAGTTTGGTGTTTTGAACTTCAGGAGTGTTAGGTATGGTAAGGTTAGGTTTGGTGTTTTGAACTTCAAGGTCAGGTTTGGATAGGTTTGGTTTGGTTATTTGAACCTCAATAGTATAAGAATATGAGCAGTTAGATGAGGTAGGGTTAGGGTATTTAACAGGGACCCTATTCTTTGAAAATATAAATCATTTGGACGAAGATCCAAATCTAAACATATGGATCGGTTCCATTTCAACAGGGCGCTTAAAACCGTATTCTCTAACCCAAATCCAAATCGACATTTTGATCTCCCGCCAGACATTTACGTAAACCAAATTTACGTCTCTTCCTCTTTCATTAGGTAATTTTACTTTTTTGTATATTGGTCAATACTGTTGCGGAGGTTTAATACACGAGTAATATGTTTCTAAGCCTTGGAATTTTTCATGTTGTAATAATTTTGTAAATTTAAAAAAATTGTTTTTGCTTTTTACTTAAAATAATTTGGGGAAATGATGCACACAATTTACATTAAAATTTTAAAAACAATATGATTTTTATGTATGTAAAATTCAGCATAAATTTCACTAATTCAATAAATAAATAATCTACGATAAATTAATAAGCGCATATATTTAAATTTAGAATTTAACTCAATTCACATAGTTTTTGAACCGTTTTATTTATAATATTTAAATATTAGTCAGGACCGATTGGCCAATATCGCTAATTAGCCAATGTGAATAAAATTATTTTTAACTCGATGAAAAATATCAAAGTCAACCAATTATCTACTGAAAAATATATCAACTTGTTTTTTAAATTATATTTCTCTCATAATGTTTCGAAAGAATGTAAATTTCATTATTTTCTGACACAAAATTCGGATGCTTTTCAAGTAATCCTGGATGCTATAGACCAATTCGAATATTACATGCAGAGAAACAAACTTCCAGGGACAAGGCGCCATTCTGAATAATTTCCCTCACGCCACGAAACACCAATAGAGGGCAGCCCAAGCTCACTGCATGTGAGAGGCTAGCAAACCCGGTCATGCCTCTAGCGATGTCTCCTGGCGTAAGGGAACTTATTCAGAATGGCGGCTTGCCCCTGGAAGTTTGTTTCTCTGCATGTAATATTCGAATTGGTCTATTTCAAATTTTTTTCCCCTTAAAGAAAAATGGCGGCGACGAACGGGGTTAAAAAGAGAAAAGAGCCATCCAAATGTCGATTTGGACGAGATGGTCTAGGCCCGTGCCTATCGCGAAGCGAGAATATTTCTTTAACTAATTTAGTTTGCCGTGTTTTCTCGCTTAAGTTCAGCCTCGTAACCTCGTCAACGTAAGCTTCTATTATAAATCCATACTGCTACAATGTTAGGGCAAAGCATAGACGTAGAGCGGTAAAGCCGAGGTCGCGGATTGTAAGAAAATGTTTTAGAAAATATCCGAAGACCTTTATTAAACAATCGTGTCAAAGAAGTAAGATTCGATAAAAAGTAAATAGCCCCTAAAACAATTACGTTAATTTAAGGGTGAAACCTTTCTCTCTTTCATAAATTTTTTATAATTGGTCCCTAATTTATCAACGGCAATTTATGGAAAACCCCCTTCGCAACTGTAGTAAAAGCACCATCTAGTACACATATTGGGTGAAAAATATTTCCTCTATGAAACTGGATATTTCCCCACATAAAAATCGACACGCACGGGCCTAGATCATCTCGGAGGCTCCGATCTCGCTGCCAAAATGTTTGGAAAGGGTTTGAACCTAATGAATAGGGTTATAGAATACCGATTAGGGATGCATCGACCCCAAATCTAAATCATTTAAATTAGGAACGATCCAAATATAGTTAGAGAATAGGGTCCCAGGTTAAGAATTTTTCAAAAATTATGATTAACACTGCTATTTCTTACCACCGCAGTTTTGAACAATGCCGCGTGTTTTTTTTTTGGAGTTTGTTTTAGGGAGTCGTGGTTGTTATTTCGGGAACCTCTGAAAGTAACTAAAGTGGAGTGTTGGTAATTGGTATTTCTCTAGACCCGGGAAATAATATATTTGGTCCAACTTATACTGCCTTAAATGTTTTCAAACTCTCAGAATACTTTTCAAAGTTTTCATCAGTGCTTACTAATCAATAGTTCACGTAATCATGTTAATAGTTTTGATTTCTCTTTCACCGTTTCCTTCGCAAATGTAGCAAGTCTTTCATATACTTCTCGAGGGTTTTTGGTACGAAGTTTTCATTTATAATGGATTCTAGACCTGTAATGAAAGTCGTATTGCCAATGGTAAGTATTCTACAGTCTTTTCAAGCTAGCGCTCTGGAATAAAGTGCGTTATAAAAGTTTTGCATTTCTCTTTCATATTTTACCCGTTCCACAGTTGTCCTTTGCATACTTATACCGGAAACCGGAAATGTCAAAATTATCAACTTTGAAAATATTGGATTCTCGAGGATATAAATGCGATTTTCAGATTCCTTGGGGTCGATTCATATTTGAAAAGTTTTCACCAAATTCAATTCGGATGAATAGGTCACGAGTAATCAGCCTTTATTCAAAATCTGGCAACTTCGATTTAAATGGCGATAATTCATAATCGAGTATCGAATCTTTGTCGTAATTATATAAAAAAGACTTGGTTTGCCCAAGCCTTAAAAACAAAAGGATAAGAGTTTTTCCAGTTGTCTGAAGCGCGGATATTTTTTCTATTGAATTTTAAAGACAATCCGTATTTTACTACTCTTTAGAATTTAATTCAATCACCTGATTTTACTGCTAATGGACTAGTTTCCTAAAAATTAATTGAAATAAAAAAATTACTTATCTCAGATTTTTCAACAACAATTCCATTTTCCTGAAACATTTTATCATGAATTTTCTTTTCTTTTCAATGGAGAACGTACTTTAATTTTCAAATAATATTCTCATTAATTATGTATTATATGCGGTCTTTTCGAATACAAAAGGGGGCTGTTATCACCTTTCTTATATTTGATAAAGAGGTTCGTTTCTTCTTTAAGCACAGTCACAATTATTGAACTGTGTATATCAGTACTTGTGGGGAAGATTTTAGAAGTGTTGGTTGAGTTTACACGATATCCCTCAAAATAATAAATGCATGATTAAATGTTTCAGGAAAATGGAATTGTTGTTGAAAAATCTGAGATAAGTAATTATTTTATTTCAATTAATTTTTAGGAAACTAGTCCATTAGCAGTAAAATCAGGTGATTGAATTAAATTCTAAAGAGTAGTAAAATACGGATTGTCTTTAAAATTCAATAGAAAAAATATCCGCGCTTCAGACAACTGGAAAAACTCTTATCCTTTTGTTTTTAAGGCTTGGGCAAACCAAGTCTTTTTTATATAATATCTGTTCCTTCAGCCTTAATTTGTATTAATCTATTATAAAAATAATAATATGCTTGTCAAACGTCATTAATTCGATGTTCCAGTTGGCTCACTCCAAGTGCCTCTCATTATTTTATGGGAAAGATTAAAATTTTAAATCATTTGGCAGGGAAGTGGTAAATTAATTCACAATTGGTAGAAGGGTGGTAAATTAATTCACCATAGATAGGCGGGTGGTAACTTATTTCACACAAAAAGGCGGTTGGTGGCTCAATTAAGTTTAGTTGACCTTTTTGTATAGGTTTAAAAAAACGTTATTTCTAAACCACGCGCCTATTTCATTGAAAGTTTGTTATTTAAGGATTTTCCCTTTTATATACTAAGATTCTTCATCAAAAATAGACAACGCGGTTTCCAAGACTCGAACCTGCAATGTTTTGCCTCGAATGCAAACGCGTTATCCATTACGCCACAAGCCCGTATTTCGTGACAAAAAAATTATCCAAACATTGTATTTATAGGATTATATCATTTATGTCGAATAAAAGATCTGTTAAAATAAACACCGAGCTTGCCAGGACTCGAACCTGCAATGTTTTGCCTCGAATGCAAACGCGTTATCCATTATGCCACAAGCCCGTATTTCGCAACAAAAAAATTATCCAAACATTGTATTTATAGGATTATTTCATTTATGTTGAATAAAAGATCTGTAAAAATAAACCTCCGAGCTCGCCAGGACTTGAACCTGCAATCTTCTGCTCCATAGGCAGACGCGTTATCCTATGCGCCACAAACCCGACGAAGGCTGAATAAAATGATACGCAAACAGTGTAATATATGTAACGGTTTTACCATGATTTATAAATTAATTAAAATAAAATACTTAGAATTAATTGTTCTTAATCAAACTTCAGAAGTTCAACATTCAATAGTTGCTTGATAATTCAAAAGTGTTCCGAACCTTAACTTCGAAGTAGTTTCTGAGTTATTCGATGGAGTGGACCACCAAAAATCCCATGCTTTTTCTATGGGACGCTAAGCCTAAAATCTGTGAATTATTTCTTTAACATTACGGGAGGGTGTGGGTTCTTATCTAGAAGGGCCTACTGGCCCTCTAGAATAATGCTTGTTAGATGTTATGGCACTTTATGCATATATATATGATTGGTCTTGTGGCGCGATACTTTGAAACAATTCAGACGCTCGTTAAAGGGATGGTGAAGTGGAAAATTAAGTAATTTTTTATTGATTCTTCTATAAGACCAATCTGCATAGTGAATTATCCAGGAAATAACACCGAACGATTTTTATACGTCAATTAGTTTGAAATTTCATGGATAATTTTAAATAAGGATCTCCGACCAATCGCGTAGAGCCCTGTCCTTTTATAAACAATTTTCTCGTGGCACGTTCCGTGTTGAATCAATTTATTGCGAGATTTGAAACAATTTGCGTAATGTGACAATTGTGGCGCGAGACATGGAGCGTGCCACGAGAATTTTGTTAACAAAAAGGCACGGCGTTACGCGATTGGTCGGAGGTCCTTATTTAAAATTATTCTTAAAATCTTAGCCTAATTTGAATATTAAAATCAATGGGAGGTATTTGCTAAATTTTTCATTATGCAGAACCGATAAAAAATCACTTTAATTTCCACTTCCCCGTCCCTTTAAGAGAAAACTCGCGTCTTTTGAAGAGGAGAAGCGGTTTGAAAATATTGTTATTTGGGCCATGATATCATAATATTTAGAACTCATATTAATTATGTCTAGGTCTTCAGCCCGACTCATTGCAGCCTAGTGAAAATCTCATTCATGATGGCATATGCGCTTCACGAGATCCCTACAAATAGACATATTCAACTATTCCATTAAGAAACAACTTCAGAGGAGATGGCTTCTATGCTAGGAAGGTTCGCTACGCGATTGAGCTTCGCTAAACGGAGCCTGGGGTTGCCTATAGCCTCGCGCCTACAGCCTCCCGCGTATAGAGCAAATGTCAGGCCATTGAAAGATTTTTTTTAGAGGTAGGAATAGGGAACAGAGTAATCTAGGCGCGCGTCAAAGTCCCGGACCCCCTTCGTCGGGACGGTGGGATATGAAAGAAGAGGCGGGTCATAGCGACAGAGGTAAAAAGGAATTACGTCTTTTTCGCCGTCCCAGTCAGTAACGTCATAAAAACCTAGTTTAAGTGAGCCAATCTGAAATTTTAAACTTTTAATTACGTGTTGGAGGGAGGGGCTCTATACTGGGCTATGAGTCGGACTGAATTAAACACTAACGGTTCTCTATTCCTACTTCTAAAATTAAATATATCTCTGGTGAGGCTTAATAATAAAACCGACCGCAACCAAAGCATGGGCAAAGGCGTATTTCACAACTGACGTTCAAAGCTACCGATGGAAAAGCCAAAAAATTAAATGAAAAAAAAAAATGAAAGCCGGTAACAATGATCACAACTGAAAATAACAGCTAACAGCTAAAACGAGCCCGAACGGTAAAAATTAAAGTTAGTCGGGACGCATGGGCTGGCCAATTGTCCTTCAGAGCCTGAAACCATACACTAAAACTATTTTTTATGTTAGATAAGAATAATTGTTAGCTTATTAATTATATTAATACCGGTCACGATTAGGGCTGGTTAATCTTACGCAGAAAAGAATACCAGCGAACCGGGCGGATCTGTTGAATATTACAATGCTTTACCTCCTAATTTCATTAGACTTTATGTCTGTCTTTAAGAATAAGACTAAGAATGTATTTAAAGGGAGGGTGAAGTGAAAAAATGTGTTTTTATCGATTCTACTAATTATGAGACTATTCTGCATAGTGAAACATCCAGGAAATATCTCAGAATGATTTTAAAATTCAAATTCGGTTTAGGTTTTATGGATAATTTAAAATAAAAACCTCCGAGCGATCGCGTAACGTCCTGCCTTCCTATTGACAAAATTCTCGTGGCACGCTCCATGCCCAATGGAATTTATCGCGAGATTTAATAAAAGTTTCTCACGATGTGACAATCGTGGTGCACGATATAGAGCGGGCAACGGAAATTTTGTTAATAGGAAGGCAGGGCGTTAAGCGATTGGTCAGACTTGCTTATTTCAAATTATCTATAAAATCTGAGCCTAATTTGAATTTTAAAATCATTTGGAGACTTTATTTCCTGGAGGTTTCACTATGCAAAATGAACTTATAATTAGAAGAAGAATCGATTAAAAATCACTTTGTTTTCCTCTTCATCCTCCCTTTAAAGGCTAGGGGAGGTCCAATAAAAAATCAAGCAACATTTAAAACTGAAAGTGACTGCCTTGTTTGTAAAAGAATAGTTCAATAAAGCACACGAACACTCTTCAATTTGAAACTCGAAGGAAATCTTGTTATTTGAAAATTTTCGTCCAAATAATTTTATAGATATTTTTAAACTTATAAAGATATTAAAAGTTATTCGAAATATCTTTAAACAGGCTTGTTTTCTTTCCTTCACAATAAAAGTCTTAAAACACAAAATGGCCTAATATCCCAATAGGTACCTCCCAAAGCTAGTAATCTTGCCATAGAAACTAAACGAAAGGAGTAGCAGACCAGCAGCGCAGAGACTAACTTTAATTTTTACCGTTCGGGCTCGTTTTAGCTGTTAGCTGTTATTTTCAGTTGTGATCATTGTTACCGGCTTTCATTTTTTTTTCATTTAATTTTTTGGCTTTTCCATCGGTAGCTTTGAACGTCAGTTTTGAAATCCGCCTTTGCCCATGCTTTGGTTGCGGTCGGCTTTATTATTAAGCCTCACCAGAGATATATTTAATTTTAGAAGTAGGAATAGAGAACCGTTAGTGTTTTATTCAGTCCGACTCATAGCCCAGTATAGAGCCCCTCCCTCCAACACGTAATTAAAAGTTTAAAATTTCAGATTGGCTCACTTAAACTAGGTTTTTATGACGTTACTGACTGGGACGGCGAAAAAGACGTAATTCCTTTTTACCTCTGTCGCTATGACCCGCCTCTTCTTTCATATCCCACCGTCCCGACGAAGGGGGTCCGGGACTTTGACGCGCGCCTAGATTACTCTGTTCCCTATTCCTACCTCTAAAATAAAATCTTTCAATGGCCTGACATTTGCTCTATACGCGGGAGGCTGTAGGCGCGAGGCTATAGGCAACCCCAGGCTCCGTTTAGCGAAGCTCAATCGCGTAGCGAACCTTCCTAGCATAGAAGCCATCTCCTCTGAAGTTGTTTCTTAATGGAATAGTTGAATATGTCTATTTGTAGGGATCTCGTGAAGCGCATATGCCATCATGAATGAGATTTTCACTAGGCTGCAATGAGTCGGGCTGAAGACCTAGACATAATTAATATGAGTTCTAAATATTATGATATCATGGCCCAAATAACAATATTTTCAAACCGCTTCTCCTCTTCAAAAGACGCGAGTTTTCTCTTAAAGGGACGGGGAAGTGGAAATTAAAGTGATTTTTTATCGGTTCTGCATAATGAAAAATTTAGCAAATACCTCCCATTGATTTTAATATTCAAATTAGGCTAAGATTTTAAGAATAATTTTAAATAAGGACCTCCGACCAATCGCGTAACGCCGTGCCTTTTTGTTAACAAAATTCTCGTGGCACGCTCCATGTCTCGCGCCACAATTGTCACATTACGCAAATTGTTTCAAATCTCGCAATAAATTGATTCAACACGGAACGTGCCACGAGAAAATTGTTTATAAAAGGACAGGGCTCTACGCGATTGGTCGGAGATCCTTATTTAAAATTATCCATGAAATTTCAAACTAATTGACGTATAAAAATCGTTCGGTGTTATTTCCTGGATAATTCACTATGCAGATTGGTCTTATAGAAGAATCAATAAAAAATTACTTAATTTTCCACTTCACCATCCCTTTAACGAGCGTCTGAATTGTTTCAAAGTATCGCGCCACAAGACCAATCATATATATATGCATAAAGTGCCATAACATCTAACAAGCATTATTACGACAAAGATTCGATACTCGATTATGAATTATCGCCATTTAAATCGAAGTTGCCAGATTTTGAATAAAGGCTGATTACTCGTGACCTATTCATCCGAATTGAATTTGGTGAAAACTTTTCAAATATGAATCGACCCCAAGGAATCCGAAAATCGCATTTATATCCTCGAGAATCCAATATTTTCAAAGTTTATAATTTTGACATTTCCGGTTTCCGGTATAAGTATGCAAAGGACAACTGTGGAACGGGTAAAATATGAAAGAGAAATGCAAAACTATTATAACGCACTTTATTCCAGAGCGCTAGCTTGAATAGTTTTTGAAATATAGTAAAATATGTGCGAAAACTGCAACGCGCAAAGACTTTTTTAACAGTCTGTACTTCATTACGTCATCTATCTCACCAGAAATGAATGGAGGTGAGTTGGAATGGCTAAGGTCAAATCATAATAGGCGTGAAATGATCTTGGAAACATCTGGCGTGGCTTATTTTATGTTAGCGGCGTCATAGACTGACGAAATAAGATTATTTGTCGCTTAAATATTTTCATTTGCTGCCAAAAAAGTGAAAATTCTCGGTCCCTAGTTTGAAACGACTAGACATTTACCGCCTTCAGGAGATGGCTAAGCAGACGATGGGGCAGGAGCTACACTTTTCAAAAAAAAAAAAAATAAATAAATAAGGCCTCGCCATATGTTTCCACCATCAAGTGAACACCGGGAGCCCCTTTAGCCATTCCAACCCCCCTCCACACATTCCTGATCTCACTTAAGCGACACTCATTAACTATTCATTATGCCTTACTGTTGGTTGTTACTTTACTGCCCTGTAAGATTTATATATGAAATAGTGCACTCCCTCGAGTATATTGATAACGAACGCTAAACCTCTTCGCTAAACGCGTTCGCATACTTGACGTCGTCTTACGAAGAGCTATCAACGGCGAAGTACTAGTATAAAATCATTAATAATGGCCTTCCGATTTTTGTCTTTTCTGTTTTTCCTCGGGTCGTGTACCTCGTATGAGCAGTTCCCGGTAGAGCAGTTCTCGAAATAGCAGCCGCGATTCCAAAAAAACAGCGGCGTTGTTCAAAACTGCTGTTTTAGAAATAGCGGCTGCTATTTTGGGAAATAGCAGTGTTTGTCTTCAGTTTCGAGTATTTCTTAACAATACAGTTATATTCGTTGTTTTCGAAAACTACCTTTTTCTGTGATCATTTAGTCAGTAATGTGACCTACTAACGGGTTAAAGCACACTTAAATATGGCACTATTCTTCAGGCTGTATCAGTTTACAATTCTAATACCAGGATAGAAAATATTTCAAGAAAGCTTATTTTATTTCCGAAGTAGATAATTGTAAACAGTAATTTTTTGGAAAAGGCATATTATTATTTGGGAAGTGAATGAAGATAAACAACAATATTTTGGAAAAGGCGTAACACTGTTACACCATTTCCAAAATATTACTAACCTAAGTCTAACCAATCAAAACAAAACCTAAAAAAACACAACCGAGCCCAACTTAACCTAACCTAACACTATTGGGGGTTCAAATAATCAACTTGAAGCTAACCATATCTGACCTAGTTCTATTTAAGTTCATATAACAAACAACAGTCGTTTTTCGCATTCCTGTTTTTCCTCTCTTTAGAGAACTGCTGTAACGGTACGCCGCGTTTACGAGAACCGCTGTATCGGTAACTGTTGTAACGGGTAAACTGCCATTTCGGGAAACCGCTATTTAGGGAACTGCTGATATGAAGACCGCTATTATGGAATCCGCTCATACGGGAACCGCTCATCTGAGGGCTTCCCTTTTTCCTCTAGGACAAACACAATGCTTTAGAGAATACATTTCTTTTCGATGGTCACAATCCTGGAGAGGTGCTTTACCTTAAATTTCTTTTGCATCCAACCGGACGGTAAATTTTGTTGGAATTAACATTGATAATTTGAATTTATGAGAAAATTTTTATTAATTTTTAGGGTAAATATAACGTATACCCCTGTCTTTGCAATGGACTACAAGGAGATATTTTTTTCCTAAGTGACACCTTTGTGGAAAATTTTTATCGATTTCGTATTTCCTTTTAGTACGGAGATCTTTATGCAACGAGTGCTAAACTTGGCTCTTATTGCATCAGTTTAATAAAAAAATCTAACCAAACTTGCACTTATTTAAGAGAAGCCGAGAACCAAATATCATTGTCCGCATTTCTTGAAGTCTATAGTACACAGGCATGTCATTTCTCCAAATATTTATTACCGGTCAGCCCCGAGGGTAGATTTAACTAGAGTCCCATGTTCCAGACTTTAACATTTCCCCTATCAATGGGTATGAATAAGCTTACCATTTTCTAAAAAGATTACACATAGCTATTGTTGTCACGGTATTTAAGATATAAAAGAATTAAAAACTTTTGTTTACGGAGATATCCAACGTGATTTTATTAAAACATTAAAATTTCTTAGAGACGTTTCGGGCCGCGGCTCGTCATTCAGTCTCAATGGTTTATATTTATATATGTATTTATATATATTTATATATGTATTTATATATATTTATATATATTTATATATATTTATATATATTTATATATATTTATATATACTTATATATACTTATATATATTTATATATACTTATATATATTTATATATACTTATATATATTTATATGTATTTATATATACTTATATATACTTATATATACTTATATATATTTATATATACTTATATATATTTATATATATATTTATATATACTTATATATACTTATATATATTTTCTTTTTTAATTTTGATTGAATGTTTTGACTATTTTAGGTTTGGGTTTTTATCTGTCTTTACCTCATCTTTTTCAATTTGAAATTCTTTGTCACGATTGCCAACCGATTCGTGCCTCGACTCCGCTGGGTTTCTCGGAGAGCATTTGATATCATGGAGATGAAACACGACATTGCCAAGAAAGTTTTATTAGCCACCTATTTCATCAATTGTTTCATCTTTATGGAAGTCTTCAAAGCTAACTTGTCGACCAAGATGACAGTGGACATTGATCACAATATAAACTACTTGGACGATATTTTTAAACACCCAAAAATGCGTATTATTTTAGATGAATTGGAAAAAAGCTATTTTTATATTAAGGTATGAAGTGGCATGAAGTTTAAGCCATCGTTAATTTCTAGGTTTCCTCGAAAGTTGAGCAGGGACAAGTCCTAAACCCAAACTCGAAAAAAGGTTACGTAATCAAATGTCTCTAATTATCCCGGCTATAATAAAGCTATAAAGACAGAGAAAAGACTCGTTTGTCTAATGTCCTTGGTTAAACATATAAATCGGCAGACAAAAACCCCTATTTCGACCTAACTGAAAGATGATTTTGTCAAATAATCTTCGTCTTCTACAGTGGACACGTCAAGATCTCTATACGGAATACAAGAGAAGGTTGAAGAAATCTCCGATAGGGAAGTCACGTCATTCCTCGTATGACGCTTTCAACAAAGGAAACGCAGCTTACATCAGTAGTATCACTAACTTGGAGTATTTTTGCTATCATTTCTACAAGTCGAAAAAGGCATTGCATTACGGGAAAGATCCTTTCTTATTGAAATTCGATACTACCTTAATGTCAAAAAACGCATCAACTCTCATCAAAGACGTCATAAACAAGAGGTATTCTACTGATTATTAAATAACATATAGTGGAGGCATTTTGTTTTTAAGTTTTTTTTCTATAATTTCTCTAAAACTGGTACTATGCCCCAAGACCTAAATGGGAAATTATAAAATAGATAATTTTAGAGCGATAAATATCACTAAAATGGTTAATTAGCAGTTCTGAAACGTTTTCGAAGAGCCACAACTTAACTGGGGTTCGCGGCTGATTGATAACGTTAATAATAGGAGTAATAGGTAAAATCTTGTTAAAGTGCTATTTTTGATAGCTATTTCGGCGTTACGCTAGATTTCAGGGGGATCTCTGTTTAATTGTACTTAAAAGTCTGATGTACTAAAAATGTATGGTTTTAAATTTTCAGACTTATGAATTTTTGGGAAACCGGACATCAAATCTTGGCATACGACCTCATGAACAAGAAATCGTGTTCAAAATATCTGCAACAAAAGAAGGGTATGGAATTTTCAAAGACGTCCTTGTCTGATATCAGCGTCGTATTTGAAGTCTTTGCGGCTTTGATCATGGTGTCCATCATGGTCTTCTCTGCCGAAATCTGGTACGCTTGTAGGAATACTTGGTTTGAGCGAGCTCTCAGACGTATGGAAATGGATATATATACTGGATAAAACACGATAAATGATTTTCTTATTCTAAGGAAGCGGTTGCTCTTTAAATAAGACCTGATGATGGTTTTAATGTATAAGGATGGCTTTTTGTTTTGAACGTAACCAGGAGTGTATGGAGAGGGTTTTCCCTCCATTCATTCCTGATGTAACCTTCTTCGTATAGTTTTTACTGGTTTAACAAAAATTCTACAAAACTACTTTCCAGGCCCGTAATGTATGTTTAAATTTTCAAAGAGGTCCTCCCAATACGTTCGTTTATGAAATTTATAGATGCTAAGTGTTGTTTTCAGTTTCTGAAATTGGACGAAAAACTGGAAACTTTCCATAGGAAAAACCAGGCATTTTCCCCACCTTACTCTTTTTGTCCTTAACCCTTAAAAAATTACTATGGTGAAATGAAAGCCTCATCTTAAAGTTAAAGCCTCTTTTTATCATAAGGAAAAATTAAGTTTAAGTGTTGTTTTCATCGTTTTAATTATATACTCTGACTTACATCGTTTTACCCTAAATATAATACTATTGGACTTATGACGTTTTATCATTGGCTAAGCCGCGTTTTTGTACCGCGGATATAGCGACTTGAGCTTGTCCAGTTGTTAGGGCAATTCGCTCAACGATTTAGAGGTATTTTAAGTTTTGAGAAATAAGTGTTGTGTAATTAGATATGATTTTAATACTTTTCATTATTTAAATTTTATTCTATTTTTGTACAAACAAATTTAACGGTAGGATTTAGCGAATAATTCATCGATTTAACTAAGCCTCGGTCAAAAGAAAACTTTCTTGAAAAGTATAAATATGCTGGTTTTCCGTCATGTCTTGTCGAATGCAATTCTCTGTTATGGTATGCTATTATATTAATTGCAGCTCGTCACTTAAAGGGATATGTGACTCAAATTCCAATTAAATGTTTTTTTTTCAATTTATTAAATGCTATTTTTTAATAATCATAAAATTAGTGTGTGAAAGATGAATCGGAAGTATTTTTTGCTAGAAAAGTTTTATTTCAGTTGCTTTAATAAACTATACAAAAGGTAAAAATTAAAATAAAGCACTTTAATTAATACAGCAAAATCTTTGCTAGACGTCTTAAAAACCTTTTACTGTTTTAAATAAAGTAATTTTAACTTCTATAAATATACACAAGTTCCTTCATTTTTTTATATTTACTCTACAATCTTGTTGAGATTAATGATTTACCTTCAAAGTTTCATTAGTTCATAACATTAAGTTTTTAAAACTGTAGTACTTTCTTGACAAACTTACTTAAAATTAAGACTGAAGTAACAGACATCAATAAGAACTGCTGCCTTTGTGAACAAAGACTCTAAAAAGTAATAGATAAGTGAACAAAACGGATTGACTAAAATCTCAGATATTGAAATTTTCAGTTTAGAGGCATAAAAAACAGAAATTAATTGTAAAAATTGCTTATGAAAATGGCTACTATATACAGGGTGTTTCTGAAAGGTCCATCAATAATGAAAGGGCGTGTTTATTGGGCCATTTTGAGTCGAAAATGTTCAATGGCATTTTTCCGTCCGGGCCACTGTTTTCAAGTTATGATTGGAGTAATTTACGGATGACCCCTTAAATTTAATTAAGAAATTTTAAGACAGCGCTAATTTAATGAAGGGGTCATCCCTAAAATATTCAAATCATAACTCGAAAACCGTGGCTCGGACGGCAAAATGTCATAGAACATTTTCGACTCAAAATGGCCCAGTAAATACGCCCTTTCATTATTGATGGATTTTTCACAAACACCCTGTATAACAAACACGTGCGAGTGCGACAATGTTTATATTTACCTCTAAATGACCATTGTTCAAAATACGACTTGAGACACCCCGCCGTTTGTTATTAACTACAATCGATATAATATTGCAATGAACACTTAAATACGAGATATATAAACTTATGGTAACATATACTGTTGATGTATAGATATAATCATGAATAAACCACTGAAATTCTATTTAAAAATTATGATTAGTCGCAAAGTAAATGTATAAATGCAAAGACCGAAACAGGCTGAATTCAAAGGGAGCTGTAGTTCCCTTAGTTAAGACTTCACATATTGCCTTTAATGTATAAGGGTGGTTTTTTGATTCGATGTAACTTCATTAATAATCTGTGCACTGTTTTGAAAATGTTCCACAGAACTGGAATTCGGGCTCTTAATAAGTGGTTAAAATTTCAAAAAGACCCATCATTTCATTTTATAAAAAAAAAGTTGCAAAGGGTGGTTTCCTTTTTTAAACTTCTTAGCTGAGAATGAGCTATTGGTCGGCGTTTGGATAGGGTAATATCTGTTTGTTTTATCTTTATTCATAATTTGAAATTATCCACGGGAAGTCTATGATTAATGCAATGTAATCACGAATAATTATCTGATTATTATTCATGAATAACTGATTAACCAAAATTCTGTGGATTATCTTGTCCAAACGCCGACCACTAGAATGAGCTAAAAAACATTCGTGTCAATCATCATTAAAGGTTAATATCAAATGAACTGTTTCAAAGAACAGCTTATTGCACATTACCAGAAGTCGATTAAATTAGCCTGGGAAGCAACCAAAAGTGGGGTTTGGTTTGGGACTCTCCTCTCTTGTGTAGCAATACTGAAGAAGGGCGACACATTCGCCACCTCGCGATAATTTTTCTCAGATCTCCGGTTTAGGTGCGACTTGTACGCCAATATTTGCCCTTTTGAGAGAGAAAAAAAACTATTGGCTGAAAATGAACGCTGGATCTCTAAAGGGACCGGAAAATGCCCCCTTCCACTGTAAAACTGAGCCCTCTTTAGCATAGAATCAGGAGAAGGGATGGGGGTGTGAATCTTGGAACAGTCAAGGTCATTCAGTTTTTTATTTAAATTATTTAACGACCGTGGCCGTTCCTTTTTTTATTTCTTTATAAAGCAAACAATCTACCTTTTAGAGATCCAGCGTTCAAGGGCTGAAGAAGTCACGCCCCGCTCACGTCAAGAAAGACTTCTTAGAGAGGAGCTCGAGATTTCTAACAGTGTTAGGTAAGGGGGAAAATTTAACCCCCTATCCACGTAGTTAGAAGGAGTTCTTACCCAGCAGAGACGTACGCTATTGTAGTTGTTTACATCCTAGGCTAATTTAATGGACTTCTGACATTACCCATAATGTTCTGCAATAATTAATAATTTGGACGCATTGCGAACCAGGTTTAAATTTTTAAATTCAGTCAAACATTCTTCGTAAACAGTCCAACAGTTTGGATTTCGGTTGAATTAAAATTTTACAAAAACACAAATAATAACAAAATTTATTATGCACAAAAATTGCTTGATTCTGCTGATGTAAATTTGAACAACAAACAAAAGTTGCATTAAAAATCAATTAATATCTCAACATTTTACTGTAACATGTTAGTTTAAGATGATTTCAATATAAAGTTATCTTTTTAAGCACCATTTTACAATAATATCAATGAAAATGTTACGGATTACGGCTTATTTCACTTTTCCCTTATTTTCAGATAACCCTTCAAATCGTTTGTAAATGCAACTACGTGCTTCTCCGTTATTATCGCAGATAAGTTAGCGAAGAACACTTTCGTAAAGTGGAGTCTTACGAAACTATATACCACCAAGAAGACACCCAAAGTGCGGGAGTGTGGTCTCCCAAGTTCGGTTTCGAACGAATGGGAATTGATATGTTTGAGATATACACAAAAGACAATTGCATGGTGTTGTTGTTCGAAGCCAGTAAGTGCAGAATGTCGTGTATGTGTGATAGATTATAAATATTGGGTGATAGCATTGGCATATAACTGGCCAATGAAGTTAATAATAATAAAAAAAAATCTAAACTTTGTCTACGAAGGGATTTCCTCACTAAGCCTGTGGCTTATTTACAGGTGGGTCCCTTTACAATGCATAGAGGGGTGGTGGCTAGCCCCTATGCCACTTCTGCTTGATAAAGGTTCATAACGTTCTTAGATTGAAGACTATTGAATCTTATATAATAAGTTCAGCTAGCTAATTAGACCAAGTCATCTTGCGACTTATTGCCATACTTATCTAACGCCTTTACAATGCATAGAGGGGTGGTGGCTAGCCCCTATGCCACAGCTAACCTACAGCGCCCTATACTAACTATTACCGTTAACCTCTGCAAGTTTTGATGGAAAGGAGAAACCGGGTTAGACCGCGGAGGAAAACTCCTTTTAACAAGCGGGGAGAGAACTTGCAAACTCTACGCAGAAGGATTTGTTCCGAGATTTTCACCCGTTGCCACAGTCCGGGATCCTCTTGCTGCGAGGCGAAAGCGCTAACCGCTACGCCACCCCACTACGGGCAAGATAATGAATAGTGATAATAGACCAATTCGTTTACTACAATCAGAGAAACCAAAATACAGGGGCGAGGCTGCCATTGGGGTATACACCCTCTTTCCAAGAAGATCCGCCAGAGGCAGTGCGAATTTCTTAGCCTTCTTCCGCGTGTAGTGAACTCGGGCTCCGTCTGGCGTTGACGACTTCTTGGCGATCGTGCTGATACCCCAATGGCGGCCTCGCCCCTATGTGTTGGTTTCTCTGTGTGCAATAAACGAATGTCTCTATTGAGATGGATAACGGGATGAAGTTTACACACAGATACGCCCAGCGCAATAGCTCTCCGTGACGTGATCGTCACTCGGAGAGGTTAAAAAGCTCCCATGCAATGCTATACTCTCTCTCCCTCTATCTCTGGTTCCATAATAAAAACATTTTTAAAAGAAAATACTCTCTAGGTTTTTTTTCCTCCCTCGAAGAAGGCTAATGTGTTATATCACTCTCTCATCGATAAGAACAAGAGTAATTCAAGCATTGGAGTACAAAGCATTGTTCACTCTTTCATCCCGCACCCGTTACAATCATTCCAATTCCTAAAGATGTAACCGATTATGCTAAAAAGGGAATTAAATATGTTGAAATAGCGAAACTAAGATCTTCAGAGCTCAATTTATTGTTTATATGTCATGTATAATTTGTATATTAGTAGTTTATTCCATAAGTATCAACTTTAAATAATAAATGATTGGCTAGTTAAGGTATGATAATGTCTGTAGACAATACCAGTCCTGAATAAGGTAGCGCCGTATGGGATACTAATAAATTACTGAAAGTACACTGATCGAGGTGGCATGAAGAGCCATAAGTGTTCTTTGCTTGGATTTAAATAATGTGGGGTGTTAACGTTAGGAGAGTAAAGTAGGAAATAACAATAATACTAAGGGGCAGAGAAAGGCGAACCTTCGACTTAGCCCATAAGGAGGTCCTAACTTAACGGGTGCTAGAAGATCGTTTCGATGGTCTACTCGCATTGACTATGGCCTAGAGACTAACCTAACATTGCCTTGCTCAAATGACTAGTTTATCTACAGTTCGACCTATCCACACAAAAAAGCGACCTCTATTGTGGAGACTCACCAGTGGCGTGATATAGTCCAATTTCTAAGCTAAGCAGACAGGAGCCTGTGCAGTAAGGCGTGTTGTTGGCCTAGTTCTAAGCTGTGCAGTAAGACTAATTATTTTAATGTTTGTAGGCTCACTATAGTTGAATCGCTACAAAGTTATCGTCCTTTTCAACCTCAATTTACAGCGTATTCAATTTTTGAACTTCAAGGCTTGATTTACTGCTGTAAAGAGCCTTAAAGTTAAGCAGGTAAGAATTGACGAATGCCAAAGAGAACTTAACACCCCCTCGAGGCTTAATCGTTTTTTAGTTATAAAGGAGGTTAAACTTGTACATGAACCCTATTTGTAACACTGCGTGGAAAACACTGGCCTTAAGATATCCTCATTCCGAACCTCGATACGGTGCATTAGAGTTTCAAACTTCAAAGCTTGATTTACTCTTGCAAAGAGCCTTGAAGATATGCAGACCCGAGTTGACGACTCCCACGGAAATGTAGCTGACAATTTTAGCCCACGCGATATGCAGCCTCTTTTTTTTGCGACTTTCAAAAATCACTTTAACGTTTGAACCAAAATGGATACGACGCCCTATCTAATCTTCTTGTTCACCATCGGTTTGATATTAGCGGTAAAGAAATTGCTATTTAAACTTCGGTACAAACTACCACCCGGACCCTTGAGCCTTCCGCTAGTTGGTCATTTGCCTTTTCTTGATCCAGACCGGCATCTTTATTTACACAATCTTAGTGTCAAATATGGGACTGTTTTCAGGTAAGATATTAAAAAGATATGTATAATTTTTTAGGGATTATATGAATGAATAGTGTTTAATGAATTATTTTTATGCTAATTAGTGAAAGAGTAAGAGCAAAGAGTTTGGTTTTGGTTTTTGTTTTTTTTTGAAGAAAATAATTTTTTTACAAAATAGTCAAAAATTAGATCCCTATTGGTGTAATTTTTAGTTTTGAACTCTTTAGAGCTGGAGGACAATTGTTCCGAACCCTTGCTACTGGGGTGCCTTTCCCCCTAATGACCTATTTGGCCATCGAAACTGTAATATAGCCGGGGCCATCTTGTTAATAGACTTTAATGAAATAGTTTAATGTTAATTAGTGGACGATTAAGTGCAACGAGAGAACATTTTGCTTGAAGAAAAGTAAATGTTTTAGGAAATAGTGAAAATTAAATTCTTATTGGTTTAATTTGTAGATTTTCATAAAACGCCTACAATATTAGATGAAAATTTATCTTAACAAATTTTCACCTTTAAATAGTGCGTTCTTAGTTTCAACTAAGCATTTCAGTATCCCTAACTTTTATTTAACATTTATACATTCCCAAAAAGGCGTTAATAATATGTGTTTCGTAAGTGTGAAATTTATTCCTTTGAGATAGTTGTGAAGTTAAGTGGGTGAAAATCCTAAATTCTGTATAATTAGAATAATTTACAAAGTATGGAAAGCGTCACACATAATAAAATCATAGTTATAACGAGAGATAAAGACAGTAAATTGCATTTTTACGGTTATACATCTGATTTGATAAAATAGGTAATATCCTATTGGATAGAATCCCGTTGGATCGAATTCAAATTTCTAAAATTGTAGCCAAATTTAAAACAATTTATAGCCCGAAGAGCGATTTTCTACTGAATGGGAATATTTAAATGGAAGAGCTTTCGACTGAATGGGATGGGTTTACACATATAAAATCATAGCGTTTTCCTTGAGTCGCCGGGCTCCAGTAGCGCAATGGATAAAGTGATTTGGATGATCGAAGAAGTTAAGCAGCATCGAGCGCCGTCAGTACTTGGGAGGGAGATCTCTTAATGGTAAGGTTAGATTACGTTAGGTATGGTTAGGTTAGGGTTAGACAATTTCCAAAAAGGGAAGTTATTTTCTGAAATTTATTGAAGAATGTTATTGGTGAACACATATTATTTGCTGCAGTATCAAGAAGTTTAATAAGAAAATCAATTTTATTTTTAGGTTAGGTTAGGTTAGGTTTGGTCAGGTTAGGTTAGGTTAGGTTAGTTTAGGTTAGGTTTGGTTAGGTTTGGTTAGGTTTGGTTTGGTTAGGTTTGGTTAGGTCAGGTCAGGTTAGGTTAGGTTTGGTCAGGTTAGGTTAGGTTAGGTTAGGTTAGTTTAGGTTAGGTTAGGTTTGGTTAGGTTTGGTTAGGTTTGGTTAGGTTAGGTTAGGTTTGGTTAGGTTAGGTTAGGTTAGGTTAGGTTAGGTTTGGTTAGGTTAGGTTATGTTAGGTTAGGTTAGGTTAGGTTAGGTTAGGTTAGGTCAGGTTAGGTTAGGTTAGGTTTGGTTTGGTTTGGTTTGGTTTGGTTAGGTTAGGTTTGGTTAGGTTAGGTTAGGTTTGGTTAGGTTAGGTTTGGTTTGGTTTGGTTAGGTTAGGTTAGGTTTGGTTTGGTTTGGTTAGGTTTGGTTAGGTTTGGTTAGGTTTGGTTAGGTTTGGTTAGGTTTGGTTAGGTTAGGTTAGGTTTGGTTAGGTTAGTAATATTTTATAAATCATTTAACAATGTTACGCCTTTTCCAAAATATTGAAATTTAGCTTCATTGACTTCTCAAATAATATGCCTTTTCCAAAACATTACTGTTATGTTAGGTTAGGTTTGGTTTGGTTTGGTTAGGTTAGGTTAGGTTAGTAATATTTTATAATTCATTTAACAATGTTACGCCTTTTCCAAAATATTGATGTTTAGCTTCATTGACTTCTCAAATAATATGCCTTTTCCAAAACATTACTTCTATGTTAGGTTAGGTTTGGTTAAATTAGGTTAGTAATAATTTATAAATCATTTAACAATGTTACGCCTTTTCCAAAATATTGAAATTTAGCTTCATTGACTTCTCCAAAAATATGCCTTTTCCAAAACATTACTGTTATATTAGGTTACGTTTGGTTTAGTATTTTCTGCAATAACAAGAAGTTTAATAGGAAAATCAATAGAAAAATAGGATTGAAAGGAAAATTCATGATTGGAAAACCGCCCAAATTGCGGTATTCGGTCTAATGGGATTCGGTCGAACGAGACATTCGATCCAATGGGATTCGACCCAATGGTAGACAATCGATAAAATACACTGCAATTTCTAAACATTGTGAGCAATGTGATAGGTGATTAGTCATAGGTGTCAAAAAACCTTGAACGAAAAGCGGCGGATGTCTCGCGAATTCCCCTCGTGCTAATAAAAAACAAGTTGGTCAAATTAAAATTTTACCGTTTTTAATTTTCACAAGAGTGATAACTTAGTAAAAAGGTTAAACTATTCGATAAGTTATCGCTTGCTTTATAACTAAAGACGGTAAAATTTTAAATTAACCACCTTGTTTTTTATTAGCACGAGGGGAATTCGCGAAACATCCGCCGCTTTTCGTTCAAGGGTTGATGACACCGAAGACTACTCGCCTATTTAGATATCGCGCTCTCATAGAACGCACGAGGTTGACACCAACCCTTTAGACAATAGTTATCACTTGTGATAATTCACTTAAAAAGTTAAAGAATTGCCCCTATTGAAAGAAGAAATCTTAGTTAGAAGTAGAACATTCAAAAATATCTTCTGTCAAGGCTACGAAGGAGGTAACCATCATGTATAGGCCTAGTCTCTGTGGTTGCCAGCAATCTTGGTTGAGAAATGAATCATTATTATTAGTATCATAAATTGTTAATCTACCATTAAGTTTACATGTCTTAATGAGATGGCTCAAAAACCACCCATGATTAAAAACCTCTTTGTGTTTTGAAACGACTATTTAAACGTGGAAACATCAGTAGCTAGGTGTACAAAAGTACCACGTGTTTCGGGTAAAAAAGTATAGGTTTGGAGATAACGTGAGAAAAGCCCACGATAAAAATTGCACCCAAGAGAGTCAGACCACCCTCATATGTACTATTCTTAGCCACGAGAGGCACTACCAGGGAAAGAAAAATACCTCTTGGATTTTTTGGCAACCGATTTCTGTTAGGCACTGACGTAAATAAGTTTGGGGCTGGAGACGTTCGTTCAGGGGCCTAATAATGAGCACGTAAAGAAAATTATCTGCTTACGTTAATATTAAAATAATGAATATTTCTAATTGGAGCTCTGTGTCTATCTGTGATATTAAAGATACTTACAATTAAATGCACGTACTAGTGCTGTGCGAGTACTCTATAAGAGTCGAGTACTCGGCTCGATACTCGATAAGAGATTTTCTGAGACTCGAAAAAGTTTCTAGTCTTAAACCTAGGCTCGTTAAATACTCGAACCTATTTTTGGAAGGCCTATTTCTCCGTAAATGAGACTGTCATTAGTTATAAAAACTAATAGAAAGTTACTCTTAGTGGTTAGCAGACGAAAGTAAGTGATGGGCCGCTGTGCCTGGGCGGGTAGTTAGATCATAATGGTAGTAGATCCTATCTGGTTCAAAAGTGGAAGTAAAAATAATGAAAAATACAGTTAAAGGGCCTTTAGTTTAAACGATATAAATTATGAATATTAAAACCCTATTTATGTTTTAAATATAGTTAATCAGGATTAATGAATAATTATTGACTTCTAAGCAATTCAACTATATTGAACTCTGAACTAAACCTTAATTGGCTCTTATGATATATATATATATATATATATATATATATATATATATATGTATATATGTATATATACGCAGCTTATACTTGGGAACACGACTGACAGTTGTCGTTTCTGACTTCGAGAACCTTAAGGATGTTGCTAATAAAGATGAATTTACTGGAAGACCTCCGGACGTTTTCGAATTCAACCGTAAAAGTCCACGTGAGTATTGAGGTCTTGAAATGAAAACCAATAATGTTAGTCCTTCATTTTGCATCTAAGACTCCTTTCATCTGGCTTTACTTGAGAATCTTATCACGCGAAACTAACAGTGTATCTCGTTTAATATTTAACAAAAAAAAGTGTTTTGTTGTAATTTTCAGATTTTGGTGAAATGTCTGGGAGCGATTGGAAAGAACAGCGTCGATTTATGTTAACGTCATTGAAAGAATTGGGAATGGGAAAAAGTTCCGGAGAACTCTTAACCTCTACGCAAGTTACGAATTTCTTGGAATCTCTGAAAAATTCTATCGGCGAAACCGTAAACATCCGAGATGCTCTTATGCCAGTGACGAACAACATTATTTTTGCCATGATGATGGACAAAGAGTATAATTTTGATGAAAATATAAAGAAAGCTGTAGACAACTTTCAGTCGAAAGGGATTGATTTCTTCGCTGAACGATCCAAGCAGTTTTATTATCCATTCCTGAGAACGATACTGAATCTGACATCGGAAAAAATCAAGACTGGAATGGCTCTCGTTCTCGATTTGGAGAAAAATTTGAAGTAAGATAATCGGTTCATCCGATAAACTATGGCTGCGTTCAGTAACCGGCATCAAAAACATCGATGACTAAAAGATGACATCGATGTCTTACTGAACGTTTTTCGCGTCTTTGGGCGTGACGTCATGATGCTCATCGGATGCCCACCAGGAAAATCAGCTGTGAGAGGAGGTTTTTTTGATGAGCATCGGATTCATGACGTAAATTTCGTCATTTTGCACCGCGACAATTAAAATAATGTAGAATTGACAAATATTATCCTTATGGTCTGGATAATAATACTAAAAAGCAATATATTATTTCGGTAAAAAATGGATTCTGACAGAATTTTGATTTAATTGATAAACTGAAGTACAATATCTTTGTAAATATTTCGGATTTGTTATTTAAGCCTCTGCCGTAACGTTATCATAATATCGTCGCCATTAAGAAAAGCATCGATTACACAAAATTGTGCCGTTCAACAACTGCAACGTCATCATGACGTCAAAAGAACACCGATTTCATTTTCCCAAACATCGATGTTTTTCCCGATGAGTGTTACTGAACGCAGCCTAAAATGCCATGGAAATTAAAGTAGCTAAGGGTGGTTTTTATTTCCATGAAATTTATCACAGATTTTTGACGAAAATCTTTGAAATTTTACCATAAAAATAACCTGGAAAATTTCTACCAACTTACAATTTTGTCCCTACCTCAATCCCCATACCTTTAACGTTGCGGCTCTATACCCCCATCTATAGCAATGAAGCACTCCTATCTATAGCAATGATGTACCCCATCTATAGTAATGATGTATTCCATCTATATCAAGATTTACCCCCATCTATAGCAATGATGTACCCAAATCTATAGCCTATGATGTACCCCCATCTATAGCAATGATGTACCCAAATCTATAGCAATGATGTACCCCCATCTATAGCAATGATGTACCCCATCTATAGCAATGATGTATCCCCATCTATAGCAATGATGTACTCAAATCTATAGCAATGATGTACCCCATCTTTAGCAATGATGTACCCCCATCTATAACAATGATTTACCCCCATCTATAGCAATGATGCGGTTAGGTAGTAGGGTCGTAGTTGCACGGTACAGAAACGTAAAGGGTGCCCTCTTTGTCTTAAAAATAGCAGCTAGTTCTCATACAATTACAATGGCACTGCGCGGCAGCACTTAACAATCGAAAACCGAAGGGTATGAGCTTGGAAAGGTAAAAAGAAAAAGCCCTTCAAACTAGTGGCGTCTGCTAGAAACATGGATGATTCCCGATATTGATAGAAAATATACACAATCAGTTATTTCGAAAATCTACTTGTGAATCAAACAATGAAATATTGAAACTGATAAAAACACCATTTTAAAATCTAGCATTGCAAAGTGGCATATGCCTTATTAAAAAAGTTTTATGCACAGACCACTATTACTACCCATGAAAATCCTATAACTCAATCACTGCCTGTGAATTTAAATTACTTCTGGTGAGATGGTATTAGTTTCGTTTAATTGTTTACAAGGAGAGCATTCAAATATACTTTTATTACCTCTCCGAGTGACGTATGTCACGGAGAGGTTCTAATTTCGACGTGTCTGTGTGTGTGTCTGTGTGTCTGTGTGTGTGTCTGTGTGTGTGTCTGTCCGTTGTTACACCCACGTGACCGCGTTCGCAGTTTGCAAATCGGAGCAAACGTGTATTCAATTTCCAGACCGCATTTACAGTCCCGGAAATTGTATTGCCTGTCTAACAACTCTGTTCATTTGTTCACCCCACATGGACACCAGTCTGAACTTACTGGCTTCTAAACACCACCATCTTCTAGTCTTTCGCCCATTCCACATGGACACCAGTCTGTACTTACTGGCTTCTAAACACCACCACCTTCTCGTTTTTGTCCATTCCACATGGACACCAGTCTGTACATACTGGCTTCTAACACCACCACCTTCTCGTCTTTGTCCATTCCACATGAACACCAGTCTGTACACCTGGCTTCTAACACCTCCACCTTCTCGTCTTTGTCCATTCCACATGAACACCAGTCTGTACACCTGGCTTCTAACACCACCATCATCCTTAAGGTTAAGACATACGCGGCGATCGGCTAGGGTTACGAGAAACGTCTAGCCTTCCAATGGAGGGGTCTTCCTCCAAGGTTCACGCAATTGCGGTTGTTCTTGCTTTTAGCTGTAGTTCGACACCCTTATATACTACCTATTTGAGTAAGGCGAGCAACCGGAGTATGCTTCATTTCAAACGTCAATATTAGTCAAGTCTCTCAAGGTTGTTTAATTATTCTTTTTTAAAACGATGTAACGCTCAATAAGGCGAACAACTAACGAAGAAAATATTAAATATTAATTATATTTATTTTAAAATTTAAGATAATCTAGTTTCTCAACTCAAAATTAAAACGGAAAGAGTTAAAAAGCAGCCTATGTTTTAGTCTGTGTGTGTCCGTCCGTTAGTGCACCGCGTTAGCAGTTCGCTTTGTTTTGTGGAAAGAAATCCTACAAAACCTTAATATTTGGTTTTCTCATAATATATTATTAATATATGGAAATATTTTTCGAAATTTCGATGCCTTTAGTGGTTTTGTAGCTATAAAGCTCTGTTTCATTCTGATATCCCAAGAATATTTTTTATTATTATTATTTGAAATCGATGTTTATATATTACTTAAGCTATACTACATCTGTTTATAGCATAATTCTTTCTAAAGTGATTTCAAGAAGAACGCAACTATATTGGGCAAATGAACTTTTATTTGTCATTAGGCCTAGTGAACCAAAAAGTAAACGCTTGGGTTTGGTTTTCGTTTCTGTAATACAGAGACATTAACGGTTCAGAGTGAGCCGAAAGTTAAATACACTTTTAAATAATTAGGCTTAGACTTTATAATCATGGTGGAAATCTGGGCCGCGTTCAGCAGAGCTCAGCGCTGTCAGGCGCTGTTAGCAGTGTCATCCAGAACGGGATTTTGTTATTGAATTTTGACGTCACGGTGCTCAGTGAGCCAGCGCGGTCTTCAAGGAAAATAGTCGGGTTTTTGGATAACGTGACGTAAAACGCGTAGTTCTCAGCTTGGCGAAAAAGCATGGAGGAATTAATACAAATAGCTCTTGCTGATTCTGATGGGACTATAGCTATTTAATTGGCGTGAAACAAGTTGATCACGCGAGAGCGGCGAGAAGTTTAAGAGACATGTTAGTTTCTATGTTTAATTATAAAAGTTGTTCTTATCTATCTCCATAAATATGTTATCATACAATTTTTGTTAAGCCTTTGTACCTTGCACGCTTTATTGCGCTAGCTTCATTTTTAAAAGACCGATGACCGGAGAAAAGCTATGACGACAGATCTCACCAGAAAACGTTTTCCAAAATCCGCTGTCTTTTTTGGTGAGCTCTGCTGAACGCAGCCCAGATCAGTGAAAGGTCTGATCGTAATCGGATTATAGCTTCGTGTGTTCATGCTTTTTATGGTGCGCATTTACCTTCAGTGTGTGTAGCCACAAATTAGCTTTGGTGTTATGTAACTTTAATCGTCATGTTGACAAACTAAGAAAATTGTTGAGGTGAAAGGAGAGGATAGTGTTTACATGGCAACCCTGTTGTGAATATGGCTTTGAACATAGAGGGTATACAGTTGAGGAGTAGCAAATTGGGCCTTTACAAACACGTAAAGGTAATATCCCTCCAAAGTTTTATCTCTTCATTTCCGGTTTTTCCCCCATCGGATGATTTTAATGTGTACATGTATATCCTTATTGGATGTAAAATGTCGTCTGATTTACAGTATATTTGCTATGCTTTGTATACTGCTTTAATATTTCATAAATTTTAACTTCAGTATTTGTTCATAAAAAAAGAAACATTTCCATAACTGGGTAAATAAGTTTGTAGGTAGTCCTTCTCTTGACTCGGAGAGGTAATATTTTGGTTTTCCCAACTTGTTCTACATAAAGAAACTAATTCATAAATAAAACCGTAATGGAAGTTTATATTGCAATTTCCATTAAGTTTGTTCCACATCTAATAAAATGTGAAATCATTTCATTATATTTTACAGTAAAGTTATAAAAAATCACGAGGACACATTTGATGAAAATTCCAAACGGGACTTCATCGATTATTACCTTGGAGAAATACAGCGAAAAGAACTCCGAACTTTCACGAGTAAGCATGACTCGTTTTAAGCGCAACAAAACCTTTTTTTTTCAAACGCGCTAACATTAATTGTAGAAGAGACTCTTCTTGGAAATGCCGGAATTCTGATATTTATCGGAGCTGAAACGTTTAAAATTTCCCTCGAATTTTCTTACATGAATATGGTTTCGCATCCCGAGGTTCAAGAGAAAGTTTATCAAGAAATTGTTGAAGTAGTTGGCACTGAAAAATTGCCACAATGGAGTGATCGAAACAACATGCCTTACACTCAAGCTGTTCTCCTGGAAATTTGGCGATGGAATAACATCTTTGGCGTAAATGATCCAAGATGGTGAGGAATATTAGAAAAATGACTACTTTGCTCTATACTGACGACGAAATAGATTTAATGACGGTTTAATCAGGAATAAATATATTGTTAAAGAAGCAGGAAAGAATAACAGACTTTAGTTCAATGCAAATGAAGAACTACATACCTTAACGGGTTGCGAAATTTAAATATTTTATTGAATACCATTTGATTACGTTCTAGGGAGCGACGCGAAAAGAGTACATCCGGTTTACTTACATGACTATGAGTCACCTGGTACGGTGTCTTGGTTCATGACGCGTAGTTTGCGCACCAAAAAGACCTAGTATTCATCCTGGCGGTTTTCTCACAACTGAACGGATATTATTAATTGGTGTTTTCAGGACCACAGAAGACACGAAAATAGGAAAGTTCGACGTTCCCAAAGGAACTGTCGTTCTCTTCTTGTTTCATTCAATTCACCACGACAAGGAATTCTGGGGAGATCCCAAAAACTTCAGACCCGAACGATTTCTAACTGAAGACGGCAAAAAAATTGATAGTAAAAAAGCTGAAAGAGTTCTAACCTTCTCATTAGGTAAAGAAAATTGAATATAAGCTACAAAATGGGTAACAAAGCTAAAATAAGTATATCACTGAATCATGTACATTAATGGAGGTGTTTTTCTGAGAAAAATGTGCTTTTCACCAACCAGGTTAATAATTGTAGAAGCGACGTCTCATGAAAAACAGCCAAAAACCCAAGGAAGAGCGAGAAAGGGAAGTTTGGTGTAATGTTGTAGCTACAGTAGCCCAAAAATCTCCCGTCGTCCGCCCCGATGTGCTAGTGCGTAACTTTCTGACGCATCGTACTGAGGCAAAGGACAATTCTACCTCTGGCGTCTGACGCCCATTACGTAGGGAAATGACGATCTGCGCTCCGATCGTGCGCAGTTAAAACTAACTCAAAAAATAGACACGTGGCCTGCTATATTTCGCGAAGAGAAACCAGGGAGGAGAGACTCAAGTCTCTCCTCCCTGGAGAAACTACTATACTGACGAAACTTCCCTTGCTTGATCATCCTTGCGGAAACTTGCCCATTGATATACGTATAACCAGGGAGGAGTTGAAAATGAGAGTTATTGTCCACCCTTTATAGGCTAACATTCATAACCCTTAACTCCCACAACAAGGTAAAAAGTATGGGGAAAAATTAGATTTAAACTTATCAAGCACCACGCGGCTTCTGATTCCCTGCAAAATCGTACTACGAACTGCCCATTCAAAAGAATCTTGACAAAGCTAAGAGTCCGTTGGTTGTATCTGAGCGATCAGTATGAACTAGACTTTTAAGAAAATAGTACATTTTGCGTTTTTGAGAGGACGGAAAATAGTAATTCAATACACAAACATTAATTCATATGACAACGAATTAACCCCATCCCCCAAATTGTTTAGTGGCCCCTTTTCTATCACTATGGAAGTTTAGGCTCACAGTGAAACCTACTCTGACCCATCACAATACGTTTAACTTTCTACTTCACCGTGCTAAAACTAGGGAAAAACCTTCCTTTTCAAGTTTGGCGTTATTGCAATGTACAGTGTTGTACTTACCTTTAGTATGTTACGTAAGGCAACATTTAATATATTTGGAAATTTATTGTTAACAGGCAAGCGTAGTTGTCCAGGTGAAACATTGGGAAAAGTTAATATCTTTTTATACTTCACTGCTGTTCTTCAACGATTCAAGCTTTTACCACCTCCGGAAGGTTTGGATACTTCAATTCGAAAGTCGATGGTAAATACAATTGAAAACCCGACTGTAAGCCTTGAATTAAGATAAAGGCTATGCAACAATCAATATATTGATGATTAAAATAATGGTACTATTCATAATCAAAGAATAATACCAGTGTAGACTAGATTTTAACTTGCAGTTTTGATATACTCTCTTAATTTCTATGATGATGTGTAAATGTGTTACCAAACATTGATATATCAAATAAATTTTTTCAAATCTATAGATTAATAATTCTTGGTAAGTGTCAAGTATCGAAGGGAGAAAACAGTTTTTAGCCACATCGTAGTATACGATGAGGCTCTTAGTTCGACCCGAGCCGTAGTAGTAACAGTAGTAACAGTAGTAACAGTGGTAATTGTAGTGGCCGGAGTTTTCGCTATCGTTATCGTTATATTTTAGCTTAAAAGAAACTCGATAGTACCTAAACCCACCAATAGGGGTAGCTGAGCTCTGTTAGAGATTTTATTTTAATTAAAATTTTTTCAGGTCAGACCCGAAAATCGAACCCGGGTCGCTGGCGCAGCAGTAAGGCTCGCTACCACTGAACCATAGAGACTCGACAGAGCAGTCGAGTTTTTATCCTTAAGTTTATCTCTAAAGTGTCGGGGATGGGGGGAGGGTACCTCTCTATCTGTGGGGTCGGATACTTTTGAATTTTTATCTGTGGGGTCGGACACTTCTGATTTTGTTTATTTTAGGTTTTTATATTCATTTTCTTTTTTTTTCTACTCATTAGGGTAGGGTATAGAGGGGCTATTCACTCGTACGATGTGGCTACTATTACGAGCCCTTGGGCCGTCTTGTTATTTTCCCAATTTACCACCTTGGTCCTTTTGCGTTGGGGGAGCTCCTACATTTTATTTTCCATCAATAGGACTGAAACAATTGATTGTGAGAAAATAACTAGCTTTAAGTTTTGTCAAGAAGTTATATCAGTATCTCTGAGATACCAGATATAACTTCTTGGTTTTGTTCGAGGTTAGTTTTGATAGCTAAGATATTTTATGTGACTTAGTTTTATAACAACTTTTTTTAACAAGCCCACGACGCAGCACAGGTCATGGGCCCTCTTTTAAAATTATAATTTTTGGTTCCAAATATTTTAGGGCCACCATATTGCTTTATTTTACTTCCATAGAAGGAAATATTTTAAGAGGTTTCTTTGTAGGAGAAAGAGAGAGCAGAAAATTTCCTCCGTTTACAAGATTCTGTTTTTTGATAAAAAATAAAAATGTGACATGAATTGCTACATTTATACATGAATGTGGTTATTTTAGACTGTTGAGTTAATATAAAAAAGATTTTGATTGGAACCAAGGCCGAAAAAAAATAAACAAACGATAAGAGTTTGGTTTATGAATTGGCTGAAGTATCAGAAATTGCAAATATTTCTATTACTTTTATCATAATTAATTAAACCAATGACTTTTCATATCAATTCGAAAAAGGATGAAAGACCATTTTTTAATCACTTTGGAAACTTTAATTGCTTAATTTAAAATAAATCGTAAAAATCGTGCTATTTCCCTACTTTTCTGGTATTTACAAAACTTACGCCGATTTGCATTAAATGGTACGTTTTGAACATAAGATGTGTCACTAGTTACTGATATCCCAGATGACGCAGGTGAAACATCATAGATTCTCGTAAAGCCACGCTTGGTGAGGCTCAAAATTATCCGTAAACCCTACCAAAAAATTTCTTTTAGCCGCCCCCCCCCCAAAAACATTCTGTAGCAATAAGTAAAAGATTATACTGACAGATTCGATAAGTTTCATCATTATAGAGATGAATTTCAATATCAAACGGCATCATTTTGAAGAAAATAAAACAAATAAATTAACGCAAAACCAATAAATTGAAAAGATCCATCAACAGATGGAGACGTGTAAAATGTTTCAAGTTCTTTCGAAAGGAGTCCCAGTGGTCGCGACT
Source organism: Phalangium opilio (assembly GCF_054372755.1). Taxonomy (NCBI): domain Eukaryota; kingdom Metazoa; phylum Arthropoda; class Arachnida; order Opiliones; family Phalangiidae; genus Phalangium; species Phalangium opilio. The sequence goes on from NW_028324166.1 coordinate 6,511,975, forward strand.
AGGACTAAAGGCAAATCTAAACTAAAACTAAACTTAAGACGGGTGAAATACCATCATGCATAATATAGTCAATATAATTGATTGACTATATTAGGTTACGTACTCTTTATCAATAAAAATTTGTAAATCTTTAAAAAACGAATAATTTCACGTTGACGCAAATTTTCGAATAGTTATAAAGGTCTACACATGTTCCAATGAACCAATTATGCAATACCTAGTTATTAATTTCTAATAATAACTTCAAAATAGTTTGCCCAGATTAAGCCCCCCCCCCGCTCATTTAGCATGCATTCAATTATTTTGATGGAAGTACTTGTAGATGGATTTATAATAAATTTTTGTAGAACTTTTAATCTATTAGCGAGACTGAAGGGAAACGTTGAAGGCCATTTAAAACAACAAGTTGGCTCGGTTTGCACCCCAAAACTTTCCTCTCCGATTCTAGAAGAAACCTATATCTACCCTTTTTACCTCTCCGAGTGACGATGACGCAATTTTCTATTGCTATTTATTGATAAGCAAATGCAGTCGTTAAAATTTTTACTATGAATTATTGTAACACGTTCTATTCGCAACAAGTAAACACTAACGTCTCGTTACTATATATATATACCTCAACATACAGTATAGTTAAAAATTGTCGAATCTTATTTGAAATATTAATATCAAGAGATGTTCTTCAAATAACGAAATAAAACAGAGCTACTAAACTACTGATGGAATCGAAATTCTAAAAATTATTTCCCCAATGTTCGTTTCGTATTGTGAAAAAAGAAAGAAATAATGTGTTGCAGGATCTATTTACATACCAAAACGAGTCATACCGCTTAGGCGGGTGCACTACGGACACACAGAACAAACGACTTTAATACTCTTTCTGTTTTAACTTTGAGTTAAATATGTTAAAATAAAAGATTATTTCAGGGCAATTCTGTTAAAAATAAGGCAGGTTGCTACGCGATTGGTCGGAGGTGCTAATTTAAAATTATGTATGAAATCTCAAACTAATTTGAATTTAAGAATCACTTTGAGTTATTTTCTGGATGTTTCAGTATGCAGATAGGTCTTATAACAGTAGAAGAATCGAAAAAAAATCTCTTGATTTGCCTTTCACCCTCCCTTTAACCCCAATGCATTTTGTTGGAACCCCGATAGTTTAGTATTTGTAACTTCTCTCGCTTTTTATCCTCGGATTAATTTCAAATGTAAAAACAAAATGAAATCAAAACTAAAACGTTTGGAGTAATATGTTTGTCCATGTGCATTTTGAACCTTAATAAGAAATTCAAAACCTTAGGAGATAATGTTTTTCTTAGTCAAAAATAGCGATAAGATTAACGTTCTAGCAGTGGGTTTCAAAGAGATATTTATTCGGCCTACCCTCTTGACTTTCATTTCAATCAGTCAAGTGATTTGTACTAAAAACATTCGGGTTTATAGACTGAAGTTTGATGGTTTCAAAAGTGATTTTCGTGTTTTTGATCGTCATATGTGGTAAGTAATGATTTTTATGTCATGTAATGAAATATAGTCGCATTGTTACTGTACTGAAGTAAAATAGACCCAAGAACCATCAAGACACGAAATACGGTCGGCTCATTGGGAATATTGTATGCAGATCGCGAGGAGTCGATCGATAGGGAGTTCCATACAGTGAGAAAAACTACCAACTAGTCCCAATTCCAAATTAGGTAGTTAGTACCCCACTATTATCAATCAAAACCCCTAATTGGCCTGTAGAAATCGACTCTAGCATGTTTAAAATTAAGATTCTATCTACTAGAATTCTAGGTTTTAATTTCTTAGCGACAGGATCGCTGTACGTTGATCAAATCTGAAATGCCGACTGTTTGTCCACTATCCACGGTTTTTAGAGGCTGTCTTGTACTTCCAGATTTTTTATAATGCTAATATAGTTAAACTCATAAGCTCGTGCAACAGGGCCGTCAAATATCCTTAAAAATCGCTAGCATATTGATTTAAGTAAAATAAGGAATAATTATTTAACACACGTATCTGATCTAAAAGATAATTTTAACGCTTTATCGGCCGAAGTTAGCCCAGCTACTCGATGCCTTTGCTATAAATTGTCACATTGATACCATATAAATGTAATATATTTGTGAAAAACATTTTTGCATTAATGCAAAGGTGTTTCAGCCGTTTCTGTAGATGAAAGCAAATAGGCATAGTGTAAGGTCAATATTTTAGGACGTATTTTATTCACTATCAACCATAATTGCTTCTCTGCTTGATCCGTGTATAACTTTTTGACAAGAAAAAGAGCCTTTAAGTGAAAACCTTTCTGATACATTTCAGCGATTCAATTTGCATTGTCCACAACTTTGATATGCAGAGACGGAAGATATCAATGCGAGAACAAAGGTGCCTGTATCCCAACCGAATACGTCTGTGACGGTCGTAATGATTGCAGCGATGGTTCGGACGAAACTAATTGCATAAGTAGGTTTAAGCTTCTGCTTTAAAATTAATGTTAAATTGAAAGTGCATTAATTTTGAAGATGGTCGAGCGTGTAAGACCAAGAATTGTTCTCACATCTGCTATCAGAATACGTATAATGGTCAAGCGGCAACTTGCACTTGTCCAGGGGGTTACATTTTAGCATCCGATGGAAGAACTTGTCAAGGTATGTGAAGTATATTGATAAGGGGATATTATAACAATCGTTATACTTCATTGGGCTTTAAATTTATTCATTAAAACCTTAAAGTGTTAATTATTAGTAAAAATGTATCGGGTGCCCTTTGCCATTGGCTGCTAGAAGTCTGAAACAATCGATAATTATAAAAAGAGACAACTACAATGCAAACCACTTTAAATGAAACTTAAGTTCTTACTCCAATTAACTATACATTTAAGATGCTTATGGAAAACAGCATTAGCAAAAAATATTCTCAAGCAATCAAAAGTTCAAAAAGTGAAAATCGATTAATAGCATTCAAAGAAGGCAGTTCGTACTTTTTATGTTGAAGGATATTTTATACATTCCTATATTGTGAACTTCAACACTCTAAGAAAATGGGGTGTGCTTTAACACCTTTAAAAGTAGTTTATATGGGTCCAAATTTGACACCGTTACAGGTGTTCATTTACACCCCTGAAAGGGTTTAATAACACTTATTTGAGCAATTGGTGGCAAAGATAAGTATAAAATTGTGCAACAGAGGTGCAGTTTAACACCTTTTGAACTCTTATATCGCACTGAAAGTGAATTTTTACTCTCATATTAGTGTTGTGCAACTCCTTAAAGGGTGCGGCAGAGTGTCGCTTCACACCTTTAAGAGTGGGAGATTTTTTGGTAGGATAGTAGTAGAAATTCCAGTACTTTTCCTAGACTTAAGAGCAAAACCGATGACGTTTAACTTTATAGTAGACATTTTGACCACTCATGAGGCATAACTCAAATATCGAGTATGGTTTTCCTGTTTAATTAAATTTTGATTATCCGCCATTCCGCAGTATTATTAGCAATTAATGCTATATTCATAGCAGGGTTCCATCTTGAGAGAACTTCATCACCTGTAGGGAGGAAAGATCTCACATGCAGCAAGCATGCAGAACCATACCTCTTTAAAGGCCGGCATTTCTGCTAAAGGGTTCTCCTTGAGCAGAAAATTGCCGTGACCGAGTAACAATGGAGATCGGAGCGACGTAAAATAAAAACGGTTCTACTTGAGCAGAAGACCGTGCTTCGGGGTTCTGCTTGAGCAGAAGACCGTGCTACTGTCGTCACGAAAAATATTTCGGCCCCTATTTTTGGCCCCAAATTTCGACACCCCGAAACCACCGAAAGTGCGGTTCTACTTGAGCAGAAGACCGTGCTTCGGGGTTCTACTTGAGCAGAAGACCGACCAATAAATATATAGCATCAATAGACTAGATTTGAATCAGTTGAAACATACACAATAATGGGGCTAATTTAATCACCTTTGAAAGTAAAAAATCGATTTGTTGTACACCATGGGATTAGTCTCGCCAATTGTTAGTCTATGCACTATGAAATACCAAATTGATTCCATTCACGTCAAAGAACCAATAGCGAAACTATGAAACTGCCTAGAAAGTCATTCTATAGATAGTTTATAGGCATGGAGGGTTCCATTTACACAAGGATGCTGAGAGGACTACTTAGAGGGTAAAAACGCAGCCTATAGCCTCGCCTCCTTTTGTAGATGGATTGAATCCTCCATGCCTGTAAACTATCTAGAACGAGTCTTTGAAAATCTCTGAAAACCAATGCCTTTTTTTTTGTGTGTGTGAAAATGTAACCAGAATTTGTAGGGATAGTTTTCATACGTGGAGGATTATACCATTTACACCAGGAGGTAAGGCCACTTGAAGTACAAAACTGCATGCTATTTTTTACTCAAGATAGCCTCACCCCCCTGGTGTAAATGGACTAATCCTCCACGTGTGAAAACTATCTATAGCTTAGGCGCTAAATTTATGGATTTTCGCCCATACAGAGTTAATAATTAACTATATAATTCAATGCAATTGCCACCAAAATTTATTCAAATTAAAAAAGTAAACGAAACTTATTCCCAACGGTGGTCCATATAGGGTACACCTGGGATGTTTGGATACAAATATCGCACATGTTTCACAACACATTTAGGCATTACGTCTCTTCGGTGAGTAATGTAATATTCTCTATTGTGTTCAGCACCGGCAACCTTTCTCGCAAGATATCTTGGATCTCTGAATACGTTCATATTTGTTAGGCAGGACCAATATTTTTTATATTTAATTTTCCTGATGCCGGTGTTGTTTCTATGGGGCTGCTGTCCGGTCCCTAACCAGGGAAATTGACGTGACGTGATACACGGAGTCTGGAAGCAGTGTTCACATTCTGGGTTGGTGAAATCCCCCCCATTATTTGGAATTTCAGGTTTTGGGACTGGTAATGCAGAAATGGCGTTTTTTGAAGGCTGCTGTACCCCATTCGCTTTTCTTTTTCTTGAGAATTTGGACCCTGAGACAAATAGCCGTGTGAAAAATTAAGACTTTAGGAAATGAAATTAAACATACCTAAGCTTTCGCCGTAATTCCATCCATTTTCACTAAAAAGATTTTTGATGGCTTCCTCTTGCTCTTCATTAACTTGGAGGGTAATGTTATTTACTTTCGAACTCATTTTTTTACTACTTCTCTGGTAAGAAGCCTAAAAGCGAGTGCCTTATCCTAGGCAATTTTCTTTGCATCAAACTCTTGTGAGGTCTCTTTTTTTTAATCCTTTCTTTGTGACAAAAAGGGGGTGTATTTTTAAGCTTTTGGTTGCTTTTTCAATGCCCATCGTCACTGGGATTCTGAATTTTCCATGACGTATGGGTATTTTTTGGGGAAGGTCGAGCAAGGTAGAAAAAGGTTGATTTTATTTAGATAAGCTTGAATTTTTTCTTGCTCGGCCTTTGACCCGTTTTCTTTGCAAATTTATTTTTTAGGGGTTTTTTAAGGGTTTGGTAATTTCTTATTTTTCTTTTTTAAATTGTTTGTTCGTATTTTTCTACAAGAAAGGGCACCAAGCGCCCGTCCCTGTCTCTGTGAGACTCAGAGAGAGAAACCATAGGCGCCATAGACAGCGTCTACAATACATGTCAAAGAGAGAGAGAGAGAGAGAGAGAGAGAGAGAGAGAGAGAGAGCCGAACGCAGCGTATTACTACTATTCATGAACAGGGCCGGAAATAAGAAAAAAATCTTATAGGACATGTGTCCAGTGACCCCCCATTTGACTGGAAAATTTATTGGACATTGTCCACTGGAGTGTGCAAAAATAGTGTCGCATCTTCATAGTCAAGCTATCAAAACTTCGGAAAATTTATTGGTCAAAATGTCCAGTGACCCCCTTAGTTTTTTAAAAAGTTATGGGACATTTTAAAATTTTATTGGACAATGTCCAGTGTCCTGTGCTTATTTCCGGCCCTGTTCATGAATACCAGCTTTACTTTGAACCCCCCCCCCACCGGGAGGTATTTCCATGAAGACACCAACTCTGGAAAATTACTTGGGGGCGGGGATGGGGGTCACAGAAAAGCGCGAAGGGTTAAATTTTTTTCCATTTCATTCGTATTTTGTACCGATATTGAGAATATTGGGTCGAAATAATTCAGTAGGGCGATCACAGCTTAGCTATGGAATCGACAAAGAAAATGCAAAAGAAACGCCTTTCAAATGGATCGGAAAAACTCTACGCGTACGAATATGCTAGTTTGGACGTTAGTAAAAGTATTTCTATTTATTTTAAATATGAAATGGAAAAAAATGATTTTGATAAAGAATACTGCGTTGCAAAATTCGAAAATCGTAACTTATCGGTTACGGAAATATTTGTAAAGATAGTCAGTTACTTGTGTTATGTGCCGGGACCTCTTCCGTTGGGAAACTGTCCAGAAACTACTGATAGTTACTCCCAAGAAAACAGGATGGCTACGCTTACAGACGTAACAAATTCTCCAAGCAAGAAAGTAGCCCGCGTGAATGGAATCAATTTGGTATTTCATAGTGCATAGACTAACAATTGGCGAGACTAATCCCATGGTGTACAACAAATCGATTTTTTACTTTCAAAGGTGATTAAATTAGCCCCATTATTGTGTATGTTTCAACTGATTCAAATCTAGTCTATTGATGCTATATATTTATTGGTCGGTCTTCTGCTCAAGTAGAACCCCGAAGCACGGTCTTCTGCTCAAGTAGAACCGCACTTTCGGTGGTTTCGGGGTGTCGAAATTTGGGGCCAAAAATAGGGGCCGAAATATTTTTCGTGACGACAGTAGCACGGTCTTCTGCTCAAGCAGAACCCCGAAGCACGGTCTTCTGCTCAAGTAGAACCGTTTTTATTTTACGTCGCTCCGATCTCCATTGTTACTCGGTCACGGCAATTTTCTGCTCAAGGAGAACCCTTTAGCAGAAATGCCGGCCTTTAAGCGAGGGTTGTTGCATATAAAGTCATTTTTACGGGTTCATAAACTTCTGAAAACGGCAGAAAGTTTTTAATTTCTACAAATGCATTGGGTATTAAATTAGTTTTGGAGGCTATAATATTCAAGCAGTAGATATAGACGTTCTTGATAAATTTAATAATCTCTTTTCACTAATAGTTTTTCGAGCACCAGAAGCGCGTTTAATCTAATTTCCACTACAGATTTTACAAGAAAAAATCCATTTAGTACTCTAATTTTTCTCAAAATAATGATAAAACATGTCACAAACGCAAGTGTTCCACTTTGGCTTCTCAAGCTGGCCCTACTGTGAGGCCAGTACCTAACCTAGTCTCGTTTTCTAAGAGTATCGCTTAACACCTGTAAGTGTGTCGCCTAACACGTTTAGCATAGTTTTACGAAGGTACAACACCGCCAGATTACCAATTTCTTTGTTAATTTTATTTAAAGGATAAAACTGTTTTCTTTCATGAATATCATCTTTAAAAAAGGTTTAACAATCACGTTTTTCAATAATTTTTTACTGTTTGTATTGACTTTAATATTAAAACATTAAAGAAAATGAAAGACCTTATTTAAGAAACCCGCAGTATTATAATTTTTCATGTTCAATTTCGAATGGTGTTTTAATAGTGTTATTTTACACCGAATTTACACTTTAAATTGGCCCCTAAAAAGTCAAGGTAATAAAACTCTCTTTTGGGTGTTTTTACGGTGTTTACACCGTTTTAACACGTTTTTAACACTTCCATTTCTTAGAGTGAAGTAGTTCAAATATGTCGTCGCAAGGGGTATCGCAGTTTTAGGTTATGTCTTGTTTAACGCGTTGAGCTTATTAAGTGTTCTTGATTATTCACGAACTCGTGATAGACGAAATGCATTTAAAACACTATTTTAATAGTATCAGAAGTAAGATAAGGGACTAAAAGTATCGAGGTAACCAAATTCTTCACTTGGCGAAAGTGAATGTTCTTGATAACACACAAACAGTTGGCCCTCTGGTAGCGGTTTCTGCATTTTCTTTCAAAAACGTGAGGCCCTCGCAGTGGTAGACGGCCGAACTTGATTCAAGCACCCACGTCCGTGTTCCGCGGCTTTAAGCTGAGGGGAATTGGGTAGGAAATGTTTTTGGAACTCGACCAATTTTTTCTCTCTAGTGTAGGAAGCGGCATAAATTCCTCAAATTTGTTCACTAGTGCCAGGATCTATTACCAATGCTAGAGTACTTTACTTCTAGTCCCTTATCCTACTTCTGATAGTATTTTATACTTTTCAGATATTAATGAATGTGAAAGCACTCCATCGTTATGTAGTCAAAATTGTACCAACACACCCGGTTCTTTCGTTTGCTCTTGTTTTGAGGGTTTCACGCAAAATGAGGATGGTTCATGTAAAAATCTTATCGACGGTAATGATACATAATAGTCTCGACATTTTTCCCAAGGTTAATGAAGACTAATTTCACGTATCTCATTCTTTAAAGGAGAAGTTGAACGACCAAAACTGGTATGCACAGGAGGGAAACATCCTTGTGACAATGGAGAATCGTGTATTTCGGAAGATTTTGTATGTGACGGATCTACCGATTGTGGAGATGGATCTGACGAAACCAATTGCCAAGGAAAGTTCTATGTTTCAATTTTCCCACTCAGTTATACCGTGTTGGAAAACAATTTCGATAAGTGTTCTACCTTTTTTATATAATATCTAGGGGGTCGTTATTGTAAACTGAAACAATGTGACCAACTTTGCACTGAGTTCATAGGTTCAAGGTATACTAATCGTTATTCAACAAGCGAGAAAGTTGCGGCTACAAAATGTTCGTGTCGAAATGGTTTTGAATTGAACGAGAATGAAAAAACTTGCGATGGTATAAGCCGATAGCTAATAAAAATCAGTAAAACACACTCATTAATGTAACGCAACATGCGATTGCTTCCTAAAGTCGTTCTGGAGTTGGTTTAAATGAATACGATTGTCTCTCGCATAACAGCTTGGACTGAGACACGTAGATGAGGCTAGGTTCGAATATACTTTAGTAAGAACAAAAGCTTCGCTTAAAGCTAAACTTGTTGTAAACGGAAGAAATCGCTGCGTTTACTTCATTGTGTCTGTTTGAAATATAAGTTGTTATATACTCACTTCGAAAACAATCGTTGATTTAAATTGTCTATTTTCCAGACATTGACGAGTGTGCGATTGGAACACATAATTGTACGCAGATTTGTACAAACACTATTGGTTCTTTTGTATGTACCTGCGCTGAGGGTTTCTACTATGATGTTCACGCTTTGTCTTGCAAAGCCAGTGGTTAGTAATAAAACGGACTGTCCTACATGATAATGACTGGAATCTCGGTATTCTCACTTGAAAGAAAGAGTGGTTTCAATTAAACAAAAAACTATAGGACACTAATGATGAACCACCTTCGAACCTCACTTTCGTCTTTCGTTTGATTCTAGTCATAACATAATAGGAGGTCTTTCATGCTATTTGTTTCTACGTGTTTGCACAAATGAAAACAAAAGTTAATAAACTACAAATTAATTAGTAAATTTAAATCCACCTAAACATGTAGAAAGCATTCGAAACACGAACGTAGGTTTCGCAGTATTATATTCATGCGTCAGATATATAACCAGAAGTATATAATACTTCTCTTCGAGAGAAGTGTTCCACAAAGTGTGGTAAGTGTAACGTCATTCTTCCCAACATCGGAACATTTGGAGCAAGGTTACTAAACCAAATCACATACGCGGTAAATAGTTCCCTCAATAGCGTTTAACTATTTGGCAAGACAGGCTTGTGGATTTTGTCCCACCAAAAGACCAGATTTGTGGGTTGTTTTCTGGGGATTTAGTGCCATACAATTACAGAATTCACCTTACGGTGCGATGCCCATTTGAAGTTTGATGAGTGGGAAAGCAAACAAAAAGGGTGAGCCATGGAAGAACGACGTTACATAACTAAAGTATTAAGAGGATGCAGAGTGTCATCCTTCTTCTATTATCCCCTTCTGATGTAACGTATCCAAAACAAAATCACTTAATTTTTAATATAAACATGAAATGCAGCCTTTGAGCTTTTGTTATATGTAGATCTTTAGCCTACATTGCCTTCATTTGTGAATGCATTAACTTCAGTTTTTTCTTGTTTTGGCCAGTAATTTTCTTCATTTTTAATTTTATAACGTTTAATTTTTCAGGAAAATACCCACTTTTCTACATTTCAATTGGCCACAAAATGTTGGTTCACAACATAAAAAGACGACGAACGTATACGTATCCAATTAACGTGACTGGTACCGTTGAAAAGATCATTTATGACAGATTCGAAAAAAGAATTCTCTCACTAGAAAGTCTTCCTAATGGAGGATACGTCGTAACTTCCGATCAAACTGGCAATAAACGTCAAAAGATAAATTTCGAATACGAATTTGTCAATCCCGTTGACTTTGCTTACGACTGGATTAACAGCAAGGTTTACGTTACTGACCCCGGAAATGGACTAATCGTTGCCTGTGATTTAGAAGACGGAACATGTTCATCCGTTGTTGACAAAAAACTGTCGCGCCCAACGAAAATAGTGTTGAATCCTGTTGCAAGGTATGACATCAAAATTTTAATTATTTTAAAAGACGCGTGTATCATCTTCATAAATTATTTGTATTTATAATAGTTCAGAAGTTAAAGATAGATTTTCTGGCTCCAATAGAGCATTGAAAATAATAAGTGTAGTTTGCAGACTAGGAGGATCCATACCTTTTACAAAAGGATAACAGGCTGCTTGGAGGTAAAATATGCAGACTACTTTGCCCTCCTCCTTAGCCTGCTGGCCTCCTTGTGTAAATGGTATGTATCCTTCTAGTCTGAAAACTACGTATTTGAATAATGTGACCATCCACGATATTAAAGTAGGTTTGAGAAATTAAGTTATCTTTCCGAACTCGACATGTTAGACCTCTCTATTCGTGAACGAGACCATGAAGTCTGTGGGGACTCTTAATTGACCACCCTTGACATAAAAGCTCTTCTGCTTCACGCAGGTGCCTAACGCGCGAGAGTCCTTTAAGAATAAGTTTGATAGTATCTTCTTATATACTGTAGATGGAAGTATGGTTCCATTTGTAATAATCATTATTATACATGGTCTATCGAATGCAGTTCTTCTTTGGTACTTTCCCTTAAAGAAAATTTCATGTAATAATTTCATTTCCAATAGAGGAAAAAAACGATCTTTGACCTATAGTTTATCTAATTTATTCAACCCATTTTGGGCTAATTTATAAGTAACTAGTGGGTGCAACTGGCGTTTCCCAGAAAGAAAAACTAGATACTTAAAAAAACAAACATCAATTATTTATATTCTTAACTTTAAAACTTAATTCCACTAAATCGGGAGTTATATCGCATTGTTGTCCACTTTGCTTTTTTACCACTGGCGCAATTTCGGAAAAAAATATTTAACCACGAAAATAGAGATAAGAATGACATTTTCGATCTCTAGAAGTCGCGATATACAGAATTTGTGGGTGGAGTCAAAATATAAGCTGACGAAGTTTCTCAATAAAGTATGCGAGGATGGTACTAGAGGCTTAGTACATAAATCCGTTTTTGATTTTATATAAAATTTCTTAACGCGAGTTCATCTTAAATCTAAAAACTCAATGAATTTTAATGATGTAATAATTCTAACACTAAATTTTATACGATGAACAGGAAAATGTACTGGATAGATATCGGAAACAGCGCTGGCATTTATGAGTCTGGAATGGATGGCAGCAATGTGACAGTTTTGGTTAGCTCTGGCCTAAATGAACCGTCGAGCCTTGCCTTCGACCCATCAACGGGTACCCTATTGTGGGCTGACAAGAAGGGGTTATACAGCACAATTGAAGGTTTAAAAGTTCACGGAATGCGGCGTTGGACGTTGTATAACGATGAACCCAAACCATCTAATTCGCCTCATTTTACCAACAAACCCAAGTGTAGGTCTTTTCCTATTTTAGAGGAGATGGGGACTGTTCACGAGCCGAGCTGAGCGAGATTTTTAAAAGCTCGGCACGGCTCGAGTCGAAAAAACGGCGGCTCGGTTTTAACATATGTTTAACAAAAATTGCTACAACCAACGTAAGTCTTGAGAACGACTAAATATGCTATCCCACATTTAGGACTGTAGTGGTTCAGTAAAACCCGCTCGGTAAAAAGTTAAGAAATCGTTATATGCTCACGGTTAGAGGCGAGAGAAAGCAAATTTTCCCACGCTTTATTTCATCAAAGAGAATTTATCATAGGGAGTGGTAACTGAGGGATATTATGTAGCTCAAAGATCACGTGATCAACAAAACTGGCCAGGTCTATTTCCGGTATATTTTTTTGTGGCCCCTCCCTCTAGGGTGGGTCTAGAATCTTGCGGGAGGGTCTAGGGGAGATGGACACTACCTTTTTAGGGAAAGGGAAACGTCTGACATAAAATAACTCCAAATGACGCCAGTCGCACTCGAAATCGCGAACCCTTATTGGGTAATTGTACAACCAACAGTGATTGAGGGCAAACTTTAAAATTAAAGGAGAGTCATGTGACCGGAAATTTACTTGGCTAGTTTTAGCGTCGCAGCCTACTTGTTTGAGCTACATTGTATTTAGCACTGTCAAGGGCAAGAGCTTCCACTCCCTATTATAAATTCTCTCTGATTTCATGTAAATATACAACGGAACGCTATTGTTGGAGATTAGAAGGACTAATAGAAAAGCACTATTTTAGTGAATAAGCTCGCGAGCCGGCTGGCGAGTCGTATTGGCCTGATGACTATCGGCTCGGCTCGCCTCGACCTTAAAATATGTCTCTCGTTAATTAAACGAGCCGCTATAGTGTGGGCCCGTCACGAGCCCGAGCTGGCTTGAGCTCGTGAACACAGTCCTAATTGAAGACCTAAATTAATTCTAATTGAAGACCTAAATTAATTAAAAATTAAATTTTTGAACAACTCATATTTCATATGCTTACTTTTAACTGTTTCAGTGGACGCTTCAATAATTAATGTCGGAATTTTTGAGGACATTGTTTACTTGGCTACTGATAACTCGCGTATTTATTCCTTTCCAAAAATGAATAAAACAATCAACCCAAAACTCGAACTTGCAGTTTCCTTTCACAACATTCTGTCATTCACCATTCACCATCCTCTTTTATCGCCATTTGGTAATTTAATAAAATCCTTTGTTGATATTTAGCGTAACTAATTTTGACGTCTTTTAGAAAAATACACAAACGCCTGTAATGAGGCTAACTGCACAGAAATGTGTTTATTATCTTCGTTAAAAGGAAGCTCTTGCACTAGTTTGGTGAAAACTGAAAGTAACCAAGCTGAAGCTGTAAAATGTAAGAAGTTATTTCTTGATAATATGAAATGCTTTACGTCAGTATTCATCATATTTTTTTAAAAATGAAATTTTAAAGCTCTCAATGAAGGAGTCGAATCTGAAATTGCACTAATCACGGAGGAGGTACCTAAAAATCAGGATGAAATTTCCGAAAAACCCGAACCACTGACATCATTGTAATAAATGATTTGAGCTAAATAACATCATATAGTAAAATATAAAATTTACTCATGTACTACTTAAAATAAAGATTTAATGGATAAAGAAAAATATAGTTAATTTTAATTATTCCACCGTCTGCGGTTACTTTTTTATTTATTTGTGAGATATTTCCTTCATTTAACAATAGGCGCATTTTTCCAATTTATTTCAAATTAACTGAAGAGCACGAATAAATGCGAACACATTAAAAATGGACACTTTTTCAAGCAAAAATTTTAATGCAAGGAAAGCCTTGTGCGAATCGGAATGTCCTCCGTAGCCTTGTTAAATAGGCCAAAGGTTATTAGAAACTAAAGAAATTTGAAGGTATTTTAATTAACTTAGGGCCATGAACGGTTTTACATAAACAATTAAGTGCGAATTATTAACACAGATTAAAATAATTTTAAATATCATTGGATAATGAAACATTTTAAAGGGTTCTATACAATATTTTCTGGGAAACATTCAAGCACTAAATTTTTTTTGATTGAGTAATTCATAAGTTCATGAGATGTGTTCCATAAGTTTGTCACTAGTTACTTAGAGCTTGTCATGAAGTGAAGAAGGTGAAACGGCATAGATTCTCGAAAATTGACGGCAGACGTACAGACTAAATTAGAAGATGGACTCCAAAACCGAGTGTAGTCAATTCTAGCGTCGTTCTCGTACTAGCTCTGAGTAAGACTCTAGCATTACGAAGTACACATAGTGTAATACTTATGGAACATATCTTATAACTTATGCTATTTGTCTTAAAGATATTCTTATAATTTGGAATAGTAATTTTTATAGTAGTATCGAGAGAATTAGTTAATTTCAAAAATATTTCGATTTAGTTACTGTTAATGGAAAATCCACCATCAACTAGTAAATTTGTTCCAGTTATAAAAGAGGCGTCATCAGAGGCCAGAAAAGCGATGGGCTTTGCGATTTCCATCGGCTCGGCGATTCTATTGAGGACGTGTTGTTTATTCGCGACATCAGCAAAGCTATCGACTTCTTCTTGGGAATAACCCGCGTTAACCCATATTGGCGTGGCAACCGCTGCGGGATTGACGCCGTTAACACGAACTTGATGTTTTCCAAGTTCCCTCGCTGCCGTTTTTGTTAAATGATCCAAAGCAGCTTTGGACATAGTGTACGAATGAAGACCCGGTGACACCCTGCTAGTAGCGGCGCTGGATACGTTAACGATATTACCCTTGCTGGTCTTCAAGTAGGGGGTGCACAACTTTATCAAATGAAAGACGGCTCTAGTGTTGGTTCTGATGTCCTTGTCAAAGACATCCAAGCTCGTTGTTTCCAAATCGTCCTCCAGAGGGATGCCGGCGTTGTTAACTAGGATATCCAGTTTCCCAAAGTGTGAAATTGTCTTGTTGACGATGTTAACGGCATCTTCTTCGACTGCAATGTCTCCAACAATAACGAGAACGTTCTCCGCAGATAGTCCTGTTGCAAGGCATTCTGAAGATGTTTTTGCTAGTTTGTCCTCATTACGTCCATTTATTGCGACTGAACAGCCTAATGAAGCAAAGTGGATGGCAGTTGCCGCACCGATACCAGAACTAGCGCCCGTTATGAGAGCAACCTTTCCGTTTAAGCTCGACATTTCTAACTGAGTTGAGAAGTGTCTAGAATCCAATATTACGAATCATCTAATGTATTTGAAGGCCATATACAACATTTACCCTCAACTTTATATACAAGTATATCTTTGACAAGAGATAAAAGAAAACAAGATGACCTGACAGCTGTGCCACAATAGTATCCACGTCGTTCTATACTTAATTAGAGCGTTTAAAAAGGAAAGATCAATTCTCATGCAGTACCAAAATCTAATTCGCAATTCACAATGCTGGTAACATTAGTCCTCTATCTCTCTCTCTCTCCCTCTCTCTCTCGCACTTTAACGTTTTTGAAATACTGATAGCTTATTTCTTTTTTTTTATTTAAATATATAATGCCATAAATATACTATTTAAAAAAAAATCACAAACGGAGAATTTTAAAAGTAATAATAACGATGTCGATAATCGATTGAATGGTAAGCTGTGTGTTTTTACAACCTTGTACTGTCAGGGCAGCATACTTGTTTTTTAATAAAGTATTTCATCTCTCTCTCTACGTACGACGTACTATTACTATTACTATTACTACCGGTCAGATGAAACTAATGGGAGGTCATGTAATATAAAATGTGGGTAAAAGTAAGTCAAGGATGTTTTTACAATGGAACAAAATCGATATAAAGCTGTATTAACCGTTTGAAGAGTAGCGAAGCTTTTATCTCCCGAAGGAAGTAGAAACCTTGGGCGTCACTTTTCTTTCACCCTATTTAAAAAGGGTCTGTAAAGGTGTCGGTGGACCGTTGATTTTTTTTATGAAAAAGTCGTTATTGACGTTACAATATACGGAAGTCTTTCTTTCTTTCCTGGAAAATTCTGTGTTATTCAGCCTTATCCGGCAGGTTATACAATTGGGCCAATCACAGTGCCTTTGCTATTGCTACCGTCGACGGTTCTAGCAAACGCAGCGGGGGTCTCGGACTTTAGTGAGTGGGGACTGGGGAGGGGGTGGCGGCTCACAACCAATCACAACTTCACAAGAGATGTGTGAAACCGTTTTACACCCGCGAAATAATAGTTCTTTGAGGCGTTTTACATCAGCTGCTGACGTCAATGATTGTAGGAGGGGTGTCGAGTGCCCTTTTCCAAAAAAAAAATAATAATAATTCAATGATCTGCCGACAACTTTACAGTCCCTTTAACAGATGGTAGTGGCATTAGGCACTACCTATTTTACACACGATCTTTTATTTGCCGCCTTCTCCCATAAAATAAATATTATTATTCATTAAAAGTATAAGAATATGAATAAACAGCGTGAAATGGGAAAAGTACACAATAGCAAAATTGTCACCACCACTCTTTGGATTTTCTTAGGACAGGATAAAATTAAATGGTATTTTCTTAAAAAAAAGTTTTTGATAAGAGCTAATATATTTTTCAATAGTTAGAAGCATCAATTTTGACATCAATAATAATTTTGAAACTATTTTATCTTTAATGAGTCGATTTTACTGCAGATCAATTAATTACCTCTAATTTAAACCGATTGAATAAATTTATTTACATCCGCTTTTCCAACATCCATTTCATTTTTACGGAAACCTTTTATCGTTAAATTATTTTTAGGGAATGCGTTTCCAAGGTATAATGGTAAAATTTTCAAGTACTCTTATGTCGTTCTACAGATAGAAGGCTCGCAAAATGTATTTCGCGTTTCAATTGATAATAAGGGTAGAGATTTCACAACGGCGAATAACATGGGTATGGTTATTTGCCCTTGTGAAATTATTATATTCATGGGTATTAGCTCACAAATTATTTTAAATAGAGTTATTCGGGTAAAACTATATAAATCAATATTTATCCAAAAATTGGAAGAAGAATTCCATTAAACGGTGGTTTCCTAGATCACCGCTTTATATCTTATATTTTTTTAACATACGTATGGGCTGCGTTCAGTAACCGGCATCAAAAACATCGATGACTAAAAGATGGCATCGATGTCTTACTGAACGGTTTTTCGCGTCTTTGTTCGTGTCGTCATGATGCTCATCGGATGCCCATCAGAAAAATCGGCTGTGAGAGGAGGTTTTTTTGATGAGCATCGGATTCATGATGTAAATTTCGTCATTTTGCGCCGCGACAATTAAAATAATGTAGAATTGACAAATATTATCCTTATCGATATTCGATAATAATACTAAAAAGCAATATATTATTTCGGTAAAAAATGGATTCTGACAGAATTTTGATTTAATTGATAAATTGAAGTACAATATCTTTGTAAATATTTCGGATCTATTATTTAAGAATCTGCAGTAACGTTATCATAATATCGTCGCCATTTTGAAAAGCATCGATTACACAAAATTGTGCCGTTCAACAACTGCAACGTCATCATGACGTCAAATGAACACCGATTTCATTTTCCCAAACATCGATGTTTTTCCTGATGAGTGTTACTGAACGCATCCATGGTCTCCTAACACTTGAGTTTAGGGCACCTGACGTCACCTTCTAGCACATTTTTGTTTTGTCATTGTTGAATATTTTTAGACTTTAATCAAATTTTATAAAAAAAACCAATCCGATAATCTGTAAAACACTATATTTTTTATTGCAACCATTTAAGAACAGTATGAAAGAAAAAACCTTTAACAGTAGTTTTTTAGACTATAGAATACGTCATTTCGTCTAACTGTAACCCGCAGCCCCTTATCTATAATTTTTTTCTTAAAAAACTCAAAAAACACCTTACAACCAGAATAGTAAACTAAATTCAAATCACTTTTCAACTAGAGCCCAGACCCAAAAGGTCAATTTTAAACTTAAGAAAATTTGTTGAATTGTCGCGGACGCTCCAAAAGAGAAAGATTTTAAACTGTAAATTGTCAACGTTAAATTGTGCTATTAAATAGTAAAAGTTCTTGTTAATATTAATTTCTCGTGAAATCTTTTAAAAACAAACTTATGATCACTATTTATGGATTTTTCAGTCGGTTCGTAAGTAGTCCGTGAGATATAAAACCCTAGCTCTCCCAGACCTATTCCACAGTCATAGAGAGTTTTTGATAATGTTTTAGTTTAACTACTGTATTTACGATGATATGTTCACTCTGGAATTCTGTCTCGTTTAATTAGCCTAGATTAGATCCAATTTGAGAAGAAATTTTAACCCTATAACTGTTTTGATGTTTTAAATGCGGATGAACTAGATTACTAGTTAGAAGGCGAATAATTTACTGAGTTGGTTGGTGTAAGGACGTTACACTTAATTAGCTTTTCACAAGCGTATAACAAAGGCGTTCTTTTCGAATAAGCGTTTTATTTCCTTTAATTAAGTGCAGTTTCAAGTTTGGATTGAGTTCAGAGTTCAATCCATTTCCCTTCATCAGCCAACAGGATAGGTTGGATATGATTATAGGGTAATGGTTCTTAAATACAACCAGTACCTTTATAATTTTGGATCAGTTCAGTTGGTCACATATTGAATGACTTATGATAGGTGTAGGACCAGGTCAGTAAAGATCCTTCTTATAAATTATCTACAGCAAACTAATGTATTGCATCATTTCCCCCAATGTGCCCATTGCTAGAGTTAAAAGGTCAAGTCTATAGCATCCGGAAAGTGTTGGCTGAAAATACATGCTTAATGTTTTAATGAATTTTATGAAATACTTTATCAAACTAAAAAACAATCCAATCCTGGACGTTCGTTAAATGATACCTCGGAAGGCTTATATCCATATTGGTGCTATCAGATTTTAACTATTTTGATGTTATCACCAACAAATTAAAAAATATAATTATTTTAAACTTTTCTAGCCCTACAACATAACTTTCGATTTACTTTATACTCTCGTTAATACTATAAAATAATTTAACTAATAAATTGGTTATTTGATGCATTTTCATTAATTATTAAAAAAATTAAATAATTTTCTGTTTTACTTTCATACTCTTTTTAATGTTATTAAGTCCTGGTCATGTAAAATTATTTCAATTTGCTTAATAATTTAACCTTATCAACTTCAATTTATTTACTTCTGGAAGTTCTGGTGGAAACCAAACTTATTTGAATTAGTAAGTAGTTACTCAGTTAACTTTTACATAAAAAAATTCATAAAATTCAAAATCTCATTCAAGTTAGTTTACCAAGCTTTCAAACAGTCTTACCAATGTGATTGCCTAATTTGTCATCATTTAATTCTTCATAGAGTGATGGTTCTCGATAAGGGCCGTATTACGGAATTCGACTCTCCACTTGCTCTCTTGAGAAATGAAAAATCGATGTTCTACGATTTAGCCAAAGATGCCAACATAATCTAGATAACTTTTAAGTTTAGCACCTATGCCTTACGTTTCATGTTACGTGTACAGTTCGTTTACGAAATACGTTTATCATTTCTTTTATTGCTAATATAGCAACTTCACTTGATCTTGGTGTGTTTTCTTAGTATAGAAAACATTCTAATTCTCTGAACTAGTTAAGATATCTATAATCCTAGGAACAGTAATTGCTCAAAGGAAATACTTAAACGTTTTCACCACTAAAATAATAATACACTCTTTAAAAGAGGAAATCAGAAAAGTTATTAATGGAAACAAATTATTAATTAAACGTTTCACCATCTCATCGTGATATAACACTACACTACGTCAATTGCGTTGTAGATTTTATGCTCTTCATTTTGTCGATTCATTTACTTAACGCATATGTGTAAACAATTTAATTCTTTTCTGTAGTCAGTGTAAGTCCAGCTTTGCATTAAGTGCATATAGAAAAAAGTAATATTTGACTTCCATTGTCAAATTAGAATCAAACCAAGGCAATTACCCATTATAAAACACTTTTCTGGTGAATATTTATTTTGACGTAGTCTTGGCCTAAAAAAACACAAATCAATATGCTCTGATACGCGAAATGTAAGAGGTTTGCTCTCCAAATTTCCTCAACCTCACCAGAAAACCTAATTATTGTATGGAGGGGTCTTTTGTTTTTAAAATAATAGCAGAAGAAAATAGGCTTCTGATAATAGGCTCTACAACAAATCTGAATTCTCGAAAAATTCTTAAGTCAATTCTAAAGGGATTGTTGTCTTTTCTCAAACTTAAAACAAGTGTGATTTTTTTTCTTTAACCTTAGTGGAGGGTGTGGGTTCTTAAATTATTTTAATTCCATATAAATTCATCTTAAAAATTTACTATTGCAAAAAAGGTAGAAAAAGCGTTGAAAGTGAGAAGCCTCGAATTTTATTTCTGATGTAGAACATTAATTTAAACCAAGGTCTGCAGTACAGAGGATTAAACTTATTTCCTCTACGCACATTCACTGTTAATTCGAAAAAGTTTAAATTATAAACTGCTTCGAAAACGAAGAATTTTAAAGACAGAATGAAATAATCTTGATGGAATAGCTTTTAAAAGTGAACCACTTATTTTTAAGACCTAATGGCTATTTTGTGGGAAGAAAGACTATCTGGTCTGTGCTGAATTACGCAGTATCCTCAGTTGGGAAGTGATAAGGGCCCCCGATGAATTAATGTAGAAATGGGGTCCCAAAGGCTCAGAAGGAAGAAGTCACCTCCGAAAAACCCAATTGTTCAACCCTGGACTAGTTATTTTCCCTTGAAGTCCATCGTCTTGGATTCTGTAGTATTCACGGCCTTAACATGTTTTCTTCTTTGTAATTTGAGATTCAGACCTGTCGTATCATTCGTCAAATTGCAATGAAGATTAGCTTCACGAAGATAATTGTTAAATAAATATTACTCTTTAAAGTGTTAGAGTCACCAAAAATCGCTATTTTTAAAACTAAAAGGTTTTAATCCCATCTGAAAGATTAAATCTTTCTGATTCAGAATATCTTTTTATATAATGCATTATAATTTTCCAAATATTATTAAAACCCCGGCTTTCGGAACCTACTCGCAGAATTTTTTCAAACTATTTTGACAGTCACGATTCGAGCGCGCGTGAGCACGCGGCACGCGCGACTCCGCAAGTCCTATTTTTTTATTGATAGGTGGTGCTTTCAAAGTGATCGAATTTGACGCGCGCGCGATGTTTAAAAACTAGGCTTAGCTCTCGTAATGAAATCTGTCTCGCGCTGGTCAACCGCTTATGACGTCACCAGGGTTATATTTATAATTCCGTTTAAACGAGGTATGTGAAATATCAATTTTCTTTTTCATATTACAAAATGAATAAATTTCTATAAGACTTTTTACCTTGGATCTATTGTTATTATAACCCAATTGATGTTTTAAAACGAAAATTAGCCACTTTTCAAAAAACGTGGCACTAACACTTTAAGATCAACAAATATGGTTTGCAATCAGCAATTTAAGATTATTATGTATATAATATTGACTGTGAATAAGGACAAAATGTACAGTTCATGAGACAAGTCTGGAATTTAGTCATTCAGCTCCAATGTATATGCATTAGTTCTAAAAAAAACTTGTGTTTTGCGAGTGAGACTCGATCAAGGTCTTACAATGTACAGTTTCAAAATATAGCCATAACGGTGTACAGGAAAACGTTCGTCGGATTAGTTACAAACCCTATAACTCCATATCGTCTAGTTTGTTAAACAAATTCGTCAAAAGTAGTGGCACTGTTTTTCATCTTCAAATGGGTTCCTTCTTATTAGATGACATTTGTAAATCTCCACTGTGGGTATGTTACGTGTTTATTACTTTACCAAGTATCTGATTATATTAATTGCTGGCATTTGCGTTTAATTATGAAGTTTCTAAATATTTTTAATAGAACGCAAATTTAACATGGTACACGGATGATCCGGATTTCACTCCGTGTTTTCAAAAGACCATCCTGGTGTGGGTGCCATGCGTGATACTCTGGTTGTTCCTCCCTTTGGAAATCGCGTTGATCGCCAAGTCAGAGCGGCGAAGCGTCCGTTGTTCTCAACTTTCGGTTACGAAAAGTGTGAGTTCTTATTTAGCGTGGATCATCGTTGTAAGGCACAAAATGCGGTGAACAGGATGAGCTCGTTCTTGGGACTGATTATTCTTCCTCTCGGGAATTATTTTTTAGGCAAATGTCCCCAAAGTTTCTAAAATGTAGGTACTATAGTTTTGCTTTGTGTTTTCAGCTCTTGGTTTTGTTACTGGCCGCAACTAGCGTCTTAAAATTCAGCAAGCAAATATACTACGGCGATTTTCAAGTCGTTGATAATTTGGCGGTCGTCCTTCAATTTGGAACTTATGTAAGACAATTTAATAAAATCCGTATCCAACGTTTTGTGGAAATAAATTGAACTCTCGTGTTGCAGATCTTGGCGTTATTCCTCATAATTTACGGCAGAGGGGGTGGTCCAGTGTTGTCCGGAATCCTTACACTGTTTTGGTTTCTCTTAACACTAACGCAAACCAGGAGCAGATGACAAAGGAGTCTCGGACGCTACCTTCCATAATGTAGAGGGCAATGGGATCCGCGAACGTCACGGTTATTAACCAAAATCATTACGCCAGTGCCACCTCTCGTAGGAAATTTGAGCTTTATTTTCCAACCAATAGCGTGGCTGCAAAGTCTCGAAAGGAGATCTGGGAAATCCCGTCTGGAGCCTCTCTTTAAAAATACGTATCGTCTGCTTATAATTAGCCTAGGCTTAACGAGTATTAGAGTTAAAAAATGGATTTCAACGGCTTTTTAATCTTTTTTTTAGACTAAAATTGATAATGAAAAGCCCAGCGAGTAACGTATGTACACTATTAAAAAACTAAAATGTGTTTCAGTGCCAAATTTTTCTAAATTTCTTCTTGAATTAAATGATAGCTACAAGAGGTTGGGAAAAGAAATCACTCACGAATCACGATCTTTTAAAACCCAAGAAGTAAGAGACAGTTATTTCGTTTCCAACCTCTTGTAGCAGTCAATTAATTCCTAACTTTAAGGTCACAAAATGTAGTCTTATCTTTTATCTTAATACCAACGATTACAGCTGTTTGAATAAAGTAATTATATTGTGTATATTTATGTCGCGATCGGGTAAGACGAACCTCAGTAGCCACCGTTAGTCCGTTATTACAAAAAAATTCCCAGCAGACTTTGGTGCCAGATATAATCCACCAAAAGCATCGTCTGCTATAATGTCTGATAGCGCCTCTATGGCAAACGATACCGCTACAGCTGTGACGTACGCGGGTCCCATTGCCCTCTATATTGTGGAAGCTAGCGTCCGAGACTCCTTTGTCATCTGCTCCTGACGCAAACTATCACACTGAGATCCACCATCATGAAATACTATTTACAAGTAAGCGAAGGTTTTACACTTCATAATAATTTTAAGGCAAAATAATAGCGCGAAATATTTCAGAACGACAAAGATGACAATTTTGGACTGGCAATTCAGTTGGTAATTTACCCTTTAGTAGTTGTTACCCTCGTATTACACACTCTGAGTGACGCCTCTTCCCACTACGAAAAACATACGTACACAATCGATGGCAAAATGGTAATACTCCACACATTTTGTTTTATATGTGATGTAAGTTCGACAATAGAGCTCTAGCCTTCTCGCTTGTCGTTCTCGATTTAGCTCCCAGTAAGGTTTTAGTGTCATACTAGTTGACAGAAAAGCATAGAGCTTATAAGAATCATTGTGCCCCCATTATATACCGCTTATTACTACGCGGTATTGTGGGCTGGGCTCGAGTACTAACGCCTCATAATTCTGACATCTTTGTAATTGTGAAACTTTCTGGGTTAAGAGATTCGGGTGCGCGCGCAAGGCTCAACGTGCAGCGAGATAGATTATTTGCCAGGTAATATTATTCCTGTATAATGACAGTTTAGCTTTTCCCAAAAATCCGCCTACGATTCCTATAAGCTGTATCACCAGGAGCAGATGACAAAGGAGTCTCGGACGCTAGCTTCCACAATATAGAGGGCAATGGGACCCGCGTACGTCACAGCTGTAGCGGTATCGTTTGCCATAGAGGCGCTATCAGACATTATAGCAGACGATGCTTTTGGTGGATTATATCTGGCACCAAAGTCTGCTGGGAATTTTTTTGTAATAACGGACTAACGGTGGCTACTGAGGTTCGTCTTACCCGATCGCGACATAAATATACACAATATAATTACTTTATTCAAACAGCTGTAATCGTTGGTATTAAGATAAAAGATAAGACTACATTTTGTGACCTTAAAGTTAGGAATTAATTGACTGCTACAAGAGGTTGGAAACGAAATAACTGTCTCTTACTTCTTGGGTTTTAAAAGATCGTGATTCGTGAGTGATTTCTTTTCCCAACCTCTTGTAGCTATCATTTAATTCAAGAAGAAATTTAGAAAAATTTGGCACTGAAACACATTTTAGTTTTTTAATAGTGTACATACGTTACTCGCTGGGCTTTTCATTATCAATTTTAGTCTAAAAAAAAGATTAAAAAGCCGTTGAAATCCATTTTTTAACTCTAATACTCGTTAAGCCTAGGCTAATTATAAGCAGACGATACGTATTTTTAAAGAGAGGCTCCAGACGGGATTTCCCAGATCTCCTTTCGAGACTTTGCAGCCACGCTATTGGTTGGAAAATAAAGCTCAAATTTCCTACGAGAGGTGGCACTGGCGTAATGATTTTGGTTAATAACCGTGACGTTCGCGGATCCCATTGCCCTCTACATTATGGAAGGTAGCGTCCGAGACTCCTTTGTCATCTGCTCCTGGTATCACAAGTAGAATAATCTTACACCAAGTTCCTAAGTAAGATTTTTTGCCGTAGCCTCTGTGTCTGAAAGTTCTGACGTTAAGCTTTTTAAAGTTTCTAACGGAGCTCGCGTGAATGGAGAGATAAAATTTCTAAAATCTCGGCCACGACCGAGAACGAGCTTTTGAAGCAGCGCTCCACAGCGGTGGAGAGTGAAGTAAAACAGGCGGGGCTAATTTTTTTTATCTGAGTAAGTTCAAGCATGGAGGGTTCATCCA
The DNA here is from genome assembly GCF_054372755.1 of Phalangium opilio. NCBI lineage: Eukaryota > Metazoa > Arthropoda > Arachnida > Opiliones > Phalangiidae > Phalangium > Phalangium opilio. The sequence goes on from NW_028324166.1 coordinate 6,537,054, forward strand.
CGGTGTTTACGTTTTTTATGGCAACGGCGTATCGTGTGGAGTGCTAACGTTTTTAAAGAGGGTGATTAAGTCGACTTAATGGATAAATTAGAAGCCGACAGAATTATTTTTACTATACTGAGTTTGTTTTAAGAGCCCTAAATCCGTTTCGTTATTTGTAACTTGCTCCGCCGTAACCAGAAGAAAATAGGGGAAGTGGGTAGCTTGGGCAACTTCGCGAGGCGTCCCGTTTACGGATTTTTCGCGCCATTTCCCTCCCCGTGAGGGTGAAGAGAGATAGGATTTTTACGCGCATTAACACACGAGTGACGTGATTCTGTGGACAGTACGGTCCTACGCCTTCCAACTGACTAGAGGCGTCTGCTAGAGGCAGTGAGGCACTCAGGCAGAATGGCAGAGGCTGGAATCGAGTGGTAAGTACTAAATTCATAACTTATTTTAAAATATGTCTTTATTTTTAAATACAATGTTATTTCTAAGTTCCAGGGAAAAAATTAACTTGTCCGAAGTTTTAAACTGTGATAGGGAAGAGTTCAAAGTAATAAAGTTGTATCCAAGTTGTTGTAGTTTGATTTTTAACATTGGGATTGTTTTGGGTAGATCTTACTTTTCCTTTCAACACAGCCTGAGTTTTCTTATCGGTAGTTTCCTTTACGTTAAATCACACTGCGTACTCTTAACGACATTCATTTTATTAAATAACCGACTTTTCGTCCTTAATTAAACCAATATCCGCATTAACCCGTTGCCTGACGTAACCCTAACTCAAACTGAAGCACAGCAGAAATATAAGCAGACTACACAAGTTAGTTCCACAGTTCGCTACATGGTGGCGTTCGCAATGAAATCTGGTACTATTTTATGCTTCGCGCCGATTGGCCAGATTCAAATTTTAAGGGTGGTAGGGGAATCGACCATTGTAAGTGAGAATCACTGGACGACTTGTCTGGCTCAAGGCTACGGCTACCCACTTCCCCTATTTTCTTCTGCCGTAACGTAAACTCCGATCGTCTAATAAGATCTCCGTCTCTCTATTGGCCGAGAAGCTCATCGCAAGCGGACCCAACCTCCAATCCAAAAATTGAAGTTTCGTACCTTTTATAAGGGGGGGGGGTGGAATTTTTTTAGTGAGAGCCAGCTTTCCGCGGCTGATGTTGGTTGGCGCCGAGAAAAAATGTTAGGAGAGAAAAACTTTGGGTGTTCAACCACCATTTACTCTACAGTAGATACATTCGGCCTAGCCTTGGGATATCAAGTTTTAGGAACACTCGAGATGAGACGTTCGTTAGAGAGAACCGGACACACAATACCCTCATTCCTAAGCTGGAAAGCTAGGTCCTTGGTGTTAGATTATTCACCCTGTGGCTGTATGGATGCCTGTTATGGAACGTAGGAACTTAATTTCTTTATAAAAATTCCTTAATAAATGATGATTATTTTCAAACATTGAGAAATCATGGGAAGATGACGCATCGTTGTGTTCACGCATGGTTCATTCATGGCTTACGAGGTAAATCTGGTCCCGTTTTCTTGTATATTGACCTTTTTTAATCACTGTACTTTAATTTTACCTTTCATGTTTTTCATTTTAATTCTAAACTAATTGTAGTGCCTTGTGGAAAGGTTGGAAGAAAAACCTGGGGCCATCGGATGTGTACGACTTGAATGACTCGGAGCGAGCGCTGACTGTCTCGCGCCTTTTCAAGAAGCACTGGAAGCCCCAAGCTGAGACCAAAAGTGACGGCGATGAAATGGAAATGAAAAGCTTTTCGGAAGAACGAAACAGAACCAAATATCAAATAAAGTCAATCACTTGGCCCTTGTTGAGGACAATCGGGCCTTGCATGATTGCTGGAGTGGTCTTTCAGTTTCTGTCCGATGCAGTGTCTATCGGTCCTGCCCTTTTGACAGGGTAAAGAATTACACTTTTTCAGTCATATAAGAAACGTCACAACGCCATAAGTGCTTATTTCTAAAAAATCAAGAATATAAGATTTAATTGAAACAAAAAAAGAATGAGACTGTAACATGGTTTTCACTTAAAGCGTAAAATTAAGTTCCTTCGTTGTTGTCAGTTGGTTATGGTCCAATCACATCTGCCATAATAATTTCTGATTGTGTGGTCAACTGTCTGCAATTAATAAAATAAACTTATAAGCTAATAAACAGAGTTAATTAGTGTTCTCAGTGCACTTTTGTTTTCAGTTCCATTATTGACTATTCTTCGAGCGAAGATCCTTTGTGGAAGGGGATTTTCTACGCTTGCCTCTACGGTTTGGCCGGTCTCGCGCAATCTTTGTTGCAAGAAGGCAGCGACATTTTCCACACCAAACTAGGACTGAGACTCAAATCCGCCACCATGCACGTTCTGTACAAAAAAGTAAGTATTATCCTCAGAGTAGGACGCTAGTTCACTAATGAAATTCGTCAAAGCAGACATTTCGCTTGACAAGCAGCGATCGACGTGACCTGACAATGGGCGAAATACTGAACACGATGTACGTCGACACGAACAGATTCCAAATTCTGTCACCGCAACTGGGCCTCTTGTGGTCGGTTCCGGTACAAACAGTACTGTGCTTCGCCTTCATGTATCATGAATTGGGCTATTCAGCCTTTGCTGGCGTCGTACCTATTTTCGTTCTTCTTCCATTGAACTATCTCAGCACCAAGAAATGCAAAGAATTGCAGGTAAATGTTATCCAACTAAAACACCGCTAGATCGTAATGGGAACCATACGCATAAATTAATAACAATCTCCAGCCTTTTCAAAAATTCCTATTCAAGATAATGTAGCCTAATTTTAAAAGCCAAAAATGCATGGAAGGCTTTCGTCTTTCCCGCGTCTGTGCACGTGTTCCTGCTTGGTAGAAAGTAATTTATAACATCGCCTTTTACATTCAGAGCCTGCATAAAAACAAGTTGCCTCTTTATTGAGGCGAATATAAACTGTGGAGTTTTTGTGAATGGTTTCTTGAATGATCTTGTTTATTAGATTGAACTGATGAAGCTGAAAGACAACAGAATGAAAATGATGAGTGAAATCTTGAACGGAATCCGCGTCTTGAAGTTGTACGCCTGGGAGAGATCATTCCAGAAAATCGTTCTCGAAATCAGGAAGAAAGAAATTGTACTCATGAAAAAACAGGGTCTCTTCCAAGCAATAAACACGTTTATAACTGCTCTCATACCGGTTTTGGTACGAACGTAATTTATATAAATATTATCGATCCTTGGGGACGAATCAACTTCAAGGCTTGTAATCTCTTTTACCTCCATATTGATTTCAAGCTCTTATATTGTTTCTAAATTTTTATATCTTGTCTCATACCGTTTTTTTACGAACGTAAAATGTTTATAAGAATTTTATTATTATTATCGATGATGGCACATAGAAGTGTAGAGATTTCAGATACGTTAGGTCTATTAGTTTAGTCTCTATTATTTATTAGATGTCCCTGAAATCTCTACGCTTACGCCAGGCTGAAGAATGCGATAACACAACATTTTAGCGATGAAGTAACAACATGGATTGAAGTTGGTTTTATTTTTAGTGGTCGTGATCTCTTTTTTTTTTAATTATTCAACTTTAAGGCTAGAAATGTCTTTACTTCCATATTGATTTTAAGTTCCTACATATATTGTTTCTAAATTTTTAGATTACTTCACCATGTTTTGCCATGTACGTTTTAATTGACGACGATAACGTTCTCACCTCGAGGAAAGCTTTCGTCTCTTATCAGTTGGTGCGATTATTAGCGACGTCAATGCATTTCTTACCGGATTTAATAAATACCTTAGTTTTGGTAAGAAGGGGGTCAGGGAGTGTCAAACATAAATCTACTTTTTCTACTAAATATATTACCTGTTTTCCTGTAATCACACGATTGTCACATTGACCTTCCTTTTAGTTAAAAAACCTCAAATCGACGCAAATTCACTTAGTAATTCCTTACAGACACACGTCTCGGTAAGAAGAATTGCGAACTTGTTGAATCGTGGGGAGACCAAACATTACGTAAAGCAGATGGCTAGCGATGCAAAATTTGGTATGTCAATTAATTACGGACTTGAAAAAACGAAATTTGTCCCTTGTTATTTCGGGCAGCTATTCCTACGCAAAAGGATCAATTAAAGCTCAAAACTAATCGTGGTTAAAAGGTAGAAGCGCGAAAGAGACAATTGAAGGAACTTCTTCAGAACTTAACCCACCAATCTGGTGCGTTGGTGTAAACAGATAATGTTCTCCCATAATCATCAGGTTTATTCCCACAGTAGCTTTATCCCGCAGGTGAAAAGCAAATCTTGGTTTGAAGTTACTTTGACCTTGAGCAATATCCGATTTTAGAAAGAAACCCCGCAAATACCTTATTTATTTGTAAAACAAACCAATCAACGTGTGACCATGTCGCTCATAAAGATTCTCGTTTCTTCAGATTGTTAGAAGATAATTCTGAACTCACAATTGGTCAATTGATTTCTTTGAAAATTTCAGCAATTGAGATTCAGAAGGGAACGTTTCATTGGAACATGGAAGGCGAAGCAGCGGCTTCTCTTAAGGACATAAATTTGAAAGTGTCCCGAGGCTCATTGGTGGCCGTGGTGGGTCCGGTGGGTTGTGGCAAGTCTTCGCTCTTGTCCGCTTTGGTTTCCGAGATGCAGAAGGTGAAGGGTGAGGTGAGAGTGGCCGGGAAAGTGGGATACGTCACTCAACAACCCTGGATCCAGAACGCCTCGCTCAGAGAGAACATACTCTTTGTCGACGACATGGACCAGGAAAAATACAACAACGTCATATGCGCATGCGCACTGCAACCGGACCTCGACCAGCTACCCGCTGATGATGAAACGGAGATCGGAGAAAGAGTAAGTATTATTGAAATCAACAACATGGCCCAAGGTCTACGCCACAACGTTCTCTACTTAATGAGAACATTTAAGTGTTCCGTCCAGTGCGGCTTAACCTGATTATCTTAGGATAAGCTAATAATCATGGAAGGTTGGGCGCTTCCGCCCCCCTAACATAGGACAGTAGATGTTATCGAACGCATGCTCCATGAACCACTTCCACGGGAAGTTGTGGAAAAATATTGAAGAACATAGCACGCTGTTCTCGAAAAACCTGGTGTTAAGGCGTTTTATTACTAGGGTCATAGATGCCTGTTATACGTTGCATCAGAAGTAATATAAGAAACCTCCCAATGTTGGGAATTTTCTTATAATACCCCTGGTTGCATAATAGCCATGCAATATGTGTTTGTTTACCAATTTTAAATGATAGGGTATCAACTTGAGTGGTGGTCAGAAGCAAAGGGTCAACGTGGCTAGAGCCATATATCGCAATGACGATGTTTATCTCTTTGATGACCCGTTGGGAGCGGTTGACTCGCACGTAGCCAAACATCTCTTCAACGAAGTCATCGGACCAAAAGGATTACTTCGAAAGAAAGTAAATTACCCTACTCTTACATTTTCTACGAAAGATACTAATTAGAGTGTTCGACATGTCGTTTCGTATAAATCCCAATAGTAGTTGAAAGAGGAACCCCGGTTTCTTTAATGTTAAATAAACTTCAGCTGACATCTCGTATATACATATTTATCTAAGCTGAATATATTTTGATTTGAATCCGCAAAACTTCAATAATAGCGGCTCGAAAAATTATCAA